>NC_065447.1:220315962-220645845 GCF_917563875.1 Diabrotica virgifera virgifera
GCACCTCTACCGGTTTCGAAACTTATTAGTCTCTCATCAGGAGGCACATATGCTGCTCTCTCTGACCCAACTAGGACAAACCCCGGCGTGCAGTCACGGATTGCAACGAACGAAATGGCAGGGATGCCCTAGCGACATCTGCTAGCAAAAAACTAAGTTTTCAATCTTATAGCACATAAACAACATCCAAAAATGATATTCTACATTCTACCAGACTGAAAACAATGGGAACCTTCTCTGGTAACACCTCCGAGGGGAACCATTCTCGTTGGAACTTTACCGTGCTGAGCAGATGGGACGTGAATTATAAATTGTCAAAATAACTCATCTTCCTTAGTCTCAGCATCCGTTATGGCTTGCAAATTGTAGAAGCCTCGGAGGTGTTACCAGAGAAAGTTCCCATTGTTTTCAGTCTGGTAGAATGTAGAATATCATTTTTGGATGTTGTTTTATGTGCTATTAGATTGAAAACTTAGTTTTTTTGAAGATATTCTTCTTTAGCGGCGAATCGATTGAGGGTAAAATTTGATTGATCCCCGCGCATGCGCACACCGACAGTATGGTATTAGTTGTTATACGGGCTCTGATTGGGTGTTGAAATTTTGAAATGATCTGTCAATAATTGTTCAATATGGAGGTTATCGGTAAACAAAAATATTGTATAATATTAGTTTTTATTGATGTGCGGACAGAAATAAAATCAAATTTATAATTATAGTGACTTTTTAAATAGTTTTGAAAAGCCGCAGGTACGTAATTCTAAATGTTTCAGTTGGAAATACCTAATAGTTTCAATACCTATCTATTTGGAAAATGTAAACAAAATAATGTAGTTACCTATTAGTAGGCAATGCTTTAATAATTTACATAATCTGATTACGAACAAACTTTCTACAAATCTTCATCTCATATATCGTTTTCTTACTCTATATTTTGTTGTATTTTATTTCGACAAAAATCAAACTAATAATTTTATTAAATTCATATAAATTTATGGTGTAAACGTTTAGTTTGTGTATATTCCCACATGACGTATATGAGAGAAATAGCGTCAACTTTCGTACGGCGCGGTAGACGTGAAGTGGGTTCAAGCCCCAAGCAAGTTATTATTTTTTTTATAGATTTTATGATAGATAAGAAAGTCGAAGTGGTAGATAAGAAAGTTAGTTTGATTTTTAAATAAAATAAGTACAAATAACCTTTTAAGTATATTTACTTCGTTTAAATTACCTATTATATAATAGAAGAATATCTTCTTACGTGCGTACAAAGTACACACACATTTTTTTTTAATATTAATGTTGACTGAAAAACATGGAGTAGCGTACTTTTGAAGTGTGTAAAATATATAATTCCTAGCTGAGCGCTTTCGGCCTATAAATCCATCTTCAGAGCTATGCTCCAATAAAAAGGTCTCTAATGAATAATTGTACTTATAATTCAAAAGTTTAACTTACGTCAAAAAGTTCAAAATACCACTATGAAGAGAGGGGGATCCCATGTACGATATAAAAGACTTCTACTTCTTATGCAGCTTTTAATGATAGAAAAAACCTTGTCTGGCTGTTGGAAAAAACTGTCTAATGCTACTGTCAGTTTGTAGTCGGAAACATTTAAAAACATCAAATACGGGCACAAAGGACCCTCACACAAAAAATTACGTTACAGATTACAAAGATTTGATCATGGTAAGGTCAAAAAACCTTACCATCTGAAGTGTACGTTGTCAACATTCAGAATGGAGGAATGGAGGCATTTAATGACAGCCGACACAGACAGGATGTGCTCGTTTAGATGTTTTCCTATTTCCTCATAACAAGTGACAGTTGACATATGCCATTTTAGCAAATTTGAATATTAATGTGACACGAAATTTGACATTAGAAATGGTATGGGCGTAAGAGGTAATTTGTTTGACATGAATGTGCTGACCCATAGATGCATGGACGTGAATCAAAACATGTAGGTACTAATATTTTGTGGATTTTGAAAAGGCATTTAATAATATTAAACATAAAAATTCTTGTAGATTTCATAAAAAGCTAAAATATTGACGGTCGTAAACCCTTTGTAAACATTTTTATTTGATTTTTTCTTAGTTATTGATTGACCACCAACAGCTCTCTTTACACGCAAATTTATCTCCTTTCCCAAGATTTCTTTCCTGAGTTTATAGAATACAATCTAATTATAACATATAGTTGCTTCAAACAATATATACAATTTATTTATATTATTTAATTACACGTTAAATTTACCAGCCTGTTAGTAAATGGAATCTGTTAATTATGGATTCTACAGACAAATTGAAAAATATGGCAGCTTAAATATGGCCTATAACTGTACACAATATACCAGTCTAAGTACTATTACTTATTTTTAATGACCACTGAATTGCGTTCCCACGGTGAATTTCCAACATATTGTTTTGTCACAAAACCATATTCACAGTTTAATGTTCTTCTTTATATTTTGGTATATTTATGTTCCGTGGACCTGAAGAAGGCATTTGACAATTAAATCGATTGTCAAATTAAAGCACGTCATCCATTTATCGTACACAAGAGAGTTACCTCAAGGAATAATTAAAACGATCGAAATTATCTACTAGAACATCACAATAAAAGCTGTAAATTAGAGTACCATTCTGTAAATTAGAGCTGAAGGGTAAGATAACAGAAAAACTGATGGAATTTAAATATCAAGGCATCATACTCTCTAGGCATCATACTATCGCAGGTTGCCTGCATGAAACAATATGGGGAAATAAAAATATCATAAAAGATATGAAAGGCAGAATTTATAAAACAGTCATCAGACCAATAATGACATACGTGACAGAGCCACTACCTGACATGAGCTGAGGGTTTGACTAGTCAAACCCCGATCAGCTAGTAAAATGTCGTAATTTTTTAGATTAGGTAAACAGCATTTTTTAATTTTAATGTTTATTATTTTTATATTGTCGTAATTAAAATAAAAAAATTAAGGCATTATGGCATTTAGGGCCGGTTGTTCGTACGCTAATCAACAATTATCATTATCAAATATTTAATTACTGTCACCAAACTGTCTATGTCAACTTTGTTTGGGTTGCTGAAAACATAATTAATTAAAATTATGAGATTTATTATCAATTATGTTAATAATTATTGTTATATTAATTGATTATAGTCTCAGAATTGTAATCAATTATGTTTTTAGCAACCCAACCAAAGTTGACATTGACAGTTTTCACAGTAATTAAATACTTGATAGTGATCATTGTTGATTAGCGTTCGAACAACCGGCCCTTAGAGTTGCACAATGCGTTAAACCTTCTACACTTACATAATTTTGAAGAGTATTTTTTATTGCAGTAGCATTTTATAAAACCTTGTCCTCCAAATTTAGAATCTTTTGTACTAATTTTTCTTAGAAACAGCTTAACGTCTAGAACATCTTCGAAATTAAGAAAATTGTCTTCGCACTATTTTATTTGATTTCTTGAAAAAATTGTGTTTGATGTTCTGTATTTCGTACCATCTCTATATAAACCGTCAATTGTTTTATCCTTTATGATACCCAAAATATTTCAAGCATCTTCGTTGACTCTATCAAAGCTGGGGAAATTGAAGGACATTTTTTTTCACTTAATTGTTCATAGCATTAGCCTGGGCATGAAGACCTTTAATCGCCTTTCATTTATTTATTTTAATCTTTTTTGTCTGTGAACAACGCATGCATGTAACTTTTCTGTCAAAACCTTCATAGTATGCACCAAGTGTGCTGTCAGGGCACACAACATGTACCACCTGATTACAAATTATGCACGTATGTGCGTCAGAGCTCTCTTTTTGACAAATACAACAAACCACATCTGAAGAACTAATCTGAATTGTTTCATAATTTTCTTCCTCTCCTAGTGACGACGGTCCAGGGGCTCCGTTAGTATTATGGTGATTCTTAGTTTTTCTCCGATTGCAATATCTCATTTCACAGTTGGCGATGACACTCCCATTCCATCTGCTTGCATTAAAATAAAATTCATATACTTTTAGCCAAACAGAGTAGGAAAGATAAAATAATTTTGAAAGAATTTAAAGAAAGAATTAGAAGAAAGAAAGAATTTTGACAGATTCAGAGTAGGAAACGTACACAAACACAAAATTTTCTATCTTAGAATATTAACAACTCAAATAAAGTTCCATTAAAAAAAGAAGAATTATTGGAAATATTGGGAGTGTATACTAAACTCATACAATTCTATGGAATCAATTTCCTCAAAATATTTTTATTCTGTGTAAAAAATTTAATAATATTTTTAAATATTTAATGTTCAATAATTTGGAGGAATAAGCAATGCTCTTCAAAATTATGTAAGTGTAAAAGGTCTAACGTATTGAGCAACTCTAAATGCCATAATGCTTCAACATGTGAGAATAAATACTTATTTTTTATTTTAATTACGACAACATAAAAATAATAATCATTAAAATTAAAAAATGGCGTTTTATTAAACCTAATCTAACAAATTACGACATTTTAATAGCTGATCGGGGTTTGACTAGTCAAACCCCAATTTCATAAAATTAAATTTAGACCTTTCTCTGACCAACTTAGTCTCTCCTAGGATTGACTAGTCAAAGGCTGAAACTGTCAGACCTGAGGATTGCCTAGTCAAACCTAGGAGTGCCTGAAATTCGGGCTTTGACTATAACACATACATTAACGTCAAATAGGGGAGCCAGTTCTCCATCTATTTTAACTGTGGGTTTTGAAACCTGCAACGAGTTTTTGTGAAAATGATTTTTTGGTAGGTATACCTAGCTTACTGCTAACAAATTACAAAATATAACAGCTTAAATATGGTCTGCGATTGTATATCTACAGACACGTATATCAGTTCAAGTAGTACCAGTTAACCCAGATATGCCTAAAACTTACCTTAAAATATTTTTTAATATTTTTCTTCAAATTTATGTGTTATGTAAGGTAACACAAACATATTTGTCGTTAAAACAAAATATTTATCTAAAATTAGTAAAAAAAAATGCTGTACAAAATATGGTACACCAGGCATATAACATACTATTAGGTTTGGGTATAGTATAAAACAAAACATTTAAAATTTAAGCATACGCTGCATTTTGAACACCTTATTTATGAAATATTATGGCACAAGTCATACTATTGAGTTCTTTTTTCCTGTGGAATCACCAATTGGTCTAGTGCTAGTCGATCATAGCAAATTTAGACGTTTTCATTGGCAGATGGACGACCTAATCTAAATTAGCGTCTTCTAAATTATAACTGATCCAACTTTGTAAGTAAGGGCATCTGTCACAGCTTTAAGTCGATTTCTAGGATCCCTTTCACATTGCCAAAACATTCTCCTCCAAGGAATGTGGACATAACCACTCAATAGTAGAGTTCCCAGGAAAGCATTGACCTCATACTCCCGAACTTTTTGTTGGGAATCCTTCTGTGAAGCATATCGATTAGATGCTGACGGTATGAGCTTTATCAACGAAAAGTGAAAAACGTTCAGTGGAACGCTTAGAATCATATTTTGGAAGTTCCTTTTTCACCAATACATTGACCTTCTCTCTGCATGTTTTCTTTTACCTAGTGATATGTATTTTACTTTGATCCTTTACCTGTCCATTTATCTCTCAGCTCTGTGAATGGAATGTTTACTAAGAATTGGGTAACAATATGCCTTTGTCATTATTTTGCATATATATTTGAGAACGAGGTTATAATTGTGAGCCAGGTAAATTATCCATTGCCTTTATACCTCTATCATCAGTCTTCGTCTGTTAGGACATCACATGCATTTACTGGAGACTCCCAAGCAATACTGTCTACAATGGTTACTAAATTTTCATCTTTACACTGCTGATATACCTGCTGATGATGACATTACTATGGCCACATTTGCCGACGATACAGGAATCCTTACATCAGACGATAACCCAGATAGAGCTTCTAACAAACTGCAAAACTATTTAAGTTCACTTCAAACATGGTTAACAAAATGGAAGATTAAAGTAAACGGTGAAAAGTCTTCACCAATTACGTTCACAACAAGAAGGATCGACTGTCCACAGGTTCATATTAACAACATTCCTATCCGCTTAAAATCAGATGTCAAGTACCTGGGACTCCATTTGGACCGAAAGCTGACATGGAAGAACCATATCAAAACCAAGAAAGCTCAACTAAATTTAAAAGTCAGACAAATGTATTGGCTGCTAGGTAAAAGATCCCAGTTATCATTAGAAAACAAAGTATTATTATACAAAATTATACTAAAGCCGATATGGAGTTATGGTATAGAGTTATGGGGCTGCAGCAAACCGAGCAACACTAAAATACTGCAAACTTTTCAATCAAAGACGCTGCGCATGATAGCGAATGCACCATGGTACTTCTCCAATATAACTATCCATAATGACCTTGGGATACCATTCATCGACGATGTTATTAGACTACAGGCAACCAAAGCCCAAGAAAGAAATTTCGCCCATGAAAGTCAAACTATTCAACAACTCTACCAGCCGCCACTTGTGGGAAGAAGACTGAAAAGGACATGGCCAGAGGACCTAACTGATTAGGTGTATTGGAGAACCATCGATGGATGGTGCCCAAAGCATGCCAGGATTCAAGACTTTGCTACTATTTGCTAAATACTCTGTGTTGTAATTGGAGTAGATTGTAAATTTGCACTTAATAAAATGAAAAAAAAAAAAATTTCATGATTCTCCACCATACCAAGCGCGTCCTTCAGTGAAAAGCCCCTAATAATAAATAGTATGATATTTTACTGGCGTACAATAATTTGTACACTAACATGAAATAGCCCAAGGTATATTGTAGAATAAAAATTTAATCAATTTCTAAATATAAATAGAAATATATACGAGATGTACAAAAATATATATATTTTCTGCATAAATATAACAAATATTTAATTATTTAGCAAGTCGTTTTCCAAATTCAACCGTATTATAGAACTTATAATCTTTATCACAAAATTATGGCCAGATATCACAAAGCGAGCAATTCGTAACTACACCTTATGGTTGGTTAAGACTTACTGAAAGTATTTAAGCTGTTACCAAGACAAATAATGTGCATATATGTACAAGTCAAAACAAGTTTATGTTGTACAATTTATTGTACGTCAGGCACATCTGGGTTAATATAGTTTAATGACCATTCAAATGCTTTCCCACACTGTCAAAACATATTGTTTTCTTCCAAAACCATATATTCACAGTTTAATGGAACATTTCTTTAAAAAATATTTGCTTATATGATACCGGTAATTTCGCCATTTGTACCACTGATCTCTACCACTGTATTTATTCAGTCATGATCGCGATCGTGATCCTTCTATATAAAAAGCCCGCAAAATTACCACAAGCTATTGAGCTGTTTTGCAAAAGTACAAGCAATCCTTTAGAAAAATTGAACAAATCAAATAATATATATTTAGTAAGATAACATGCATTCGTGACAGAAGTTCAAATGTTTTATATATTTCGCCTCGGGACGTGTCCTGCATTTATACCCGTCGGGTCGTGGGAACTGCCGTGAAATAACCGTACTGAGTGCACCGCGAAGGTACTAGACGTACTGCCAAATAACGATTTTATATTTATATATAATGACAACCAATAAGACATTTCGTGCTATATAGGTTGATTCTTATCGTGGCGGTACGCCGGTGCACGAAATATAGACCAGGGCGGATCTGTTTCGACGTGGCATTCTGATTTTTGCAGAAAAAATTGTTATGATTACTCAGGGCCGTGCCGTGCTATGATGCGGTGAGGCAGTCGCATCAGGCGGCATCACAAGGGGGCGGCATAATCAGTAAAATCTAATATAATAACGGATAATTCAAGATTGGAGCGAAGTTCTAAAAAGAATTAGACTTTTGGCCTCACAATGTTTAGCTTTTCGTGGAACAACTGATCATTTGTTTGTTTATTTCAACCTAATAATGGAAAAATTTTAAAGTTAGTAGGTACAAACTGCTCTCTGAGTTTGATCCAGTAATGGAAGAACATATCAGGAGAGTTTAACGAGAGTCTGATAAGTGGTTTGTGACTTATTTAAGCAACAGTAGGCAAGATGATTTGATAAGTTTAATGGATAATGTTATTTTAAACAAAATTTTCGAAATAACAAAAATCGCTAAATATTTTTCGATAATCGCCGATTGTACCCCAGACGTAAGTCATATTGAACAGCTCTCATTGACAATAAGAGTTGTCGCTTTTAATTCTAGTCAGAATAAATTATTGAAGAATTTTTTATTGTTTTTTTTTTAAAGCTAGTAATTCAACCGGTAAAGATTTAACAGAACTTACTTTGACAAATTTTGAAAAGTTATGGAAAAGCGGTGTAGTAAAGATGTTGCAATATGTATCTATTAATTTGTCAGATTGTGTAAAAATGTTATCAGAAACTATAGAAAAAAATGCAAAGTTACAGTCAATCTAGCTATGACCAAATGAAGATTACTGCTAATGAAATTGCAGAAAATCTTGATATAAGTTCCGAATTTCCAGCTGAATATTAAATTCGAGCCAGGAGAAAAAAGCGCCAATTTGATTACGAAAAATCTGTGGATGAGTTCTTAACAGAGGAAGATAAATTTAAAATAAATATTTTCATCTATATTTTAAAAATTACCATTAATTCTTTGATTGTCCGTTTTTGGCTTCCATAAAACAATAAAAAAAATATTGTATGAATCTTCATTCAATACTTTCAACAGAAAAAGAATAAGAATTGGATATAGATAAGTGATATATCTCAAATGATACCATACTCCATGAAACCTTTTTTAAGGTTTTGAGATTTTGAACTGTTACCAAAACTGTGCTAAAATACCCTAATTTCTTTATACCCAAATGTAGTTGTATCAGTAAGATTTTTCTTAACACTGCCTGTGTCGGTAGCTGGTGGAGAAAGAAGTTTTTCAAAATAAAAATTATTAAAAAATATTTACGAAGATCCACAAGACAAACAAAACTAAAAAATTTTGCACTCATTTTAAAAGAGTCGTCACTAGCTGCTACTTTAGACTACACCAAGCTGATTGACAGTTTACCAAAATTAAGGTCAGAAGGGCAAAATTGTAATTTTTGTAAATGTTATTTAATGTTAATACAAATTTCATTTAATTTAAGTTGTGTTTTGTTTTTAAAATAAAAGTTTTCATGTCGAAATCGTAAATTCGTAAAAATTTTGTGTGGTTTCATTTAATAAAAAAAGTTTCAATAATACTTAAGGGGCGGCATTTCGAAGACTTGCATCATATTGAAAAGATGTACCGCACGGCTCTGTGATTACTTCAGTAATTGTAAGTGTCTGTTCCTCCCCTTCAAACAGGTCGGAAATATTAATAAAAATGAACTATTTAAAAATGACTACAAAAATCGTTTTTTTCTTCTACTTTCCTTGTTTATAACTTACGATACATTTTCAAGCAATGTAGCCACTTTGCCGCCATAAAGTCGAAATAAAATAGCGATCATTGAATTTTCTATCAGATACGACTGGTTAAAAATGTTTTAGTTTAAAAATGTATACCATTTTTATTCAGTTGCAATGCGAAGGCAAAACTGTCTTATTTTTCACTTAGAACAGAGAGCGCAAACCAGCACTCTACATCGACTATTTTCGACTCTATTTGGAGTTCTCATCAGAGAGGCGTAGGTTTGCTGCTCGTCTGCCTAAAGTGACGAAACTCCGAGAGCTTATCCCCGCATTGCAACTGATGGTTATGGAGTAGGTGTCTAACGACATATGGTAACTGAAAGTCAAAGTTTTAAAGTTTTCAACCTAATAGAAATATTAAAAATATAGAAAAATATTAAAAATATCCCTAAAAGATATTTAATTGAAAACCTATTGGACAATTTTCCTGGTAACACCTCCATGGCTTCTAAAAATTGCTAGCAAGATGGATGCTGAAGCGAAGAAGACCAGAGAGAATTAAAAAAACTTACAAATCGATGAATTAGAGTGCTGGTTTGCGCTCTCTCTTCTAAGTGAAAAATAAGACAGTTTTGCTTTCGCATTGCAACTGAATAAAAATGGTATACATTTTTATTTATTTCATTATTTTTACTCATTTGAGTAACTAGATCCATTTTCCGTTGGAATTTACCAGCTGAACAGACGGGGTCGTGAATTGTAAGTTTTCTGAATTCCCTCTTGTCTTCTTCGTTTCAGCATCCATCTGGCCTGCAATTTTTAGAAGCCATGGGTGTGTTACCAGGAAAATGGTCCAAAAATTGTTCAATTAAATATCTTCTAGGAATATTTTTAATATTTTTCAATATTTTTTATCTTATTTTATTCACAAAAAACTCTCAGTTCATTTTTATCATAATAATTTAGAAGGCAAAAATTACCATGTGTTCAATATGTCTCTGAACTGTACAGAATTTTAAACAAGCTTAAGCACTTCGAAATTTTTTAGTGTAGAGTTATGAAAAGAAATAAGTTAAGTGTTGCAGAGGCAAATATGGCTATTGGTATGATCCGTACTGGGGCTAGGTAAGTGGATGTAGGTGAACGTTTTAATGTATCGCAAAATGTAGTTTCTTGGTTAGTCAATCGTTTTAACGAAACGGAAAATGTTGCGGAACGGCTCAGAACTAGAAGGCCGGGAGTTACTGTGCCAGCCCAGGACCATTCTATTGTAGTATAGTATAGTTGATCCAAAAGATGGCATAACCCAGACATCCAAAGTGAAAGTTATCCTTCAACACCAAATTGTTCTATATGGTCCACACGATGTCCAGAAAAAAGTCACACCATTTTGAGCGTCGGGTTTGGGGGGAGAGGGGGGAGAAATCGGTAAATTCGTAGTTTTTTAAGTTTTTCGCCAATATTTCTAAAACTATGCGGTTTAGCATGAACAACCTTCTATACAAAATTGTTCTACATTAAATTTGAAATAAAAAAGGCCCTATCCATAATCTTTCGAAAATGAATGGTTCCAAAGTTACGGAGGTAGTATAGTATAACTGGTCCAAAAAAAGGCCTAACCAAAACATCCAAAGTAAAAGTTTTCCTCCAACACCAAAATGTTCTATATGGTCCACATATTCTTCAGTAAAAAGTTACATCATTTTGAGCATCCGGTTTGGGAGGGAGATGGGAGATAAGCCGGTAAATTAGTAGTTTTTTTACGTTTTTCGTCAATATTTCTAAAAATGTGCTTTAGCGTAAACAATGTTATATACAAAAATGTTCTACATGAAATTTAATACAAAATATGTTATATACATAATTGTTATAAAATCAACGGTTCCAGAGTTACAGAGAGTGAAATGTCGAAGTTTTCGATACTTTTTATATTTTTTGGGCAATATTTATGATATAACTATACCAAAAACCCAGACATCCAAAGTGAAAGTTATCCTCCAACACCAAGTTGTTCTATATAGTCCACATAATGTTCAGAAAAAAGTCACACCATTTTGAGCGTCGGGTTTGGGGGGGAGAGGGGAGAGAAATCGGTAAATATAAAAAGTATCGAAAACCTCCACTTTTCACCCTCCGTAACTCTGGAACCGTTGATTTTATAACATTTATGTATAGAACCTTTTTAGTTTTAAATTTTATGTAGAATATTTTTCTATGGAACATTCCTAACGCTAAAGCATAGTTTTAGAAATATTGACGAAAAACGTAAAAAAACGTCTAATTTACCGACTTCTCCCCCATCTCCCCCCCAAACCGGACGCTCAAAATTAATGGTGTAACTTTTTACTGAACAATATGTGGACCATATAGAACAATTTGGTGTTAAAGGAAAACTTTTACTTTGAATGTCTGGGTTAGGCATTTTTTTGGACCAATTATACTATACTACCTTCGTAACTTTGGAACCGTTCATTTTAAGTTATGCATAGGCCCTTTTTTATTTCAAACTAGCTGACCCGGCAGACTTCGTACTGCCTCAATAGATAAGAACAAACTTTTGTAAACAATAAACTTAAAATAAACAAAAGGAATCCGTAATTAATAAACAAAAAATGCTCGATGTGAATGAGTTTTTATTATTATTTTTAATGAATTACACATAATGTTTGAAGTAATAAAATTTAGTTAGAAAAAGTTTGCAGTGCAATAGTTGCAATCTTAAATTGGTTTTTCTTATAAAGAATATAACAGCTTTATTTTATTTACATTCAAAACAACCCTGTATTTATAATTGGGTTCGGGGTTGTCCAACTATATAGGTGTTGAAAAATAAAATAAAATTAAAATTAAATATCATTAAATAAAATGAAACAAAATTTCATAAAATTGAATAAAAGTTAATAAAAATAAATAAAACTGAATAAACTTAAATAAAAATAATAAATAAATTTAAAAAAATAATAAAATTAAAAAAAATAATAGAATCTAATAAAAATAATTAAAATTTAATAAAATGAAACAAAATTAATTAAAATTAAATAAAATTTTATAATTTGCTGCTTGTTCTTTTCGTGTGCTCAGAACTTTTCTTCTGCTTGCCGTTCGTCAGAAAAGTTCGGTAGAGATATTTTTTGAAAGTTTCGAAAAATTAAGAAATTCATATTTTGCCCAAATTAAGTCCAAAAGTTAAACAGTTGCACTTTTCTTCGATGAAATTTGTTGCTCGTTCTTCTTCTGTCCTCAGAATATTTCTAAGGCTTAAGATACTGTGTTTTGGACACCGATTGAGCTAGAAAAAAAATTTAGTAAGGCTCTGTTCGGAATTCAGCAAGGAGTACACCGAATTAATTTCGTATTTTTCACGTCCTTATTGCGAGAGTTATGACGTCACACGCAACCCTCTTATGACGTAGAGGTATAAAATATAGACATAAACCTACTCCCGGTCCGGTCGACTGCACTTGCAAACTTTCATAAAAATCGGTCAAGTCGTTTCGGAGGAGAATGGCAACAAACACTGTAAAAAGAGCATTTTATACATATAGCTGTAAAAATTTTGGTGGCTACTAAAATGACAATATAAAACCGTATAAACCTTCCCTGAACTTCCACAAATAATTCAACATCAAAATTAGCCAAATCGGTCCACACTTTCTCGAGTTTTAGCGAGACAAACGCACAGCAATAGATTTTTATATATAAGATGCAAAATTTTAGATGGCTATTAAAAAATAACGGTCGAAGATAGAAAAGTGAAAATTTAGGGTTGTATTTACCTTTGCCTTCCACATCACATAAAATTAAGAAAAAACAGTTTGATCAAAAAAATAAAAAAATATTTTAGGGGGGCAGCCCCCGTTAGGACGTACGGATATGAAAAATACATAACAACCTATTCTCGGTCCGGTCAAATACACGCGGAAAATTTCATAAAAATCTATTCAGTCGTTCTCGAGTTATGTGTTGGTAACTATAACGACTTTCTTTTGTTTATATAGATGTAAAATATTTAAATGGCCATTAAAAAATAACGGTTAGTGACAGAAAAGTGGAAATTGAGGGTTGTATGTATCTTTACGTTCCACATCATATGCAATTAAAAAAAAAGAGTTTGTCTGAAAAAATAGAAATAAATATAAGGGTGGCAAGCCCCCTTAAGACGCACGGGTATGAAATATAGACAACGACCTACTCACGGTCCGGTCGAGTACACTTGCAAACTTTCATAAAAATCGGTCAAGTCGTTTCGGAGGAGTATGGCAACAAACACTGTAAAAAGAGCATTTTATACATATAGCTGTAAAAATTTTGGTGGCTAATAAAATGACAATATAAAACCGTATAAACCTTCCCTGAACTTCCACAAATAATTCAACATCAAAATTAGCCAAATCGGTCCACACATTCTCGAGTTTTAGCGAGACTAACGCACAGCAATAGATTTTTATATATAAGATGCAAAATTTTAGATGGCTATTAAAAAATAACGGTCGAAGATAGAAAAGTGAAAATTTAGGGTTGTATTTACCTTTGCCTTCCACATCACATAAAATTAAGAAAAAACAGTTTGATCAAAAAAATAAAAAAATATTTTAGGGGGGCAGCCCCCGTTAGGACGTACGGATATGAAAAATACATAACAACCTATTCTCGGTCCGGTCAAATACACGCGGAAAATTTCATAAAAATCTATTCAGTCGTTCTCGAGTTATGTGTTGGTAACTATAACGACTTTCTTTTGTTTATATAGATGTAAAATATTTAAATGGCCATTAAAAAATAACGGTTAGTGACAGAAAAGTGAAAATTTAGGGTTGTATGTATCTTTACGTTCCACATCATATGCAATTAAAAAAAAAGAGTTTGTCTGAAAAAATAGAAATAAATATAAGGGTGGCAAGCCCCCTTAAGACGCACGGGTATGAAATATAGACAACGACCTACTCACGGTCCGGTCGAGTACACTTGCAAACTTTCATAAAAATCGGTCAAGTCGTTTCGGAGGAGTATGGCAACAAACACTGTAAAAAGAGCATTTTATACATATAGCTGTAAAAATTTTGGTGGCTAATAAAATGACAATATAAAACCGTATAAACCTTCCCTGAACTTCCACAAATAATTCAACATCAAAATTAGCCAAATCGGTCCACACATTCTCGAGTTTTAGCGAGACTAACGCACAGCAATAGATTTTTATATATAAGATTTAATGTAGAACAATTTTGTATAGAGGGTTGTTCATGCTAAACCTCTTAGTTTTAGAAATATTGACGAAAAACGTAAAAAACTACGAATTTGCAGATTTCTCCCCCCTCTCCCCCCCAAACCCGACGCTCAAAATGGTGTGACTTTTTTCTGGACATTATGTGGACCATATAGAACAATTTGGTGTTGGAGGATAACTTTCACTTTGGATGTCTGGGTTTGGGTCTAACTATACCATACTATTGCTCTATCACCTCGAATAACGCCACTCTATACCCGTGGAATCCTGAATAGTAGGTTATTTAATGCGCCGAAAATTGCGATTTCAGTAGCAACAACAAACTTTAGCGAGAGTGGAAGGCTCTCTGAGGTCAATTTAAGATCAAGGTATCTTTTAAGAAGAGTTTCACTTACCGCAAAGCAGCCAAATGCCAGCTTGGACTTTGAAACATCGAAATTGACAAGAAGAATGGAAACCTGTACTCTTCACCGACGAGTCTCATTATGGAACTTATTCTGATAGTCGCTGCTTACGCGTTTGGACCAATCCGTTGGTGCCAAAAAATGGCCTGTCCAGGAAATTCGTCCATTTCGAGAAGGTACTGTAACAGTGTGGGGTGGAATTTCTTTTGATGGTCGAATAGACCTATATTAATTTTGAACAGGAATATGACCAGTGTGATTTATAGAGATGAAGTCATCGACAATATTATTCCACATTTTCACGCTGTTATTGGTCAAGACTTTCTTGTTCTTAATGAAAACTCTTCAGCTATTAAGAAACCTATTGCCACAACTTTTGATGCAAATCAGGCAAGATGTGCTTAACAATTTAGTGAAAAGTATGCCAAGACATTGCCCAGCAGTTATTGAGGCTCGTGGAAGACACACCACCTATTAAATATTTTATTGTGGGTGGGATTTTGAAAATGGTTCGGGTGTTTGATTTACACAAGAAATTTTGTCAATTTTAGTTGTTTATTTCTTTTACGAAACTTTTGAGTTAGTAGATTTTTTATACAAAAGAGATGCAGTGGTTTTAATTTATTTTATAATAAATAATTTTGATAATTGACATTTGAATATTTTGATAATATTGATAATATACCTTTTTTATAGTAAAACAGGACAAACAATTTTATTAAAATTGTTTTAATATATTTCACATTACAATTTTGCTATAAATTTTTTATAATAATTTTTTTTTAAATCTTGCACCACAACAAATAAACTATATAGAAGTTTACCTATTTTTTTATATACTGTATGGTGCAAATGAAAGGAATAAATTCGTTATTTCGTAATCCGGCGACATTAAGGGAAAATCCCGAAATAGGTCGATTTTTATTTTTAGATTATGATATTTTAGCATATATCTATCTGGGCGTGATGACGTAATCGATAATTTTTTAAAAATGAATATAAGTCGTGTGCTAGCTCATTTGAAAGATTATTCAATTCTCTATTCAGTAATGTAAACACTAACGTGTTTATTTATACAGGGTGTACAAAAACAATTTTTTTAAATTAAAATAATTGACAAAAAAAAATAAAAATGTATGTAATTTATTTAATACAAAATACTTTTTACTGATATCAGAAAACATAAAAAAAATGTTTATTTTAAAAATAAACATTGCTTTTCGCTTAAATTCAATGTTCAAGCCAGCTCCCGCTAGGCACCCGCTTTTTGGAAGTTTGAACAATTAATTTAAGCGAAAAGCAATGTTTATTTTTCGAATAAACATTTTTTTCCCTATTTTCTGACAGTAGTAAAAGTATTTTCAATTAAGTAAATTACATAAATTACTCGAAACAGAAGTTGAAGATCAAGTGAATAGAGCAAACAGAGCTGCAGTTTGCCTGAATGACACAATATGGAGAAATAAAAATATCGGAAAAAAAAATGAAAGGCAGAATTTACAAAACAGTCATCAGACCAATAATGACATACGCGGCAGAAACACTACCCAACACAGACAGGACAAAAAGATTGCTCGAAACAGCGAAGATGAAAACCCTTCGAAAAATCGATGGTAAGACTCTATGGGACAGAGCTAGAAGTACAGATATACGACGGAGATGCAAGGTGGATAACATTAATAACTGGGTAAGAAACAGAAGAATAGAATGGAATGACCACATAAGCCGAATGACAACAAATAGGGTAGTCAGGACAGCGAGAGACGGTTCCCCAATAGGAAGACGATCAGTGGGAAGACCACGAAAACGATGAAACGACAACTTACTAGAGGCACATTGAAAAAACAGACAGGGTCATGTCTATACAAAAAGAAGAAGAAGAAGACATAAATTAACTACATTCTTTTTTTTTGTCAATTAATTTAATATAAAAAAATTATTTTTGGACACTCTGTATAAATAATGATATTAATGTTTATATTACTGAATACATAATTTAATAACTTTTCAAATGAGCTAGCACACTACCCCTATTCTTATTTAAAAAATCATCGATTACGTCATCACGCCCAGATGGATGACGTCACTTGTGTGATATATATATGCCAAAATATCATAATTTAAAAATAAAAATCGACCTCTTTCGGGATTTTTCCGTAAAGTCGCCGGTTTACGAAGTAACGAATTTATTCCTTTCATTTGCACCATACTGTATAAAAGAGAACTGCACCTATCCAGCGTAGGTACTTTATATAATTGAAATCGGATTATTTGGGCAGCCTCAAGAATTTTTCTAAATTATAAACAATTTTTTAGCTTATAAACAAATAGAAAATGTAACTAGATAATAAAACCAGTATATTATACCTATTTACAATTTGATAGTTGGTTTTTAATTCCTGGGTTTGCGGTCTGTTATAAATAAAACACTTGATTTTGCTTAGACGTTTCGGCTGTTTGCCATTTTCACAATTTGAGCGTCAAATTTGCTTAACCAAATAAATAATTTTTATCTATACTTTTTCAGTGTCCTCTTTCTTTCTAGGTAATACTACAGTTTTAATGCTATGAAATCTTTACATGTCCAAAGCAATTAAAAAAGAGCAATGTTTATGTTTATATTATTATGCTTTAAATTATTTAAATTTTTTAATAAATTCCGTACCAAATTACAAAAATAAACCAAATCCACGGGACATTTTAATGAATATTTTATCGATCTTGTAATTGCCACGCTCTTCACAATTTTCTGTTAAGCGCTAATAAAAATACTAATTTCTAACAACAGGAGGTTCATATTGGTCCAGCGTGAAATCCTAATATTTCTCTAATTTATAGAGATTTGTGTGACAAATTCTTACGTGTTTCTCGTTGGTTAATTAGTTATGTGATAACTGTAATTAAGAAGCCATTTCTGGAACTTCTTGAGGAGCGCCTGCTGATTATTATTCTAAATCGGTAATAATAATTTTTGAATTATTTTATCGGACTCTTGCTGAGTTTATTGGAACAATCTTGGATGAATCTCCATGTGAATAAATTTTTAAAAATCACGTTTTTTAATAACTTCTAAAACATTTTGAAACGGGAAGACACATAATTCGATTAATATTACTTGATAATATTATATACAAATATTAATCCAGCGTGAAATCGTAATATTTCTCTAATTTATAGAGATTTATGTGACAAATTCTTACGTGTTTCTCGTTGGCTAATTAGTTATGTGATACCTAACTGTAATTAAGAAGCAATTTCTGGAACTTCTTTAGGAGCACTTGCTGATTATTATTCTGAATTGGTAATAATAATTTTTGAATTATTTTATCAGAGTCTTGCTGGGTTTATTGCAACAGTCTTGGATGTGTCTACATATGAATAAATTTGTAAAAATCACGTTTTTAAGATTTTTTAAAACATTTTGAACTGGAAGACACGGGGATTCTTGAGTTGCATAATTCGATTAATATTACTTGATAATATTATATACAAATATTAATCCAGCGTGAAATCCTAATATTTATCTAATTTATAGAGATTTATGTGACAAATTCTTACGTGTTTCTCGTTGGCTAATTAGTTATGTGATACCTAACTGTAATTAAGAAGCAATTTCTGGAACTTCTTTAGGAGCACTTGCTGATTATTATTCTGAATTGGTAATAATAATTTTTGAATTATTTTATCAGAGTCTTGCTGGGTTTATTGCAACAGTCTTGGATGTGTCTACATATGAATAAATTTGTAAAAATCACGTTTTTAAGATTTTTTAAAACATTTTGAACTGGAAGACACGGGGATTCTTGAGTTGCATAATTCGATTAATATTACTTGATAATATTATATACAAATATTAATCCAGCGTGAAATCCTAATATTTCTCTAATTTATAGAGATTTATGTGACAAATTCTTACGTGTTTCTCGTTGGCTAATTAGTTATATGATAAATATAATTAAGAAGCAATTTCTGGAACTTCTTTAGGAGGGCTTGCTGATTATTATTCTGAATTGGCAATATGTAATAATTTTTGAATTATTTTATCAAACTCTTGATGGGCTTATTGGAACAGTCTTGGATGTGTCTACATATGAATACATTTTTAAAAATCAAATTTTTTAAGAATTTATAAAAACATTTTAAAACAGTGTAGCATTTGCGTCTTGGATGGACGCTATTTTGTAACATTAACACGTCAAATGCCAAAGCCTCTACGGTGGAAGCCATTTTTGTATAACAGCCCCAGCGTGGATAACAAAGGCAAAAAAAAAGATAAAATGTAACTCGACAAATTAAACAAACATGAAAATATACTTGGTGCTACGTAACTTTACGAGTACCTCGGTAGCTCTAAGTCTTCAGAGATCTAGGGGTGTGGATTCTTAATAGATTTTAAATAAATATAATATAAACTCAAATGCTCGGGGGGCGCCATAATTAAAAGAAAATAAAAGACGAAACATACTTAAAACTTCAAAAAAAAATTAAATAACAAGTTAATAAAAATATATAGTCATCATAAAATACAAACACATTTATATAAACATAAATATATCATGACCTTACCTTAGTGTTCTCAGTTGAATATCATTTAGGAAGAAGAGAAAGGGATCAAATAATAATATTATCAAGCAAAAAACTTTATTGCAAAATAAAATAAATTTTATTAAAATTTAAAAATAATAAAAAATGAAATGATGGATCTCTTGTAGACAATAAAAGAGATTCTGTTTACAAAAATATTAAAAAGGTTTACAAACAATACCTTGTCATATAGTCCTGTCCTTATCTTCGCGTTGTGGATGTCCAAAGCACGCACTTTTCACTGAATTTAGATAAAGAATAGTACGAAAATGTTTATTATTTATGAAAAGTTTCAGTAAAATTTAATAAACTTCCAAATAATTGTTCCAAAATAAATAAAATTCGAAATGAGTCTGCTCATATTGACTTTTAAAAATATTGAAATAACTTCTATTTAACTTCTTGAAGTATTTATTATTAATATTGGCACCTAACGCATGACTTTATCCATGACTCTGGTACTTAATCCATAACTGCTTACAAAAAGAAACTTAGGTAGTGTAGTATACACTAAAATATACTGGCTCTTTGCCTAACAGCGGCATTTGGCTTGTGACTAGGAAGTCATGAAAGGAGAACTGTTTCTAACACTACATTTTCAGGAACTTTAAAAACTTGATTAAGAGCTATGTCGGAACTTAATATTCGAACTTAACTTTATCAGAAAACTAAACTCTTCAGAAAACCGCGCCGTTGCGGCTCCTGCCGAGGCTCAACAAACCTCTCTCTTTGAAAGCTCAAACTTGAATTTTTCAATCTCAGAACTTGAAATCTTTCTCCCGGGTCTCGGTGAATTCGTAACTATTTTAATCCCCCATCCTAATTACAGGCCAACTCGTAACTCTGGCGCGCAGGTAATTCTTCGATAACCCACTAACTACCGGTGAATTAGTAACTTTCATTTTTAAGTAATGTTGATAATTTAATACCGGTATTCCAGGTATGTACCTGTAAAAATTACTCTCTTTGAAGGTGGTGTAAAAGGTATTCATCATTTATGTATTGTCTCTTGGAAGAGTTACTAGAGAAAATCCAAATAAATTTTGTGAAAATGACTGAAATTCTTGTAACAGATAACAGATTTCGTAATGAGTGCACGTGGGTGTAAGTTATTGGTGGTAAATAATTTTAAATTTCAAATAAAGAAAGTGCTAAAAAGTGGAAAACTTATGGTACTGTTTTGCATCTGGTTGCAAGACAACCTGTTATACCGACGGAATCATACGGCCTGCTATCATACGGCCCCTATTCTCATTTAAAAAATCCTCGATTACGTCATCACGCCCAGATGGATGACGTCACTAGTATATGTATACCAAACAATTAGAATTAAAAAAAAAAACAACCTATTTCGGGATTTATCTCCAGAGACGCCCATTCTCGAGAAAATGAATTTATTCCAACTCAAACGTCCTCACTGTATTTGTTTATAAGCCAAAAAATTGTTTATAACTTTAAAACAGTGCTGAGGCCGCTTAGATAATCCGATTTTAATTCTGTAAAGTGTATTAGATAGGTAGAGAGCCTCTTTATATGTAAAAAAATTAGCAAACTTCTAAATGGTCTACTTTATGTTCAGAAAGTTTTTAAAAAATTTGAACTTTTTAAAAAAATTTTAGATTGCAAAATTATTATGCAAAATCTATCAGGTCGATTTTAATGAAATTTGGTGGACGATTTAAGTATGTTATAAGGATTTTCTATGCGAATTACGAAAGGTTCTAAGTGAAACTAAAGTTGTTGAAAAACACTGAATAAAAATATGCTTATTTTGCCCCCTTATTTTGTATTTATTGCTATTTTGCAGAAAGGGTAATAAATGAGGACATTTTTAACTAGTCGTATATCATAAAAAATTCAATTATCTTTATTTTAATTACCTACGACTTTGCTCCAAAATAAATCGTTTTAAAGTTATAAGCAAAGAATTTAAAAAAAATTATTGTTTTTCGAAATTTTCAAATATTTTAATTTGTTTATTAATGTTCCGGGCATATTTGAGAAGCAGCATAATTCAATTATTATTATTGAAGTTGTCACCTAACTTTATCTGCAAAAATCCGAATGCCACTTCGCACATCCACAAATAGACGTTTTTTTTACAGATCCGCCCTGGTCTACACATATAATATTGTTTCAATCAAAAGAGATTTCAATTTTTGTTATTTTTTTATAGGTACATATAATACACAACATGTTTTTAAGCAAACCAAGAACCATTCGCTTACATAATAATATGCTATATGGCCCGTGTTGGCTTAATCCGTTACTGTTCAAATTTATTTCTTACCTTTTAACCTAACAACTACTTGGGTATTAGAATTAAACAATGGTTTCGAATTCACCAGTATAAAGTTGCGAGTTGGCCAAATAGTAGAAAAGTTACGAATTGGCCGGTGTACATTTTGATTTAAAAAAGTTTGTCATTAAGAGTTACGAGTTGGCGCGTGTCCCTTTCTCCCCAAACCAAAACGCTGCCTTCCAAAAACCCATTCCATTTCTCATTCTACCCTACTCATCCAATCAACCAATAAGAAAAAAGTTTAATCCTTCTCTCTTTCATCATTGACTAATAAAAAAAATAACTAAGCTTTCTACACCTTTTATCGACCAATAGAAAAAAAAAACAAAACATGCTCTAAGCCCAACCCACTTAGTATGAAATCATCCAAAATTAGTTTGCAAAGTCAGGAAAACTCACTCCGTTCTACAGTTCTAAGTAAATATATTGCTGAGTCCACAATTAACACATGTGCTGTCTAATAATGAAGGAGCACGTTTTGTGTACCTAAACTCCAAAAAACCCGGCGCCAAAGGCCATTATAATATACAATGTAACTATTTCTCACATCGCGCTGTTTTAAGTTCAATTTTCGAGCAATAATATAAACACTGAATAACCGAATGTAGATATGTCTACAAAATAATATAACGTCTTTCTTTTAACCAGACGGATAAACTCAAATTCTCACGTATTTTTTGAAACAGAGATAAATTTTAAGAAATCACATTTATAAAAATTTTTAAATCTGTGTGTACCTATAGAGTTATTTTTTAGGCCAATGGCGCAAGGTTGATAATTCCATTTTGGTACAGAAAATAACTTTGACAAAATGTAGGCAATGGTATTTACCAGGCTTGGAAAATGTGCCGAGTTCTTTCTACAGTGAGATTAATAACTACGTGGTAAAGCAACTATCAAATAGAGATGAACTGCTACACATAGTTAAAAACTATGTGTTACACTTCCTAGTTAAGAACTATACACAAGTAAAAGGCAAGAACAAATGAAGTTGGAAGCCGCCGCATCACGCAAAACTATCAACCAGTTTTCAGAGTTCATGCCAAAGATCACACTAAGCGACATCCAGGTCGCAATGAAGAAGATGAAAAACAACAAAGCACCAGGAGAAGTTCCATCGCCTGTTTCAGAGCTGCAATCTCAAAAGTGGGAATAGTTGTGATGATTACCAACCTCCTTAGAGGAGACGGTACCTAAAGAAGAAGACCAGAAGAAGATGGAGTCGTAATAGCAGCAACAAAGGGGAGCAGACGTGCCATAATTCGTCGTAGTTCGACCAATAACATGTTATGGCAGTGAAGCCTGGGTCCTGAAAGAAACATACAAAAACAAACTCGACACATTCGAAAGGAAGGTACTGAGGAGAATACTAGGACCTGTGAGGAAAAACGGAATCTTCAGAAGTCGATACAACAACGAACTTTATCAACTTTATAAGGAAACACCCCTGTCAGACTTCATTAGAATACAAAGATTGCAATGGGCCGGACATGTGATAAGAATGGGAGAGGATAGGCTACCAAAAGAGCACTGAATGCTAGAATGCAGGGAAAGAGACCGGTTGGAAAGCCAAGAAAGCGCTGGGAAGACACAGTAAACAGCACGCACAACTCCTTTTAGGAGTCCGTGTATGGAGAAGACCAGCCACAGACAAGCAAGAGTGGAGGCAAAAAATAAAGGAGGCCAAGGCTCAACTTGGGCTGTAGTGCCGTAGAAGAAGAAGAAGACGTGCCCTTCTCAACCAAACAGAAATTTTGTTTAACCTTTGTCTAACAGATTGTTCAATACTGGAAATATAGAATAAGGTAGTAACAATTTTACTACACAAGATAGGTGGCAAGGCATACTTAGAGAACTATAGACCAATTAGATTATTGAGTCACATGTTTAAAATGTTTACCCGAATAGTTATGACAAGACTAGAAAAAATGTTGGAGAACAACATGGCTTTCGTTCAAAATTCGGAACAAACGATCACCTAAAAGTACATATGTAGTAAAAACCTTAATACAAAAATCGATAGAATATAACGAATCTCTGGTATCTTAGTATCACAAAGCCTTAGTGATTAGTAGATTACTGTCATAATCCTCTTAGTGTTAAGCATGATGGAATGCACAAAGTTAAAACAGCTTTAAGAAATATGGCTTCTCTACGTTTGATGCTGAGAGGGTACAGAAATTCCGCAACAAAATCAGAGATCCGATAAAAGAAGAAAAATTAGCTGAGCATGATGGAATGCACAAAGTTAAAACAGCTTTAGGAAATATGGCTTCTCTACGTTTGATGTTGAGAGGGTACAGAAATTCCGCAACAAAATCAGAGACCCGATAGAAGAAGAAAAATTAACTGGAAAAGCTATCCCGCTTTTATATAAAGGGAACGCCAGTATAAATCAGCAGAGTTTTTAAAGAAAACGAAATAGAGATAGAAATCAAAATCACTTGTGAAGACAGCGACAAATCGTACATCGAACAGACTATCGAAGACTGGAGGTGAAGAACATCGAAACGCCATCGAAAGAAAAGAGAAGACGTCATCCCTA
Source organism: Diabrotica virgifera virgifera (assembly GCF_917563875.1). Lineage (NCBI taxonomy): Eukaryota > Metazoa > Arthropoda > Insecta > Coleoptera > Chrysomelidae > Diabrotica > Diabrotica virgifera. The sequence goes on from NC_065447.1 coordinate 220,340,463, forward strand.
GCACTACATATCGTAAACACAGGCCCTAAAATGAAGAAAGGCAAATTTGTAGAAGATGTTTCCTTTTCAAAAAATGAATCGTTGTATAATAATGTACTGTCGCCTTACACGACTATGTGGTAGCAGGGTTTTTTGAAAATATTTAAAAAATTAACTGTATTTAAATTTTAAACACTCGGTATCTCGGAAACTAGCAACATTTGCATAAGGCATGTTGGTTAAAATCGTCATATATGTAGAGGTCTAGAATCTACAACTGACAACTGAGAAAAATTTCCAATATTTTAAGCATAAACTCAAGATTTATTAAAAACTTCTTAAATGTGTATTTATTGCACAATTTAATAACATTACAAAATGTTATTTACCTTAATTTGAGTAGATGATATACAACTTAAATAATATTAGATCTTCAACACGAACTCTGAAGTTCTTGCATCGAGTATGTTATTTTATGTATCGGCCTTTCTACGCTTCGGGTAATTCAATAATAATATTATTTATTTATTATTTTTATATTTTAAATTTACACAATTTCATTACAAACTCTTTATAGTCACAGTTATTTCCACGTGAACAAACGTGCAAATTATCATAATGCTTTTGATAGATTTGTATAAAAGTTACATTAACAATTTTTTTAAATAGTAAATATATTAAAGATAAAAGAAAATACAGTGGAACCTCCATTATCCGTCTCTCCATTAACCGTCACCTCTGTTAACCGTCAGGGTACATACAGAAGTTATATTGACTACATAACCAAAAATTCTAATGTAAAAAATAAAAAAAAAGTTACATTTGATTTGTGATAAGGACACAAACGGCTATCCATTGCTGACAGATAAAGAAATCGTTGAAATGGCAACAAAGGCGGACCAAACAGATTCAGAAGCTGACACAGACTTAGAATTTGACTGTAGCTATGTTGATGAACCTATTGTAACTGACAAAGATTTACGTAAATAATCTAGAGAAGCTGCATCACATATGCAATAATTCATCGAGTGGTATTCTCAACAAGAAGAAGCCAATAAAGTAGATTGCATGATCTTATGCCGATTAAGAAGTCGCAAAATGTGAAGCAACAGTTGTACGAACATAAATCCCTCTTATATTGTCAAACAAACCATACAAATTAAATTTGAGAGTTGTACTATGAATTTTTAATTTTCTTTAATGTTCTGTTAACCGTCTTTTCGATTATCCGTCATACCCTTGGTCCAGTGCCCTGACGGATAATCGAGGTTCTACTGTAAACTGCTTTTTCTACATAATCTAGTAGGGTTAGACGAAAAGCCTTAAAAATAGAAAATTATTTTTTTTTTTTTTTTTTTTATTTAACATTTCCGCATCAACCATTAAAGGTTATTAGCGGGTTTTACAGATTTTACAATAGTTGTTATTAAATATACTAATTACAAATTGCGCATTAAATTACAAATAATAAATTACAAATATTAAATTACAAATATTAAATTACAAATTGCCAAATGATACATAGAATATTAGTTAAATTTTGTGTAGTAAACGTATGTCCTTAAGGAATTTGATTGTATTTGCTACATTACAGTTTAAAATATCTTTAAGTTTCTTTGCTTCTTCTGGTACGTTGTTGATGGCTCTTTCGTAGGAATAAAGAGGACATTCAGTCAATATATGTTGAACAGTTATTGGACATTCACAATACGAACATTCAGGTGGTAGTTCTTTTGTTATGAGGTGCTGGTGGGTTAACGCTGTATGTCCAATTCTTAGTCGGTTTATAATCACCTGTTGCCTTCTGTTTTCTGGAAATTGTAGTTTAGTGCCAATCCTAGTTTTAACGCTTTTAAGGTTAGCCTTATTAGAATTCCACATTTGTTGCCAATTATTTACACAGTGCTGTTTAATCTTGAGCTGGATATCACTGAATGGAATTGTAGTCATTATTTCAGTTTTCTCGTCAGTAGCAGCTTTCTTGGCCAATTCATCTACTTTTACATTTCCTGCGATACTTGTGTGTGATGGTACCCAAAGAAATTTAACGTTTACTTGCCTGTTTTGTAGGTTATAAAGTGCTAATTGTATTTGTTGCAGAATAGCATGTACTGGATATATTTGCCTTAAGCTCTGAAGAACAGATAGAGAGTCTGTAATAATAAGAAAATTTGAGCTTGCATGACTCTTACATATGTCTAATGCCTTTAAAATGGCGATTGCTTCTCCCGTGAAAATGCTGCAGAATTGAGGGATGCGAACTGCATATTCAGACTTTCCTAGAATAAAGGCCGCTGCATGTCCATTTTCAGTTTTTGATGCATCAGTAAAAATCTTGTTATAGCCAGTGTATTCTGATATCCGTTCTTGATATAGTTTGTTAATGATTATGGGATTTGTGGTACTCTTTGGATAGGCCGTGAGGGATATATCAATAGTAGGAAAATTAATAGTCCAGGGAGGTATAGTTCGTTGTATAGGATAAGAATGTGTCAGCTGCTCCATGTCAAAACCATATCTCATTAAACGTTCTTTAAGGGGTGGATATTTGAATCGTTTATGGCAATGGGTAGGTGGATATGTTTTGTGAAGAAGTGGATAATTTGTATTATTAGGGTTGGAAGACAATCTCGCGGCATAATTTAAAGAAATGTGTTGTCTTCTTATTGATAGGGGGGATTCATTTAGGATAACCTGGAAACTTGAAACAGGACTAGTTCGGTAGGCACCCAGAATAAGTCTTAAACATGTGTTTTGTATAATGTCTAGTTTTTTAAGAATATAATTACTCGCAGTTGAATAGCATGTTGCACCATAATCCAGTTTACTTCGGATTAATGATTGGTATATATGCAGCAGTTTCATGGTGTCCGCTCCCCAAGATCGGTTTGATAGCATTTTAAGGAGATTGACTTTAGATTGGGAGGATACGACTAGCTTTTTAATATGTTCTGCCCATGTTAACTGACTGTCCAGTCTCAGGCCAAGAAAGTCAATGTTCTCTACTTGTTTTAGGTTGATACCATTTAGAGTAAGTGTTGCTTTGCAATTAGTTTTTCTTTTACTAAATACGATGAAACGGGATTTATCACCTGAGAACGTAAAACCAGTTTTTTGGGACCAGTCGTCTAGTTTATGTAGGAATGATTGTAAAATTCTTGAGCATAGTGTAATATTGCAGCTACTAGTATATACAACTAAGTCATCTGCATACAGACCTGCTTTCAACGGTAGCTTTATTTCTTGAGCGATATTATTAATTGCTATTAAAAATAGAGTGGGGCTTAAGGTTGAGCCCTGTGGAATACCGTTTTGAAGACATTCTGTTTTTGAAGTAATTCCATTCACACGTACTTGGAATACTCTATTATTCATGAAATGTTTTACAAAAGCAAGAAAATTTCCCTGGACACCCCAGTTAGACATGGTTTGTAAAATGTTGTATCTCCATGCAGTATCAAATGCTTTATTTATATCAAAAAATATGGCAATCACTTTCTGGTTATTTCTAAAGGACTCACATATAATATTGTCAATAGCTACTAAGGCATCATGAGTTGATCTGCCTTTTCTGAAACCGCTTTGGATATGGCTTAATAATCGGTTTTTTTCAAGAAATCATATTAATCTGTTATTTAAAATTTTTTCTAGTAGTTTGCATGTACTATTTGTAAGAGAAATTGGTCTGTAGGAAAAAGGGTCAGTTTTTGATTTAAAAGGTTTTAAAATGGGAATAATTGTTGATTCAGACCAGGTTGAAGGGAATTTTTTATTAAGGTAAATGTGATTGAAAATGTCTAAGAGAATTAATTTTCCTGTGTAGGGCAGGTTTTTGATAAATACGATTGGTATATTATCAGGACCCGGTGAAGTGTTTTTTGATTTATCTAGAGCTTCTTCTAATTCTTGGTATGTGATGGGAAAATTTAGTGGATTATCACTATCTATTATAGATATTTCTGTCATTTCACGTTGATTTTTAAAATCTAAAAATGCGGGATTGAAGTTTGCATTGCTTGAATTTGCCTTATATACATCTGACATAATATTACTAATTTCTTGTTGGGAAGATATTAATTTGTTTTTATAAGAAAGAGTGTTAATGTGAATTGAGTTTTGTTCACCTTTTAGTGTACGTACTTTATTCCAGACCGCAGTCATAGATGTTGATGAATTTATGGTAGAGACATAATTTGACCATGTTTCTTTTTTACTTTTCTTAATAAGATATTTAGTTTTTGCCCTAAGTTTTTTAAAGTTGTTAACATTTTCTGTTGTTTTATGTCTTTTTAAAACATTGAAAGCATGTTTGCTAGATTTCATAGCTAAGGCTATTTCTTCATTCCACCATGGTACTGGTTTTCGTTTACACGGTTTTGTTTTTCCTATTGCAATATTAGCGCATTTTAGTATAGTATCATTGAAATGATAAAGAGATGAATCTATGCTACCCTCTGGAATAAAGCTCGTAAGATAATTATTTATTAGCTCTCTATATAAGTCCCAATTTGCTGAGTTTAATTTCCATTTTTGGTAAACAGGAATATTCGGTTGATCATGCCCAATGGTTTCAATTGTTAGAGGAAAATGGTCGCTATTATATAGATAATCAAGACTGTTCCAAGAAAAACTTGTAGCTAATGAATGATCACACAATGAAATATCGATGGCAGAAAAAGTGCTATTGTGGGAGCTAAAATGAGTAGGTTTACCAGTATTCATTAATATTAGATTTTGATTATCGATTAAATTCTGAAGAAGTCTACCACATTTGTCCGTTTTTATACTACCCCATGTGATATTATGACAATTCAAGTCACCAAGTATTAGTTTGGGAGCAGGAATATCGTCGATTAAGCGCTGTAAGTCTTCAAGTACATTTTCATTAGGATGAGGGAGGTAAATGTTACATATGTGAATAGGTCTACAGTTGATACTGCACGATGTAGATACAGCAACGGCTTCCAAATTAGTGTTCAGGTGAATTTCTCTTGCTTCTACACAATTTTTTACGAAAATGCCTACTCCGCCGCTGGCGTGTTCTGTGTCGCGATTTTTGAGAAAGCTAGTATAGTTTTTAATATGTAAGTTTTTACTTTTAAGATGTGTTTCCTGTAAGCAGATTACTAGGGGAGAAAATTCTTTCATTAAAATATTAAGAGATTCTACGTTGTTGTAATATCCGTTTAGGTTCCACTGTAAAACAAATGTATTAGCCATTTTGAGTACCTGACTGAGAAACAGAGATGTCACTTTCTATATCCGATGAGGAATCAGTGATATTGAGTTGTAATCTTTTTCTTAGCCTTGTTAATTTGGATTTTATACCGCGGTCTAAAATATGATCATGTGCAAATAGTAGAATATCTTTAAATGATGTTATATCCGTTGTATAGTTTGCTACAATGGAGTTAGGGTCTTTTGAGTTTAAGGCATTTTGTATCGCATCACAAATAACATTAAAATCAAGAGGAAATTTTGGGGACCTAGACTCAATTTTATTTTTAATGGTCTCTAACTCTTTAATAATATCAGAGGGTGAGGCTTTTTGGCGTTTTATTATGTGTTTAGGTTTTACAAAAGGAGTTGTGGAAGTTGACGTTTCTTGTATATCAGGTGAGGTAGATATCTGTCTTTTGGTTGTGTGGGGGGGTACTTCGGTAATTAATGGAGGAAAATTTGTTTCTTTGGTTTTTTCTGTGGACAAAGTGTGTTTTTCTAATGATGGTTGATCAGATACTAAGGCTTCAGCGTTAGGAATTTGAACATTAGTGTGGTCAGTATCCATTAAGGGAGGTTGTTGTGGAATTACATTGTGTGATTGATATGGACTATTTATATTGAGATTTGTTTGTTGACATGTTGATGGACAATCAGTTTCCCGATGCCCTTTTGTTGCACACTTAGTGCAGTATAAGTTGTCGAGAGTTAAGTATATATGGTAGTTAGTGTTGTCATAGGTAATTGGAACAAAGTCTGGGATAAGGATATTATCATCAGGAGTAACAAACACTTGGCGGCGAAAGCTTAAGACATGGCTGTATGCAGTATTCGGCATGCCTACTTTTAGAAAAGTTATTCTAGATACTGTTTGAAATCCCAGCTTTTTCAGTTCATCTTCTATTAAAGAGTTTGGAACGGTAGGGCTGACATTAGAAATGACGAGTCTTGTGGCTGGAGTGATTAATCTTCTAATTTCAATTTTTGTATTGTTCAATATTAGTGAATTATGTGTTTGCAGTAAGGAATCCACGACATTAGTACTGGTGAGGTAAATACATACTCTATTGTTGGAGATACGTGAGGCAAATAGAATATTCTTAGGTTGTACCAAAGTTCCCACAGCAATTATGTATTCATGAATTTTGACATCATTTATGCTGGAGAGAACAACAGCTTGCTCTTTGGTCGGATATTTGAAGGAGGTTAGGGCACTCGAATATGTATTTGGTTGTTGGTGAGAAGCCGAAGCTTCTCCATCAGGATTTTCATCCATTTTTTAATTTGATTCGCATACTTCCCAGACTCGATCCTCGAGACGGCCCTGTCTCGAAAGCCGGTAGGAACAGAAAGGTAGGAACAAAAAAGTGGTTTGTTATCGGTGCTCTTGGATATCAAGTTTGAGGTTGGAGTATATTGATCAGTAGTTAATATTTAGAAATATGTTACTCACTGTTATGAATTATAGCACAAATTAACACACTAACTATACTGATTTCACTGATATACTTTTAAAATAAATATTTGGTCAAATTTTTTGAAAAAAAGTATTAATTCAGGAGACGACTTGATTCTGTATTTTAGTACTAAAATCCAGGACCGGGATCTAGAAAATTATTGATGGTCACAGAAGATCATTTTAAGACTAGGTATACATATAATAAAATTACGGATTCAAAGGTAAAATGATCTTTGTAAAACCAAATTTCCTTTATTGTTTAAATAAGTAATATAATATTTTCCCGTTTCAAATATAAAATATTCTTCTCAAATTGTTTAATATTGCAAGGTCACCACTGCATAGCTTTTCCTATTGTATTCCTATTGTCATTTGAAACCAGATATAAATAGGTCTGGATCCCGCGTATGAAAAAAAAAGTTGATTAATAGCAAGCTGAAAATTTGTTATTAGCTTAAGGGTGTCTAGTCGGACAAACATTGATATATGGGAAAACTGGAACAGGGGAAGTTTTAACTGTGGAACAGGTTAAAAATTTGGAACGGTCAGACCACGAAAACGGCACATGTATTTTGTCCGACAGAACAGACTTAAACTCTCCGAACAGAGAATAAACTCTCATGCAAAATCAGACTGCTATTTATCACCAAATTGGCGTTTTAATGAGTGGAACATGTAGAATATGTCAAATGACAGGAATTATAACAGGTAATAAATAGCAGTCTGATTTTTGCATGAGAGTTTAATCTCTGTTCGGAGAGTTTATGTCTGTTCTGTCGGACAAAATAGATGTGCCATTTTCGTGTTCTGACCGTTCAAAATTTTTAACCTGTTCCACAATTAAAACTGCCCCTGTTACAGTGTTCCCATATATCAAAGTTTATCCGACTAGATACCCTTAAGCTATTAACAAATTTTCAGCTTGCTATTAATCAACTTTTTTTTCATACGCGGGATCCAGACCTAAAATATCGTCAGAATATGTGCGTTAGTCTCCAAATTTGTTTCTGACAAACTGTGAAATTTCATAAACTGTCTATTTTCTATTTTATCTCCTCTTCCATTTTTTTCTTTAACCTATTAGAAATACACTGACTGAAGTAAACTAAAAAGTATTACAAAACTTTATTCAAATAAAATATTTTTCTTGTGCGTTAATAAACCACAAAATAAAAAACAAATTCAAGAATATTGACTAACGTAACAAATAAAAATTTCGAAATGTTTTTTATTCCGGAGTAAGATATTTTTCAAATCAAAATCATGAAATATTTCTAAAATGGATATCTACTAAAATCGAGTATTTCCTTCTCGAGACCCAATAAGAGCTCTCCTCCTTTCTGGCATTATGAATCAAAATTGCAATCATGTTTTGCAGTATTCGTTTATTAGCACCTTGTTGTAATGCTACCACACTTTCAAACTCGCCATAATTTAGCAAGACTACTCTTCCGAAATTGACCTTCAAATGCTCCATAGGGTTAAGGTCTGAAGTGCTAAGAGGCAATGGCAAACCAAATGCCAATATCTTTAAAGTCATCATCATCCTCCTCCTTCAGCCCTTTGCGTCCACTGCTGGACATAGGCCTCCCTCATTTTTGTCCATTGTGCTCTATTATCATCCATCTTTAAAGTAATGCACTGTTATCCTGGCTATGTGCGCCAAAATGCACATAGTTCCACCATGTTCCTCCAGACATTCCCTAATGTACCTATCAGCATCAAAGACAACTGACCCTATCATAACCAGATCTGTATGTGCTTCCAAAAAAATACCTCTCCATTACATTATACCTTACCTCCATCAATCTGTGCTCTAAGAGTTAAGCAACATTGGGCATAGCGTTCTCAAGGCTTTCTCCATACTCTTTAGCCACCATCAGGCCAATTTCTCGTGAAACAAGATTCGTTTGTAAACACTTCTCCAATGTTCCATATGCCAATCTGCATGAAAACGACATTTTTTGTTATTAAAAACAAAGTTTTTCTTTCCCGAATAAGTAGCCAATATCCATCAAAAGTATTACAACAAATAGAGAACATATTTATCCTAAAAGTGGTTGAAGACTTCTACCATCTACTGTATAAAAGCCAAAAAGAATTGAATTTAGACTCTGATGCTGAACTAGATATACTAATAAAAAATATTTTTATGATACGCTTTTCTTTAGTTACGAGTGACTAAAATTAAACATATTATAAAAAAAATCAACTAAAAAGCAAAAAATAAAAAAAATTGAAAAAATCTAACACATTTGTCAAAGAAAAGCGTGGCGCGTCTTCATCGAATAAACGGTTTTCGCCCCACGCTTTTCTTTAACGAATGTGTTAGATATTTTCAATTTTTTTTATTTTTTGCTTTTTAGTTGATTTTTTTATAATATAATTACGTATTTTTTATGGGAAATAAGCCACAATTTTACTAAAAAATGAATTTATTAACGTTTCGAAGCCCAAATCGGGTTTCGTTGTCAAAATACAAAATACTATTAAAATAAAACAAACATGTTGTTGCTAAGTAAAAAAATTCTTCTAATAATTTATTTAATCTGACTCATTTATATTGGCAATTCAGACGTATATTATACATTTTAAAGTAGAAGACTTTAAAATGATATCGCCAATATTTATGAGTTGCGCTCCTGGGACGACTTTACTAAAAGACAGTTCATTCGATTACATGAAATCAATCCCAACTCAAGAATATCCGTCGCAAAAAAATCATAGCATGTGATCTGTCTTTAAAAAGACAACCAAATGCAGCGATGACAGTAAAATTCTCGCGTTAAAGATTCCATAGTAAATCACGAGGGAAAACCAGGAAAAAACCTCGTGATACTATCCCGACATCGTAAGTATTTGGTCTTACATTTAATCTACCTTCAAAAAAACGAATACCAAATTCTGACTTTAATATGTTTAAATTATAAATAATATTAATATTACATAGATATACAATAAGTAATACTAAAATATAAAATTTGTACTAACTCGTATGTTATTGACTTACTAATCGTGGTATTTTCTTTCTATTGACTTCCTCTTTCAGTATGGGTAACCACATCCTACTGCATTCTACCGAGGAATTTGCGGCACAATTGGTTTCATTTAGCATAATTAGAGCCGCTTCTTTGATTTTTCTCTTTTTACTATCTGATTCTTTCAAGACTATACTTGAATCTCTCCACTGAACTCTATGTTCATTATCCCATGCGTGTTGACATATCTGAGATCTATGTTTGTTTTATTTTAATATATTTATATTAAAATATAAATATATTTATACAAACATATCAACAACATGTTTGTTTTATTTTAATAGTATTTTCTATTTTAACAACGAAACCCGATTTGGGCTTCGAAACGTTAATAAATTCATTTTTTAGTAAAATTGTGGCTTATTTCCCATAAAAAATACATAATTATAAAAATGCCACAAGGAAATAGCTTCAGAACAACATTTTTATAATATGTTTAATTTTAGTCACTCGTAAGTAAAGAAAAGCGTTTCTTATTTTTTTCATATTTTTTTATTTTTTACTTTTTAGCGTTACACTTTTCAAACATTAAAATATATCGTCATGTTTATTAAAATATGTATAAAACATATGATGTACAAACATGAAAAGTAGTCGGAATCAGCAAAAAATTTGAAACTTTATTGTTTATTTATGAATTATAACGTAAACAATTAACGTAAAAAGTGAAATTATGTATAGTTTATATAATTAACTACAATCTGTAAAAGTTTCAACCAAAAAACAAGAGAATTTGAGCATTTTCCGTTAAAATCGTTTTTTATTTAAACAACTAATAAACAAAAAAATTTTTAATTGACTATTCGTGTATTGTTCCTGCGAATGCATATGTCTGCAAATTTTTAGTCATTTGCATTGAAGAAAAGGCAGTCAAATTAACGTCCAAAAATTTGACCCAAACGATTGGACTAAAGAAAGGCGTTTAATTAGTTAATACGGCAAAACGAATTCTAATGTTAATTGTAGCACAAAACGTCTCTACCGGTGGTTTTTCTAAGACTACGAAAAAAAAACACGAATTTTTTGAATTTGAGTTTTGGCTGAAGTTTTGTTTCGAATCGTATTGAAATTTGACACGAATAAACGCCGATTTATGTATAAACAAATAAATGAGCGTTCAAAATTTGAAATTTTATTGTTTATTTATGAAGTATAACGTAAACAATTAACGTAAAAAGTGAAATTATGTATAGTTCATATCATTAGCTGCAATCCGTAAAAGTTTCAAGTTTCTACATTGTAAAAAACAAGAGAATTTAAGCATTTTCCATTAAAATCGTTTTTTTTATTTAAACAATTAATAAACATAAATTTTTTTTTATTGACTATTCGTGTATTGTTCCCGCGAATACATATGTCTGCAAATTTTCATTCATTTGCATTGAAGAAAAGTCAGTCAAATTAACGTCTAAAGATTTGATGCAAACTATTGAAGTAAAGAAAAGCGTTTAAAAACTAAAAAGGGTATCGTAAATCAAAGATATGAACTACTACCGGATATCACCCTGATGAAATAAATGTAGTCTTGAAGAAAACAGAAAACAATAAGGTCCCTGTTGGAGACTGTGTGGTTTCCGATGCAATCAATATTGGTGGTAATAATAAAAAGATAGTTGATATTAAAACTGATGTCCAGTTTAGTAAAGCCATATTTCCATAATGACCAGTAAAAAAGTATAAAAAACGCGATAACCCAATACAACAAAGAATGTTTTGCACTTTCTTTTTTTTCACGTGGCGGTTATGGTTAAATCCTCGTAAAATAAATCATACGACAGGTTGAAGTATGATTGTATGTTTAACTATTCCGCACGCAGGACATTAATGCTCCTTGTAGCTTACCGAAGAGTGAGCGCAATGAATGTCAGTCGGCTATTTGAATTGTGGCTGAAGATAATTGCGGTAGAAGAAATCTAAGCGAAGCCTTAGATTATCTTAATATTCCTATACTATGTACACATGACGTTGGTGATCCATAAAAATGAATCATGGGCGGTGGTTCCCCATACGCCGCGACCGCCGTTCGCTTCTTGAAAAGTTCTGCACAAATTACCGCACATCGACAGAAAAATCAAATGAAAAATCAAATGATACCAGGGAAGGCGAAACGAAGATATATAAAATAGCCAAACAGAGAGCAAAGAAAGCAAAAGATTTTAATCAGATTAGATGTATCCGAGATGAAAATAATAAAATACTAGTTCACGAAAGGGATGTCAAAAAGAGATGGAGAAAGTACTTTGACAGCTTATTAAATGAAGAATTTGACAGACAGCCTGTAGAGTCAACGGAAACAGTAGCAGCAATGGTCACCAAAATAACCAATGAGGAAGTGGCTCAAGCGCTTCAAAAAATAAAGAAAGGAAAAGCGGTAGGACCAGATGATATTCCTGGGGAAGTATGGAGAGCATTGGGAGAGACAGGAACAAGGTGGCTAGCAGGTCTATTTAATAGAATTATGGAAGTTGGACAAATGCCAGACGAATGGAGAAGCAGTATACTGGTACCTGTTTACAAAAACAAGGGAGATATACAACAATGTACAAACTACAGGGCTATAAAACTGCTTAGCCACACCATGAAAATATGGGAAAGAGTAATTGATAGACGGATACGTGAAGAGACCGAAATATCCGAGAATCAATTTGGCTTTATGCAGGGTAGATCAACAACAGATGCAATTTTCACTATAAGGCAGTTGATGGAAAAATACAGGAGTAAAGAAACAAACGCTCATATGGTATTCATTGATCTTGAGAAAGCATATGATAGAGTTCCTCGAGAGATTCTGTGGTGGGCACTCAATAAGAAAGGAGTCCCTGGTGAATATGTAAAGATTGTGAGGGATATGTATGAGGGAGTAACGACTAGTGTTAGGACAGGTGTGGGAGAGACTGATAAATTTCATGTGAAAGTAGGATTGCATCAAGGTTCTGTGCTTAGTCCGTATTTATTCTCATTAGTTTTGGACCAGATAACAGCGAAAATACAGGGTAACATTCCATGGTGCTTAATGTATGCTGATGATGTCGTGTTAGTAGGAAATAGTGAAAGAGACTTAGAACAAAAACTGGAACAGTGGAGACAAGCTCTGGAGGAAAAAGGTTTAAAACTTAGTAGGACAAAAACAGAGTATTTGGAATGTTCATTTAAAGATGGAGCTACTACAAATAAAATGGTATCTTTGGATGGTGAAATGATTGTAAAAAGCAATAGTTTTAAGTACCTAGGATCGGTATTACAGAGTAATGGAGAAATAGATGGAGATGCATGCAGTAGAATTAGGGCTGGATGGATGAAGTGGAAAGAAGCGAGTGGTGTGTTGTGTGACAGAAAAATTCCAATGAAGCTGAAGGGAAAATTCTATAAAACAGCCATAAGACCAGCTATGATGTACGGAACTGAATGTTGGGCAGTGAAAAAGAAAGAGGAACAGCGAATGCATGTGGCGGAAATGAGAATGCTTAGATGGATGAGTGGAGTGACAAAGAAGGATAAAATTAGAAATGAGTATATTAGGGGAAGTCTAGGTGTGGCACCAATTGATGCCAAAATGAGAGAGCATAGGTTAAGATGGTTTGGTCATGTTCAACGTCGAGACGTTAACCACCCAATACGAAGAATAGCTGAAGTGCAGATTCCTGGAAGGAGTAGGAGAGGAAGACCAAAGAAGACCTGGGGGGAGACGATAAGGCAGGACATGTTGGTAAAGGGGATTAACATTGATATGGCCCAAGATAGAATTGTGTGGAGAAATGCAATTAGGGAAGCCGACCCCGCATAGGGATAAGGCAAAGAGAATGATGGTGGTAAATTGTCTCGTAAGAAAAAAGAAAATCGACAGAAAAATCAAAATAAATAAATTTTTTGTTAAGTTTTTAACAAAAAACACAATAGACAAGTTCATTTACAAGAAAAGTGTAAAAGTATAATTAATTAGAAACTACAAAGATAAGGAAATAAACTCTATCTGATTACAATTTTTATGTATGTATATGTAGCTCCCCTACCATAGGTATGAACGTTAGGATATACCATTGCTAGATTAAGAGATACCGTATTTTTTGTAGTAGATCAGTTTGTAAGATTAAAATTTATTGAGAATAACTTTTTCAACCAAAAATAGTCGTCTTAAGTTTAAAGGATGGTCCCGTAGATTCAGCATTGATAACGTCAGAATAATATTGAAGAATTAGATCATTTTTTATAAATCCCAAAAATAATTATTACCAATTTATTTACAAATCTTTTCAGTTCAAAAGAAGTTTCTGAACAGGTTTAAATAAGTGTTAAATAAAGCATTACATTTATTAAAATGCAGCAAAAACAACGATCGTTATTCTTTTTAATACTCTTGTAGACCTTCGAGATGAGTTTAAGAATCTACTTAAAAATAATTCTAAAGTAAACTCATCAATAAGCTTAACGAAATATAATCTGTTGGCATTACACCAATCCGTCAATAATTTTGTGGACAGACAAATATACTTTTAATTAATACATTTAAAATTGATTTTTTATTATTATAGTGCAGTCACTGAAGGATTTCACCTCAGATTTCTTTGAACCTCCATCGATTTTCATGAAAATTGGTAGTATTTAGAAGATACCTCAAAAAACAAAAGTGACTTGGTGCCAATTTGCGCTTTTACCCTGCCGGTGGATTCCGGGGGATGGGAATCAAAACTACATAAATCGATAGTGGGACAAATTCTAAGTAAAATTTGTTATATCAAGTTATTAAAATAGATCAATACTTGTTGAGATTGGTTTTTCATAGATAACTCAAAAATTATAAGTTTTTACAAAAAAGTTGAACAAAACTTGAAGCTAGAAAAAACCAAATAAATTTCTTACTTGAAAAACCTTTTAATATTAATTCAAAGTAAGTTATAGGTAATTGATTCAAGCTTACTGGTAGGGGAGCCAAGCGGAGGTTTTTGTAGTTAGTCGATCGCATTAGATTATCACATGGGGAGAAACCTTGTACCCTGTAAATGTACCTCTACCATATATTTGCTGTTGATACAGGGGAGTTCGTTAAGGGGGTCCGAAAAAAAAAATCTAGCCTTAAAAAAACTCGAAACCGTCACATTAAGACAAGGTAAGTCAAAATAGTGTATATTTAGATTTCAAAGATCTGACGATTTGAGTGGGGCGTAAGGAAATGGGTGAGTCACAAAGTTTCACAAAAAAGCGAATATTTCGCGAAATGAACGTCAGATCGAGAAACTAAAAAATACGTGTTCAATACTTTTGAAAATCTATCGAATGATACCAAACACGACCCCTTACGGAGAGGGGTGGGGGTAAATTTAAAATTTTAAATACGAACCCTGCGATAGTTTGCGAAATGAACATCGGATCGAAAAACTGAAAAATACATGTATTCAATATTTTTGAAGCATACTTTCTTTCCTACTATAAATAACGGGAAAAATGCATTTTATAATATAACATATCTACTTAGTAAAAATCTGTCAAAGTACATACTCACAAATTAATACTTATCAAATGAGCTCCAGAAGAAGTTGATAGCATCAAAATTAAGCAAGTTATGATAAAAATAAGAGAATCTTAGCGAGGAAAAAGTGAAAAATAAAACATACGCCATTTCAATAAAAATCAAAATTTATAGTAATCCCTATAAGAGTTTATTTATTTTAGCAAAATTAAATCACCTCAAAAAATTTCACCGGTTTAATATGAATATTTTTGAATTTTGAATGGTTGAATACTTCATTCATGCCTATTTTTGAAAAAAAAAAGATTTAAACAATCAGAATTTTTCAAAATTTTCGTAAATTTAATTTTCATTTATGTAACTTCAAAAAATACTTAATATACGTTAAAAATAATGCAAAGCCAAATAATTATAGTTTTTATTTCTTATTATTATTTTTATAGGATAAAAAATAGCTGAGAATAACTGATTAACGTTTAATGCCTACATTTTACTGCGAGAACCATGTAGCCGGGACCATTTAACCTTATATGTTCAAAAAAAATAAGGGATCTAAAATGTTAAATTCATTTAGATTTTATAGCCTTTGAAATTATCTATCAAATGGTTTTAGGTCTGGATCCCGCGTATGAGAAAAAAGTTGATTAATAGCAAGCTGAAAATTTGTTAATAGCTTAAGGGTGTCTAGTCGGACAAACTTTGATATATGGGAACACTGAAACAGGGGAAGTTTTAATTGTGGAACAGGTTAAAAATTTGGAATGGTCAGACCACGAAAACGTCACATGTATTTTGTCCGACAGAACTTCCAATTGATTTGTTACCCTTTCATTAAACTCTCATGCAAAAATCAGACTGCTATTTATCAGCTGTCATAATTCCTGTCATTTGACATATTCTACGTGTTCCACTCATTAAATTGCCCATTTAACAATCAACAATCATGTAACAAATCAATTGGAAGTTCTGTCGGACAAAATACATGTGACGTTTTCGTGGTATGACCGTTCCAAATTTTTAACCTGTTCCATAATTAAAACTTCCCCTGTTCCAGTGTTCCCATATATCAAAGTTTGTCCGACTAGACACCCTTAATCCATTAACAAATTTTCAGCTTGCTATTAATCAACTTTTTTTTATACGCGGGATCCAGACCTATTTTTGGATGAACTTGATAACATAAAAATTAACGGATTTATTCTAAAAAAATAACACTATTTTGGAAAAAATTTTGGAGCTTATATTTTGATGTTATTAATTGCTTCTGGAGCTCATTTGATAGATGTTTATAAGTACTTTTATAAGTGTTTAGTAAGTATATGTTATAAAATGCATCGTTTTCCCGATATTTAAGCATTAATAATTAGATTTTAGTACCCGACGAAAAGAAATATACTTTATCTCTTTTGTTAGATTGATTAGCAAATTCTTAATTTAATTAATTACTCAATTAATTTAATTTCTGACTATGTAAACAAAGCCAAATTCAAATTAAATTTTCTAATAAACTTTATTCTCAGAGCTAATTTTGTAATCGATGCAATACCTTTGATTTGTGGCTTCTAGTATCTCTAGTTGCTTACTCCTTCTAGGGTAAAACAGGAAAATTAAACACATTCAATATCATATACATGTAATCTATTATTTATTTATCCAATATGCTGTATAAATAAGATTTGAAAAAGATTACTAAAATCTAAATTTGTTGCAACAATTTCTTACTTAATAAATCAAGCTTTAATTCTGATGTCTCCTTGTTTTAACAAAAAAAAATTATTTAAGTAAATTATTGTTTATTCATTCTAAATTTAATAAAATTTACTTTTCTCCTTTTGAATTGATTACTTAAAGTTGGAATGACTAACTGAGTTATAGAACTGTTCAATACAAAAAAAAATTAAGCATATAATATGGTGTGGATATAAACAAGCTCTCTCCGTTTCTACAAATGATTTGACTAAACTTTTTGTTTTTTCACTCCTTCTTTTCCCAGATTGCGTTGTCCTTGATTCTCCCGCACTTACTCTTTTGACGTTGCGAAAAGTTCCCTCTCGTCCAAACTGCTTCAAAAACAAACAAAACGAGGACTCGCTCGACTTCTCTACTCAGTTTTCTCCTTGCTCAACAAAGGAATCTTCCTCGGACACAGAAAAATTTTACTTCTCAACCGGTCAACAATTTCGTTTCAACTTGATTCTGCTCGCAAAGGCCGATTTCACCACTGTACACTAACTTCTCACTTTTCAAAAACTGGACTGCTCTCTCCCGATATTCATCACACAGTGTCTATCTTTTCTCTCTGAAATTCCGACTCCACAGTCTCATCCCTTCCATCGATCTTTTTCTACCAATCAAAAACAACCTCTCTACCCAAAACATTCATACTTTGCTTTCCTAAGAAAACCAACTTAGTTTGTATCCAACTTTTCATTTTGTTAAAATTCTAAGAGACATCAAATTACTATCCTTTTTTCAAAAAAACTAAACAAAAGCCTTACATTCTATACTCAATAAAATTTGTTTATCGTCTAAACCTTCTACGAATTATTTACAAAAATCCTATTGATGCACTTTCCCATATTTTCGAACCATTGTCTGTAAATCCTTTCAAAATACCCATTAACGATTTCACCTTCCCCGAAAAAGCACTCTTTATTAACTAAATTATACTCTATACAATTTTTGGTCATATACAGGGTGAAGAAAATCTACGATCTAATGGTCCATGCTATAAATTTATTTTCTGATTTTTTTCAAAAAACCATTCTACAACAATACGTTCAATTACTTATAATTAACTTTAAATTAAGACTAAAAGGTTTTTAAGTAAGGAACTTATTCGGTATTTTATTAGTTTTGGTAATGATAACTTTTTGTAAAAACTTATTGTTTTTGAGTTATTTATGAAAAATTTATTGATTTATTTTATTAACTTTATATAACAAATTTTTCATAGAATTTGGTACCTCTATTGAATTCTGGATTTATTTTTAACAAAATAATTTTCACCCCCAAGAAAAAGCCTAAGTTGACACTCGTCACTTTTGTTTTTTGAGAAATCCTCTAACCACTCACCAATTTTCATGAGAATCGATGAAGGTTCACCGAGGTAGGAGGTAAAAGCTCATATCCACGTTCAATGACTGCACTATTAGTTAATGTTGAAGAATCCTTCTGAAATTATTGACATTATTGAAGGCATAACATAATAATGTCGATTCTTCACTCCCACATCGGTGGATAATTTATTTAAACTGTTTACAAAAATTAAACTGAATCAGTCACGCTATAGGTCGACTAAAGGTTAATTACACAAATCTTAATAGAAATTCTGGCGGCACAATAAGTATTTTGGGTAATTAAGATAAATTCGCTGATACGTTAATCTTTTTGTAAAACACATGACATTCGGTTTCATCTCGTGTTACTTTGAATAAGAGAAACGCATTATCCAAACATTGTTACGTTAGAGGGAATTTAAAGTTTAATGTCTCTTGTTTATAGTAGTTGCCAATTGTAAAACAATCACTCAGAGTAAGGTGAATATGAAAAGGTCAGCTTGTATGGGCCATATATTTTTTTTGTTACGCCCTTAAAGAAAAAGGTTACAAGTGTAGCGATATTTCATTTAAAGTGTAAAAAAGGAAACTTTAATGTTAATTGATTACACTGATTTTCTAACAACTGACTTTCTAACAACTGATTTTCTGTAGGTATAGTTGACATTTTATTTTTGGTTTTACTCTGGGCTAATTAGCAAAATACAAGGAAAAGTTATTTACCAGCAATTTTATTGCTGGAATCGAATCTTATGATTGTATGTATTAATAATATAGGTATGCGAGGTCCGCAGATAATGTGCTACTTTTTTTATAAACAAAAAGGGCTCCCGAAAATCGTGTTTTTTCAATTTTTGTTCTATAACTCCAAAGATTTTAACTTTACACCAAAAACACCCAAATAAAAATTCACCGTAATTAAATTATGCATAGAGACGTGTTTTTTCCGATTTACTTCGACGAAAATTTTCCCCGGAAAATGCGGGTTTTTCCAACAAAATCTTTAATTTTCAACTAAAATTTTACATAAGTAATTGTTTATCAATAATTCAATAACTTGGTAATATAAAAGCTCTTTTCGTATAGATTATAATTTCAGAAGCCGATGGAAATTGAATGAACAGTTTAGCAACAATTTAATTGTTAATTAGAAATTTACGGTCGCTATAATAACCATAATAATTATAAGAAAAGAATAACTATGATTTTTGTATAAAAAGGTACTGTACATATCTAATGTACTTTACAGAATTGAAATTGTACTATTTAAGTGGCCTCAGGAATATTTTAAAATTATAAAACAAATAGAATATCTCGGGAAATATTAAATTAAATTAAATCAAGAAAACGGTATCGAAAAAAAAGCGGCAGCACGCTGCTTTCAAAAGAAAAAACGTTTAATTGTGATGAGTGGTTCCTGAGATACAACCGGTCAAAATTGCCCGGCATTTACGGCAAAGATATAAACAATAGGATTATAATTTTTCAACCATCACCTTATTATTTTTTCTCTCTTTCACCACACCAATTTTTATATCTTTAAATTACTCATAACATATATTATTATAATAAAAACTATCGATATTACGAGTGAAAATTGCCAAAAATAGCAAAATTCCAATCAAAAATTAGGTTGAAGAGAATGTAATCTCAAAGTTCAAAATCGGCATACTTACGTTAAAAAAATACATTTTCTCGGGGAAAATTTTCGTCGAAGTAAATCGGGAAAAACACGTCTCTATGCAGAATTGAATGACGGTGAATGTTTATTTGAGTATTTTTGTTGTAAAGTTTATAAAATCTTTAGTTATAGAGTTATAGAGCAAAAATTGAAATAACACGATTTTTGGGCGCCCTTTTTGTTTATAAAAAAAAGTAGCACACTATCTGCGGACCTCGCATACCTATATTATTAAATACAATCATAATATTCGATTCCAGCAATAAAATTGCTGGTAAATAACTTTTCCCAAAAATGGCCTATTCTCCGATAATCTGCCACTATTATTTATAGATCTATCGTTTTTATTTTAATTATATTCCTATATTCCTATGGTGAAATAGTAACATATGTATATACTTCAGGAAACGAAGCATTTAGTACTCGAAAAATTACTGCTTTCTATTTCTCAACTGGTGTATCTGGAAGTCAATAGGAAAGGCGTACCATCTAGTAGGTATCGAAAATTTATCGTGACTTTTCATTGATTTCAATATTGTGAAAACCCCCTCTGTGTCGCATTGGTAAGATCGCCTACCTTCTCACTTGGGTGGAGAATTTTTCATTAAACAAAAATTAATAAATAAAAATAGTTTCTATCCTCGTCGGATTGGTAATCACCGGAGGGACCGCAGACGTTCGGATACAGAGTTAAGATAGTTTTTTATATTTAAGAAATCATTTTTCATATAGGTATAGGTTGGAAGGCACTTATGGAATAAAATTATTTCTGTCCTTGTTTCAAAAAATTTTAAAAAATGCTGACACCTGTCGATTTTTAAATAAAAATGTGCACTTTTTAAACATTTTAAATGGAGTCCATAAGCTTTATTTTTAATGGAACGCTCTGTATATTCCTACATTTTAAAAGCTGCTTAACAACCTGATTTCAACAAATTATATCATGTAGGGTGTATTATGAATAATACAGGGTGAAATTTTGAAATTAAAGGGTATGGAAACAACTTATGGAATAAAATTGTTTGTGTCTTTATTTTAAAAAATTATAAAAAATACTGGGACATGTAAACTTTTAAATTCTAATAGGCGCTTTACAAACATAAATTAAAATATACAGAGTGACTCACGCAAGTACAGCATAGTCCATGATCTTTAGTTTTAATAGATCACCCTATGTATTTTTATATTTTTAAAATCTGCTAAACAACCTCATATCAAAAAATTGTATACCTATTATGTATGGTAGATATTTTAAATTAGCTAAATAAAGGCATCAATTTTCTGAGCTATGTATTAAATCTATTGAGTTTTTTATTTAACGTCTTAACAAAATTTATAAATAATTTCAAAATTTCACCTTGTATTATTCATAATGGACCCTATATAATACAATTTTTTGATATGTGGTTGTTTAGCAGATTCTAAAAATCTAAAAATGTACAGGGTGATTCATTAAAACTAAAGTTCATGGACTATGCTATACTTGCTTATATTTAAATTTATGATTGTAAAGCGCCTATTTGAATTTAAAAGTTGACGTGTCCCAGTATTTTTTATAATTTTTTAAAATAAGGACACAAACAATTTTATTCCATCAGTGGTTTCCATACTTGTTAATTTCAAAAGTTCATCCTGTATTATTCATAATACACCCTACATGATATAGTTCGTTAAAATCAAGTTGTTAAGCAGCTTTTAAAAATATAAGAATATACAAGGTATTCCATTAAAAATAAAGCATATGGACTATACTAAACTTGCAAGGATTACCCTGTATATTTAAATTTATGTTTAAAAAGTGCACATTTTTATTTAAAAATCGACGGGTCTCAGCGTTTTTTATAATTTTCTGATACAACGACAGAAATAATTTTATTCCATAAGTGCCTTCCACACTGTATGCAAACCTTCTAGGCCACGTTGGTCTTTTAGTGTGCATGTAAAAATGCTGTTAATAAATAAATACATAAATAAAAACGTGTTTGTCCCATGGGACCAACGCAGCCTTTTAAGGCAATACTTAGGTGGCTGGGAACATGTTAAAACATTTTAAATAAAAAAATATTATCGTATGTGTATATGTACGCGCGCTTGTGTGTGTATAAAAATATTTTTTGCACGATTGATCATTTTTGACTGTTTACCGTGACAGATTGTACGTCAGTAGGTGACATTTACTAGCAACTCGACGGTAAGTAATCCACTTACCGTCGAGTTAAAAAATCTCTTAATTTTAATTTATTTTTTGAAAGAATAAAGAAAACTAACGAATTATTTATTAGTATTGAAACTTATGGTACAATTTGTTAAATTATTTAATGAAATCCCACTTGTTTGGGCTGTGGTTTCACTTCTAACAGAAACTCCTGCAGAATCTCATACATTAGTAGTATCCAACATGTTTTCTCTTCAAATACGCGATCAAAGTTGAAAACTTGGAAATATCAATGCCATCATAAAGAAAAACAATGGATTTAATCATTGAATATTCTGCCCAGAGGCTTCCAGGAGTTTTCAACTGCATATGTCTTTGAACGAAATATGCCAATAGAGTCTTTTCTTCGATTCTTAAATTCTTGCCTTCGCACCATTTTTTAAAACTTTGGTAGGTATTTTGATAACGGATTTTGGATTTTTCGGGAATAATTGCGGAACACCCTTCTTCCCAAGCCCGTTCAATTTCTTCAAAGTTACTTTCGCTCATATTTTAATTTATAATAATCAAAATTGTACTTAAATTATTGACAACTAAATAAAAACTCAATTCTCCATTGTTGTTATGCACCCTAGTTACTACCTAACAACCAAAGTATCTATCTTGATAAAATGAATGAAACTAGTCAATATGACGAAAATGTTTAATTTTATAATTTATAATGGTATCAATCGTGCAAAAAACGTTATAAGCATGTCGAACGTTAAGGGTAACCGATCTCAGACAAACAATTGTCTTCGATCGGTATAAAACCCTTACCGTTCTCCATACTTAATATACTATTAAAATACATAATATATTATTATTATGTAGCATATGTCACGAACTTATTTTTCAATAAATTGAGAAAAAAGATTTTCACTAAAACTATATATAGGAGAAAGGAAAATGATTTACGACAATAGTGTCGTAATGTCAAAATTAATATTTGAATCAATATAGTAAATAATGGCTTTTCTTTTTCTTAGTATAGGTGAAAGTTTTAGTGGAAATTGTACATAACAATAAATTTTATAACTTTGGAATGCTGTTTAATTTTCAGTCTGTAATTGCAAAAAAACATAACAATTTCCTCGTCTTACGTTTTACGGCACATGACACATTAAAAAAAAACAATAAAGGCGTACATTATTGGTGTACATTAATTTTGACGAAATAACCAAGTGGCAAGGATGTATATACAAAAACTACAGTACAGTTGAGCCCCTGAATCTTTACCCGTGCATCATCATTTAAAGCATACGAAATAAGTCGATGATAAGTCGGAAATTGACATTTACTAAACGCAAGAGCAAGTCACTTATTGTCACTTGCTGTTGCGTTTAGTAAATTTCAATTTCCGACTTATCATCGTCTTATTTAGTATGCTTTAAATGATGACGCACGGGTAAAGATTCAGTGACTCAACTGTATATGGTGGCCCGTAGAGTAGAGGCATATTTTATCAAATATAGCTGGCAAGGAATGTGTTAAGTATGTTTTGTTTACTGTTTTAGAGTGAATTAGCCCTAATTTCAGTTGAAGAGACTTTTATTTTGACGTTTTCATTACCTCTTCGGAAATCGTTGATTTCAGAAGCGGCAATAAAATTAAATAATAAAACGATTTTCAACTGAAATTGTAGATAATTCCTGTTAAAAATAGCAACAATCATTGGAATTCCACAAGAAAATGGCTTCAGAGCAATATATGTGTGTTTTTGTTTTATTATATATTTTGTTTGAGCAGATTTTCCTGGGAGGAAATGTTAGCGGGTAATTATTCTTTCCACTATTCGTAAGTCTTCTTCATTTTTGTATTTATTGTTATTGTTTCTACTGTGTATAATAATATTGGTCTATATTACTAACTTACGTTTAGCCGATGATACAGTAATAATAGCTGCTGATCTAGGTATGGCAAAAGAAATGGTACAGGAAGACAGTGAGCTGCACACATGCCTAAAGAGAAAGATATTTGCTCTGTGCGTCCTCCCAGTCTTGACATACGGAGCAGAAATACTTACTTTAACAAAAGTTTCGGCTATTAAACTGAGAGTGACATAGAGAATAATGGGGAATTATCATCCATGTTAGGAATAACTCTGCCAGACAAAAAAAAACGAAGAGATCAATAAAAGAACTACGGTAACTGACGTTACCGAAAAAATAGCCATAGACAGAATGATAGATGGGCGATGTAGAAAGAGGTTATTGGATGGAGGCCAAGGGAAGACGAAAGAAGCGTCGGTCGACTACCTATAAGATGGACTGACGATGTAAGAAATCTGAATAACAACTGTGTTCGTGTTAGAAACAGGAGAAAAAGGCCTGTGTTCAGCAGTGGACTTATAAAGCTAGACGATAATGATGATGAATTATTGTTGAAACAGATCATGATTAACCCAACTAATCGAAATAACATTCGTAAATAATATTTCAACCAACTAAGATAGCTATCGTTCACCCTAGCTTAGCTCAGTCTCTTAAGGTGGGTGTTCGTCTTGTCATAATCTTAGATATAAACTCTGAAAATTTAGAATGGAAGCAAACAAAACAGTATTTTAACTAATCATGTTTATTGTTCAATAAAGATATAATAAAAATATAATAAAAATATTATTAAAATGCATTAACAAATATATTCAAATTCTTGCCAATAACTAACAATTCTTGGATCATACTTATTCATGGCTTGTCGTACTGGTTCGATGCTAACTTCTTGATGTCACCAGGCCTACAGGTGTTGGTCGTTGCAGTCTAGATGATTTGGTTGCA
This sequence comes from Diabrotica virgifera virgifera, assembly GCF_917563875.1. Lineage (NCBI taxonomy): Eukaryota > Metazoa > Arthropoda > Insecta > Coleoptera > Chrysomelidae > Diabrotica > Diabrotica virgifera. The sequence goes on from NC_065447.1 coordinate 220,365,334, forward strand.
GTTGTCAGCCTTGTAGTAGTGCATCGCCGGCGATGGGCATCTTACTCCCGAAAGGAGAAAAGTAAATTTTATCCAAAAACTAGAATATAAAACACATATCAAACATCAAGAAGTAAGGAAACCAAAGTGTGCCAAGTCTGCCATTCTTTTAAGAAATAATCGTTAGAAAGAGTAGCAGATGACAAGAATAAATTAAATGGAATTTATAGTGAGGGGAATAGTTAAATAATGTGATTACTCACATGCATATAATATGTAAGTTAAAAAGATACATTTAAAACTAAAATATCAGAACACGTGCTTTTAGAAGATGGCAAGATGGGAGGTTAGGTATAAAAAATACTATAAAAACTATTAAGGTTGAACTGTGAATACAACAAAAAACAAATAATTAATTTTCTTACCCGAAGAGATCGTCTGTTCGGAAAAAAATAATTTATTTTCAAGCTCCCTTGGCTTTTATTAGTTGACCACCACCATTTTGAGAATTGAAATGACAGCATGAACTGTAGAAAGGTAGGCATGTACCGTAATAAGACAGATACTTACAGAGTAAGAATATATGAAGTACGTTCAGTATGACGATTTAGATGTTAGATAAAAAAAAGTTTGCCTATAGAACGGGCGCCAAACAGGTTTTTAACGGAAAAACAAATTAAAACGGACACAGAAGATATTTAGTAAGGAAATATTAAAGTAAATAAGGTAAAATAATTATTGAAAAATAAAATAGCAAATATGTGACGTTTGTAACGTTACATTGTGTTATATGTTCACCTTTTTCTTAGTTCTTATTTCTTATCCAGTTGTTTTGCTTTTTGTCTTCAAAGAATAATAAGAAAGACAGATAAGAAATAAAATAAGAGTCAAAGACGCAGGACAACATACTTATAGCCAGGCAAAAATGGAATTTCTCAGGTCATAATGCCAGACAAACGGACAATAGGTGGAATGCCACGATAAAACAATAGAGACCATGAACAGGAAAGAGAGCAAGAGGACTACCCCCAGATGAGATGGGGAGATGACATAAGAAAGATAGGAGGAACACACTGAAACAGAAAGCACAAAACAGAAGCGAACGGAGGAAATTGGGGGAAGCCTATATTGAAAATTGTACGTATTAATGGGCACAATAAGAAGGAGAAGAAGGTTTAACTTAGTGTTCTATTATAATGCAACAATAATTTAAATCTTTGACTTGCCATAATGTGCAAAGCATAATATAATAAACATTAAGGATATTTAGAAAAGTATGTACATATGTGTACTATTATTTTTCTCTTGTTATCAATGTTATTCTTTTCGTTCTTTTTATTCAACTCCATTCAATTGTATTATATGCCGTTACATTTCCTGATGCAAATCTTTATTATTGCAATAAAACCCAAATCTCTGAATGGGAGGGAAGTAAAAGCGGGGATTTTTGCACATTTTCTTATTCGATCGTGTCAGGTTATCATATGGGGAGAAACCTGGTACCCTGCAGATGTACCTCTACCATATATTGGCTCTTAACACAGGGGAGTTCGTTAAGGGGTGCTTGAAAAAAAAATCGATTCCTTAAAAATACTCGAAATTGTTAGATTAAGATAAGGTGAGTTAAGTACATGCAAAAGAGTGTATATTTTAAAAATCTGCCGATTTGAGCGGGGCGTAAGGAAATGGGTGAGTCACAAAGTTTCACAAGAAAAAAGCGAATATTTCGCGAAACGAATGACAGATCAAAAAACTAAAAAATACGTACTCAATATTTTTCAAAAATCTATCGAATGATACCAAAACGACTTCCCACGGAGAGGGGTGGAGGGTAAATTTAAAATTTTAAATACGAATCCTGTGATATTTCGCGAAATGAACATCAGATCGAAAAACTAAAAAATACACTAAAATCAATATATTTGAAAAATCTATCGAATGGCACCAAACACGATCCCCCACGGAGGTGGGGTGGGGGTTGCTTTAAAATCTTAAATGGGAGCCCCCATTTTTTATTGAAGATTTGGATTCCTTCCGTAAAAATAAGTAACTTTTAATCGAGACAGTTTTTCGAATTATGGATAGATGGCGTTAATCTAATAAAACGATTGTTGGAAATGGAAAATTAATTTAAAAATGGAAAGTCCTCACTAAAATGGAAAACTTTACTTAATTTTTTTTGGTTTTAGGACCTACTCTTCACAACCCAGTAGGTCCCCATAACGCTCGAGTGACTGCACATTTAGCATACTTTGCTCCTCTACCATAATACAACATTAATTTAAATAATTTTAGACTTGCCATAGTGTGTCAAATATATTGTAAATACATAATAAGGTTATTTAGAAAAGTCTGTACATATGTGCACTATTATTTTTCTCTTGTTATCAATGTTATTGTTTTCGTTCTTTTTATTGAACCACATTCAATTGTGTCATAAGCCGTTACATTTCCTTATACAAATCTTTATTGGTGCAATAAAACCCTAAATCTGTGGCAGTTAATAAATAGCCGTTGGTAAAAAGCTAAACAATTTGTCACGTAAAATGAATCTCAAAGATGATAACGATAATGACAATAATAACACGACTTCATATTACAAGTCACTTAATTATCTATAGCTTGTCTAACTCCGTTTTAATACAATGGAGAATTGATGATTACTGTCATTTTGTGACACCGCAGAGTATAGAGAAAGTAGATCTTCTTTTGTTCTGATTGGAGCAGGACCGGATTCATTAAAACACATTAACACTTAAAATTGTTTCTATAAAAAGAAGAAATACAAAGATACAAAATGATATATTTTTTATTTTGAACGTAAATGACTTTTAGCCTTTATTTTGTATGGATTTGATTCTGTAAATTGAACACAGGAACAAGCTGCCTAAATAGAACCAATATCTTAAAACCTTTGGCTCATCATCAATTAGGTGCAGAAGAGGAAGTCCTCTTAAAAATTTACAGACCCTTGATCCGCTCCAGGTTGGATTACGGTACGGAAGCATTATCTACATTCAGCGTCCGACACTCAGCTTAAAAGCCTGAATACAATTCGCAATACTTCCTTACGTATTAGCCTTGGAGCATTTAAATCAAGTCCTTCTGAAAGTCTCTATGTCAAATCTTCAGAACCCCCACTTTTTATAAGACGGCAACGTTTACTACTATCTTACATCTCTAGAGTATCTGCTAATCCCAAAAATCCAGTAATTAAATTAATTAATACCCCCAACCTCTTCCAGACGATAGTTACCCTCGATCACATTCTTTCTCACAAATTTTAAAAACTCTGCTAAAAGGTACAGATCTAACACTCACAACTCCTGTTACTACATCCAGTATTCCTCCGTGGACCAAAAAGCTACCTACTGTCGTTACCAGCTTAAATCGATAAAAAAAAAGAAGAAACGCCCAGAAGTCTCTTGATACAGAAATTTAAGAACTTATACATAAATAAGATGTATCTAGATGCCTCCAAAGAAGAACAGACCGTCGGTTGTGCCGTCACCACCTCAAATACAACAGTAGGATCATACGGAATACTCAAGGCATTAGAGTTGCCCATTACTAACGAGAAGTCATTAGCGATATGTACCGATTCTCTCGCTGTGATTAGTTCAATCAAAAATATATACTCCATACATCCCATTGTACGCATATATAATATCTACCAACAGTCAGAAAATGGTATTTTAGTAACCATCATCTGGATACCATCCCATGTTGACATTAATGGAAATGAGAACGCTGATCAAGTAGCAAAACAGGCCTGCTCCCTAGAAAATCTGGAAAACGTACAACTTCGCCAAGATCTAAAAGCTAGTATCAAGAACAACGTATTAAGAACTTGGCAAACACACTGGAACATGCAAAATACAAAACTACTCAATCCAACCAACTGCTATCTCCATCACCATGCCCCAAATGAGCAGAAAAGACAGTGATATTATCAGAAGGCTCAGAATAGGTCACACTCGTCTTACTCATGGATATCTAATGTCCTCCGAAAACCGTCCTCGCTGTGAACACTGTGATGCCCCATTAACAGTCCAGCACCATATTACTAGAATGTGTCAACTACAGAGTTCAGAGAGACTACTACACTTCCAAAACAATTTAAGTGACCTTCTCGGTTCTACAAACATGTACAGTTGTACAGTGCCATAATTTGTTTCTTAAAAGACTGTGTCACCTTTACTACTTAGTGTAATTATATTAATATGTAACTTGTATCCCAACTTGTATACAAACAAATTGTAATTATTGCATGTAAACATATTGTAAAAATTCTGTACCAGTGTAAATGGCCAATAGTTGCCGAGACACTTTAATTTAAATAAAAATTTTTTTGTAAATTAAGATGGTTATATAGTACCTAATATATTGACATAGCTATTTTGTTACATTAAATTACCCCGCAAAAACCTTATGGAAATTAGGTCCCAGTGGATTTCGTTCATACTTTGGGAAAATACTCTTTGAAGCATCCTGATAAAAAGTTCTCATGGGCACAACTCAATTGTATGAAGGATCTTCAAGATATAGAGGCACAAACTCGGAAAATTATAAGATTTACTGGGTATTCCAATTCGCTGAGTTACTTGTTATCTGGCAACCTGTAGAAGTTTGGCTCAAAGAAAAGTACTAGTAGTCTAGGATTTTTTCCTGGCTATCCAATGGCGGCCTTTACTTTGACCTTGACCTTCAAAGGACGTCATCTTCTAGAGTTTCGAGGGTTTTCGGCATTAAATTGATATAAACAGATTACTCATGGGTTTTTTGGACCGCTAAACACGAATATGCCACCAGAACCGACTCCCGGAGCACCTGGTTTCCAAGGTCAATGGGGTTGTTTTAACTAGAAGCGAATAAGCTCTTCAATACAAAAATTGAGGAGGGGCTGAAAGGAAAGATAACGAGAGTGTGGTGAGATTTGGGTTGATGTACGGCAGTGAAATGTGGCCAAAAAAGAAAATTCAGGAAAAGTAAATATAGGTAGATGAAATGAAAATTTTAGGGTGGATGCTGGGCGAGTCTGAAAGGGACAGGACCATGAACGAGTTAATTAAACAAAGAGAAAAGACTATAGTTTCAAAAAGTTTTAAGAACAAGAAATGCAATGCTTTGCTCACATTACACATAGAGATTAAAACCATGTGGGACGAAGGATAGGACTTTTATAAGTTGATGACAGTAGAGGTAGAGAAAACTGAGGAGAAGATGGAAGGATTGTGTAGTAAAAGACTTGAGAGAGACAGATGTGTGAAGAAGACATGATGAACAGTAACAGGTGGTGAAGAAGAGTAACGAACAGCGACCCCTGAAAAGTGAAAGTAAGAAGAAAAAGTTATGCTGAGATTATTGAATATATTAAAACTCCTTTTAGCCAAATATTGGAACCTTTCTTAAAATAAAGATATATCAACCTTTGATGAAGTATTTTCACAACATAATTAATTTTTTGTGATACGGTTCTGGAATCAGTCCATAATACCTTATTAATAAGCATTATTAAAGCAGAATTGCACGACATACACTGGTCCTTATATGGCAACAATGAAATACTTTGTCATTATATTGGTGTGTACCTTGTAATTTGAGAGTATGGTCTCGACCTTATAACCCAGCAGACTTTAACAATAACTTTTAAACATATAACAAATGCAACTGGATTTTTATGCTCACTAAGAAACTAGATGAAAAAAGTGGTATCAAGATAGTTAAGTTCCAATAGAAAAAAACATTGGGGTATTAAACGATACGCAATTAATATTTAACAACAGAAAACATATCAAATATGCACATATATGCACAAAGTTGGTGCAATATGCAAAAATTTTTAAGAAATATTCATAACGTATTTAAATACTCAGACTTTAATTATGGTCTTGTTAATAAATTTTGCATTTAAAAACCAATTCATATAATACTAATAATAATCTAAAATACCTTCCTGCTAGTAATTAAAAATGTCGTATTTTTACTTGGATTAAAACTGCAGGAAGATTGAAATACAATAAATTTTGACATTTATTTATTTTATTATATATAAAAAAAACTTTAAGAAATACAGTAATCATACATACTTATATGTAGTAGATAGGCAATTTCATAAATTAGTATTATCGTTATCAAAACAATTGACAATAATTTGTTTTTCACAATTTACAATAATTATTATATTATTCTTTATATCCATTTATCTCGGCATAAAGACCTATAAATCGAAAAACTTCTTTCAACATCAAGAGAAGTTATTGGTGCATTTTTAAACTTGTTGATGTTGGAAGGCAGTATTTTAAAATCTGGTACAGGATTACCTTCATGAACTTTAGCAACTTTTCCCAAAATCGAAAATCCTTAAGTTTTGTTTAAAACCTTTTGAAATTTATTTTCTACACATATGAATATGTTTCCTTTAACTATTCGAAAAGATAAGAAGATACTTAACAAGATTAGTCAAATCGACTGATTCACAAAGACTCAAAAACTTTTTCCTCAAATCAGAAATTTAAAATTTAAGTTTATACAGTGTCTACTTAAGTTGGAAACATATGGGAAACTTTTTTATTATTAATTTAACGAAAAAAGTTATTCTTCAAAAAAGTTCTGTATACTCTAGAACCTATGATTCAATCATCAGATATAAAATTTTATCAATATTATACGAGGTATGTCAAAAAATATGAATTTCGTTCAAGAGTAAAGTACCTTTATTTCTCTCAATATCGAAAATTCTAATTATGAAAAGATGTTTTGAATTAAAAACTAAGGTTAAATGTGCAATTACATGCTTCTAATCGAAAAAAAAAATATTTTCCAAATTTTTCTCAAATTTATGGAATATGTAACTTCGTTTTTATTTATTACACATATGATAACTCTTTTATTATTACTTTTACGAAAAAATGTATTCTTTATAAAAAGCTCCGTATGTCCTAAGACTTAAGATTCAATCATCACATATCACATTTTATTAATTTTATACGAGGTATGTAAAAAATATGAATTTTATTCAGAAGTAAAGTACCTTTATTTTTCACAATATTTAAAATGGTTTAGAATTAAAAACTATGTTGCAATATGCAATTACATCCTTCTAATTGAAATATTGTGAAATATAAAGGTACTATACTCATGAGCGAAATTCATATTTTTTGACACAAGTATAAAATTAATAAAAGTTGATATATCATGGCTGTATCTTAGATTTTAGACCATGCAGAGCTTTTTATAAAGCACAACTTTTTTCATAAAATGAATAATAAAATAGTCATCACATTTGTAATAAATAAAAACGATGTTTTCATAAATTTGAGAAAAATTTGTAATTTTTTTTTTTCATTTAGAAGCATCTAATTACATATTTGATCTTACTTTTTAATTACAATCAACTTTTCATAATAAGAATCTTCGATATTCAGAGAAATAAATGTACTTTACCCTTGAACGAAATTCATATTTTTTGACATACCTCGTATAATATTGATAAAATTTTATATCTAATGATTGAATCTTAGGTTTTAGAACATGCAGAACTTTTTATGAAGGATAACTTTTTTTCGTAAAATTAATAATAAAAAAAGTTTCCCATATGTTTCCAACCTAAGTAGACACGCTGTATATTATGCTAGATTCAGAGGCAAATTTGGTAATTGAACAAGGCGTTTACATAGCGAACGTATTGAATGTCATGTATTGAACGTTTACATGAATAGTTTATTTAGCGAAGAAGGGGAATTTATTTTTCTTCTGAACTCCCATATGCCTATATTTTCTCCCCCAGTCTGTTGGGGAGAAAGTCCTGCAGTTTTTGAGTTTTTAACCCGCCGTTACACGCGTCTTCTATTGTGACGTGGTTGCACGCGTATGAGCGTCGCCCTCACCTACACCAATTCGACTTATTTCGAGGAAGAATGAGTGTCAACATGTATAACTGTAAAATGGGTTGTACTCACATATTATAGAAGCTCTCGTAAACCATTTTTTTTATTAATTTAACAAAACAAAAGTAAAAATAATATAGATCAAAAGAAAGTTTTCCTTATTTTCAATTTCAGGAAGCCACTGAAGTAATTGACGTTCTTTACGCGAATTCATTTTACTAAAAATACAAATTAAAATTAACAACTGTTCTGAAGCTATTTCGTTGTGGCATTTATGTGATTAACTATTAATATTTTGTATTTTGATAACGACGTCCGAGGTGGATTTCGAATTAAATTGTGGCTTATTTCTCAATTAGAATAGGTAAATTTAAAAATTGGTTCTTTCTTAACTAGTGGCGCCCCTAGAATTTTCCTCTGGGGTGGGGGGGAGGTTGGCTTGGGTATCGAAAGTTTTTTTGTATTATTTGTGAAAGACAAGTTATATTTTCCTACTTTCTTTTATATATATTTCTATGGGATTTTAACCCCCCAAACCCACCCCCTCGGTGCGGAACTGTTCCTAACCTAACCTAAACAATAATATTTTAATTAAACCTACCCAAATATTAAACAAAAACCTAAAAGTTTCTTTGAGATAACAGAAACGTGATTTCACCGTGATTGCACACGCAGTGAGAAATTCTCTCACTTGAAGAGGGATGTCAATTCTTTCAAGTATCACAGAGCACACTGACCGCCTGAAATATTCTATAACATTTTCATACCCTCTCATGAACGATGCTAAAGGCATTCCTGGGTGCTCAAGGGTATCCTATTAGTTAAGACGATTTTATTGGTTATAAACAAATATGATGAGGTATTCCCTCATAGCGCGTGTAATGGCGGGTTAATGAGGTTCTGGTCGATACAATTTCAGACTTTTAATTTATTTTCGAGAGCACTACAACATAGTCGAAATGCTACACACAAATAAATTCAAAAATCTTTTAGAATTCAATAGTAATATTAAGTTTAATAATTAAAAAGACACAATAAAAACAATCCAACTGCTGCCACTCTATCAAAAAGATAGATGAACGCAACGGGGAACCAAACCTGTGCTTTCAAAAGGTCAAAATTTTGCTATAACCTGCTCATCACTACCAAAACTGAATTAGCGCTATTGAGAAAGTCTGGCAAAAATTACTCATACATGAAAAACAAAAATACAAAATAGAGCGCAAAAGGTAACCAGAGAAAAGAAAAAATAGAAAGCAAATGTAAGTAAAGGGGAATTTAAAGTTACCAAATCTAAAAGAAGATCAGTCCATAATAGTTATACTAGAAGGTAAGGGTAATTCCACTGTAATCATCAAAATTCAATGCCAGGAGATAATTGAAGAACTATGGAACATAGAACATAGAACATAGAACATAGAACAAATAAACCATACAGAAAACTACCAGAGAATTAAACCGAATCATTGGATGTTAAAATATATAGTACATTATCAAAATTTAAGGAGTACCTGACAGACTTTCAAAGAAAAGAATATTAACACCCGATTACAGCAGAGCACCACACCTACATGAAGTCCCAACAATACTCAAAGCCAAAGTACATACTCCCCAAACCAATATGCAGCAGCTTGGGTTCTCTTTACCCCAAGATGTGTTAGTTTCTTCTTGATATAATACAACAATACGGCTTTTCATTCACAGTCATTTGTTTCGAGCTTCTGTCATGTGTCACATAATATTAATATATCTACGTCATACGTTATTGGTATCTACAATAATACAAATCAAAGACGTATGACGTAGATATATTAATATTATGTGACACATCACAGCACTGGCGAAGCGTCCATGTAACCACTGTTACCATTGGTAACAGTTAAAAATCTTACAAATAAATATTTTATGACGATGAATAATTATATTTACCAATATTTTTACCAATAGAAATATATTATTACATTATGTGGTAATAGTACCTAACTCAGTAAATAGCCAACTACTCGTAGACACGAAAATATTGGCGAGTTTATGTGACTCAGTTGCACTTTATTATACTCTGTTACCAGACTCATTTCTGGTTACAATGGTTATATACCCACGCTGGTGCTCGGGACCGGCTAGTGACTGAAAATTTTGAAGAAGCGACGTCATAAGCGCGCTGTGTATCAGTAGCGCTGTTACCAGATTTAAAATTGGTGACAGTACCTATAAAAAGTGTGCGTGCAGTTAACCATGGATGAGTGTCGCTTCTTAATCGATCAACTACTTGAATAGTAATTCTCCTTGTATAATTTTGAAGAAAAAAATGAGATTAAAAATGAAAGACCTATTTAAACAATTTAAAAAAGGAATCAACAAAAGTAGTTTGATATTTCGAATTAAGTTGGTACAGTGAAAACTTGGTTATATTATGGTTGCAAGAAAAATATACTGTATTGTTGGCCATGTCTTCATGTTTCTACAGAAAAATGGGTGGACCAGGTTCACGATTTAAATAGTGTTAGATTTTTAAAAATGAGACACGAAATTTCTCCGTTACCTACATGTAAGATGTATACCCAATTTGATTCAGTTTGGCAAAACAAGAATCGAAAGTTCTCTTAACCAAGCTTTTAAAGCAAATATGGCTAAATATAATGAGTTTGTTAAAAAAATAGATAGGTATATCCTTAGCACACTTATAATAGATACTGTATGTTTTTGGGCCAAACAAGAACTAGCGTTTCGTGGTCATTTTGAGTACGACGACTCTGACAATCGAGGCAATTACAGGGAATTGCTAACTTAATTGCCAAAAAAGATCAAAAATTTTGTCAACATCTAGAAACATCTGTTTTTCCGAGACTTTCAAGTGATATACAAAATGATATTATTGAAGCTACACTCACCGGCACAAAATTCCGCCACCCAAAATTTTTGATTAAGTTTGACAATTTATAACTTTATTATTTGTGCTCCGATTTTCAAGATTCTTACACTAGTTTGTAGGTACATGTATTCATATTGTTTGGTATTATTCCGGTAACAAAAAATTTTGCTTGCATGTCATTGTACAGGGGTGAAAGGAAGCGTTGTATTTTCTCCTAATTTTAAAAAATTCTGTGGAAAAATAAAATAGCTGATTTTGTTTCATAGTCCTGTCATATTTTCCCGGAGGCATCACCAACATTTTGTTTTTTGAATTATCCGAATATATTTTTTCTTGTAAGAGCTGTACCATTTTTTGTGAATAAAAACACTGATTGACTCATACAATTGAGGTTGGATTGATAAGATTAGAATGGCCTGCATGCAGCCCAAATCTCAATCATATTGAGAATTTATGGGATGAATAAAAAAAGCTATTTGCCGTCATCCTAGGTCTCCAGAAAATTTGGTATAGTTATCTGGCCCTGGCCCTGGTAGACGAATATCGGGCTATTCCTCAGGCAAAGAAAACACATCTTTATTAGATGCTAAACAGATTGTGAGCAGTCGTTGCTGCAAGAGGTGGACATAACCGCTATTGAATTGTTTTGTTTTGTTGTTAAATTTGTTTTGTTTTGTTAATTTTAGTGCGTTTGATATTTTTAATTAAATAAATCTTCAAAGCAGTGTTTTTAATTACAGCTCTTACAAGAAAAGAGATATTCAGATAATTCAAAAAACAAGACCTTAGTGATACCTCCAGGATAATACAAAAAGGAGTATGAAACAAAATCAGCCCTCCAATTTCTCCACAGAATATTTAAATTTAGGAGAAAAAACAACGCTTACATTCTTCCCCGTATAATGCCATCTAAGCAAACATTTTTTGTTACCGGAATAATAGCAATTAACATCAATATATATATCTACAAACTCGTGCAAGGATCTTGAAAATCGAAGTACAAATAATAAAGTTATAGATCGTCAAACTTAATCAAAAATTTTGGGGGGCGGAATTTTGTGCCGGTGAGTGTATATATACATTTAGCCATATCTCTATTTTTTTGAATAAGATTTTTTGCATCTGGTTTTGATAACACTTCAGAAAAAGTCATGAGTCGCCACTGCATGACAGAAGCTCAAAACAATTGACAGTCGATGAAAAGCCCTATTGATACATAATATCAACACCTTTCTAAAAACCTGAGAACCTTTCCTGAACATACTAAAAGAAATACATCACACCCAATAATACAATAAAATTAATATATTTATATTTATTATTTATATTATAGTCATATTTTTGTTCCTAACCATGAAAAATGCAAACAAAAAAATTCTACTACTGTAAAAATACACCACATCTACTGGACTATCAATAATTATTTTATCAGAGTAGTTCTGCACGGACGCCACTGGCCGATTGGAGCGAGATCCCACGCTACATTTAATAAAACACCATTCATTTGTGTGCAATTATGTGCAATTTAAAAATTCGTTCAGATAATTGGACCCCAAACTTGGAGTAACTGTTTTTTAATATTCGAGCCTATTTGACTTAAGTGTAACGTGAAAGTTGAATACTGTCACTTTTATAATAGACACACAGGGTACTGAAGCGGAGGATAAAGAGTTTAGTTGATTTAAAAAAATGTTACAGTTGTATCTTGAAGATTTATTTATGTTCTATAATTATATTTTGTTTAAAAATATCGAAATTACTCACGATTATTAGGTGAGAAGTACATTCTCTCTATTTTTTTTTTCACTTTATTCGTCCTCTCTTCAAATTAACAAATTTAGATTTCTGTTGACCGACTAACTTCTTTATTTATACTACATTATACTCTGGGCTAATTAGCAAAATACAAGGAAAAGTTATTTACCAGCAATTTTATTGCTGAAATCGAATCTTATTATTGTATTTATTAATAATATAGGTATGCAAAGTCCGCAGATAGTGTGCTACTTTTTTTATAAACAAAATGGCGCCCGAAAATCGTGTTTTTTCAATTTTTGCTCTATAACTCCAAAGATTTTAACTTTACACCAAAAACACTCAAATAAAAATTCACCGCAAAAAATTCTTCAGCCGATTCGGTTTTCACATGTTGATTTGAACAACATTCATGAACTTGCCCGACAACACATTCAGATAGCCAGTGACCGAATGAAAGATCAATATGATTCTCAATGCAAGAATGAAAGCTTCGAAGTAGGTGATCTTGTCTGGCTTTGTAATCCACAACGTCGTCGCGGCTTGTGTCCTAAACTACAAAGACAATGGGAAGGTCCGTATGAAGTTAAGAAGAAAATACATGACGTAATATACAGAATTAAGAAGTTGCCAAACGGTAAACTGAAAGTTATTCACATAAATCGTCTTGCACCATACGCTGGCTCAAATGAAACAGAAGAAGCACGAGTCCTCCAACCGGAGATGAAAGATGCCGCACATCCAAGTTTTAAGGAATTTATGTCAAATTACGCAGAGAGAAAGAGTGCTAGATTCGGCGTGACCACAGAAGTTCAGCAAGATCTGTTTAGTGTTTCAGAAGACGTCTCTCTAGCCCACTCTGTTGCCCAAGATCTCGAGATGACTAAAGGAATATCGTCCGTATTCAATAGAAAGTTCGGCCGCCTGGACGAGTTAAGAAATCAGCAGCCTAAAATTGGAAGAGTACTGCGATTGAAAGATGGTCCTCGATCTTTGCTGTATATGGTGACCAGAAAGTCTTATACCGACATGCCAAGCTACGAGAACATATGGCGTGCTCTAACTAATTTGAAGAAAATCGTGTGTAATGATGACATCAAAAATTTGGCTTTACCAAAAATAGGCCATGCAGTAGAAAATCTGGATTGGAAGATTGTCTGGAATCGTGTGTAGATTGAAGATTGGATAATCGTGTGTAATTATGACATCAAAAATTTGGCTTTACCAAAAATAGGCCATGCAGTTGAAAATCTGGATTGAAGTGGTCTTCAGAGGAACTGGTGTATAAATCACTGTGTGTTGCACGAACCCGAAGATGTCGTACCCTTCAAAGACAGTAGACTGTTATTTCTTCTTGAAGGGTGTATGCAGAGCTGGAGAGTCGTGTAGATTCCGCCATCCTGGGCCTTCATCTAGAGTTGCTGATCGGGACGCTCAGATCTTAAGAGGGGAGCAGTGTAACGAAAGAGAAATCTTGGCCGACCCCCGTATAACAGTAAACACCTCGAGAATGACGTAATCGAATGTTCTAGGCCTCGGCGGAGAGGGGGAGAGAGTTCTCGAACGTACGTCACGTAGGCGGAACAAGCTGATAGCTAGAGATGGGCGTCGATTGTTCCAGAATAACAACTGGGTATAAATACGGGCATATTTGTAAATAGAGTTTAGTCTTAAGCTAAAGTTTGTAAAGTAAACTTGTATAAATAAATAATAAAGTCGTAAATAAATACCCGAACGCTCGTTTTTGTTACAGTATTTTATATGTGGTGTTTAGTAGCATAATTCCTCTATAGTCTTTATAGTTATTGGTATCTCTTGAGTCTCCTTTTTTGTATATCGTGTATAGATATGTAGAATATAATATGATATCCACTCTGTTTCTCAAGATACTTGTCAGTAATTTATATGTGGTGTTCAGTAGCATATTATTTCCTCTATAGTTACGGGTACCTCTTGGGTCTCCTTTTTTGTATATCGTTATTATATGACCCTTTCTCCATGCAATTGGTATATTTTTTGAGTTTCATATTTTTTTTATGAAATTATGGATCCAGTGCGTGAGTCCTTCTCCTCCATTTTTTATTAATCCATTGAATTTCATCCGATTCATTACCATTCGTTTCTTCGTGAATTGTTTCTTTTCCTGCAACTTCCCTATTCATCATCATCATGGTATCTACACTCCTAGTGGAGTGATTGCCGCCCTCTTTGGTCTCTTCCGATTCGTTTGTCGCGGTAAATAAGTCCGCATTAACATTTTGGTTTTACAATTAGTTGTGTGACTTGGCATCTTCTACAATTTTTTCCATTCGTTCCTGTTTTTGCTTATGGTTACCCATTATCTGACTCCCATCTTCTTAAGATCCTCGACTATCTGGTTCTCCCATCTAGTTTTGGGTCTTCCTCGTGGTCTACCTGATACAGGTCTCCATTTGGTAATTTTATCGATAAGGGCTACTGGATTTCTCCTTTCTATATGTCCCATCCATCTGAGTCTCTGTGCCTTGATAAATCTGACGATGTCTTCTCCTTTCAAAAACTTCCCTATTACTCTCGTCTTTTACAACCTTGTCATTGAAGTCTCCCATTATCACCAGAATATCGTTTCTGGCAGTAGCGTACTGATAGATCAGCGAGCCCTGGTTCCAGTTGGGATGCGGGCCTGCTCGCCCAATAAAAACACACATTGTATATCAAAGTTTTTAATAAACATTAAATATAAATCAGCATATATCATAAAATATATTATATCATATACATATTTATAAAAACTCAAGCTAATTTATAGTCCATTTACTCAGAGCTTTTGCTGTAAATTTTAAAGGACCGCTTGGATTGACATGAAATTTGGCGTACACAGTACCCATGGCTAACATGTCAAAGAAAAAAAGGGATATTGTGCCGATGGGTACTTTTGCCCTGGGGGTGAGTTTCACCTCTTCTCGGGGGTGAAAAAACATACGTTTAAGATAAGTCCGGAATTGAATAAACTGACTAATAATTCTAAGCCACTTTAGTTCTATAGTGTTTTTTCACTGTATGGTTATTTTTCAACAAAAAAAAAAACACGTTTTTATACTGTTTTTCTCAAATAACTCAAAAAGTAAGTATTTTATCGAAAACAATTTTCTTAGTAGAAATATAGCTTATAAAAATGGTCCATTTACGAAGTCTGTAGACCCAGTAGGATCAGAGTAGTAGGTAATAAAAAGTAGGTTCTTATTCGGCAAATTTCAAATCGAATATTTAAACTTGAAATAACCATAAAATGAAGCACTTTTACGGAAAAACTAATCGCAACTTTCTTAAAGCTTTATTCTTGTTTTTTTTTTATGAAAGTTTCTAGCATCAAAATTAAGTATTTAGCGCTCAAAATAAATTTGGTCGCTTGTAAGTTATTGGTGATACGAAAAATCTCAAGTAATAAAAAAATAATATTTTTTAAATAATTATATTATAGGTTTTGCTATTATATTTTGGACTTTTTATTTTCCTGAAGACCAAAATTGGTTATGATATGACTGTTCAAAATTTGCATACACTCGTGATTAGTGACTCGTTTAAGCCCATTTAACTGCAGCCATTTCAAAAATAAACACTTTGAACCAATGAATCTTACAGATGTTATAAACAATAAAAAGTAAAGTAATTTCTGAAGCGGTAACGATTAACTGAATTTTGGATGCTAATTGGGAATGATTTTCACTTTTTTTTTACCAACAAAAAAAATGGACCAACATTCTTTTGATCGTAACTTTTGATGTTAGAAACATTTTTAAAAAACAAAAATTAAGCTTTTTCAAATACTTTAAAAAGTTTGAGTTTTCCTCAAAAAGTGCTTGATTTTTTGGTTATTTCACGTTGAAATATTCGATTTTTAATTCGACTAGTAAGAACTCACTTTTCATTAGCTACAACTGTGCTTGTACTGGGTCTACAGACCTTATACATACACCATTTTTTCACTTTTTATAAGCTATGTTTTTGCTAATAATATCTTTTTGATAAAATACTTACTTTTTGATTTATTTGCGAAAAACCGCCTGCAACGTGGTTTTTTGTTGAAAAATAAACATTTTTGGTCGCAAATAACACGAAAAGTATTGACTTCGTGAAAAACTGTTATAGAAAAAGAGTTGCTTAGAATTAGTTAGTTCATCCAATTCCGAGCTTATCCAGTCCCTGTGTTTCTTAATAAATATTGTTTTTAAATTTTTTGATTTTGATATTGGTAGGTATTCTTCGTTTTTATTTAGGTATAAGTACCTACACGAAAATTAAAATTTATTAAGCAGATAGATTTACTAGTAGGTACTATGTACTTGTGTGGTTCAAAATGTCCATATCAAGTTAGAAACAAAAGAAGCAAAAAGGGCACTAGAGCAGGCCCCTGTGGGGCCCGGGCCCTGGTTCCACGGAACCCGCGGAACCATGCTCAGTACGCCACTGGTTTCTGGGTACATTTTCACAAGAATCTTCTAGTTTCTCGTAGAAGTCTTATTTTTTCTCATTACTTCTTTAGCATCTGCTTTAAAGCATAAACGTTTATTATTGACATATAGGCTATTGATTATGTACTATAGAAAGGAACTACAACGTTAACGGGGTTTTATTACTTCATATGGTCAATGAATCTCTATATATGAAAAAAACAGTGGAGTGCTACCATTTAAAGGGGTGCGTTTTTGAGAAATGGGTGAATTAGTCCCTGGGCACAGGTTACATTAGGGTGAGTTCTATGCACTTTTGGTACAAACACGACTACATAAAAATTGTACCTGGTTAAATTTCCTATCTAAATATAACTTTTTAAAGTCAAAGATACTTTTTTTTACAAAAATATATTCAAAAGAAAAAGCCCAAAGAAACCCAAAAGAAAGAAATTTTGTTTTTTGTCCCATAACTTTTGTCCACGGGGATATAGGTATAGACATTGCTTCACAGAAAAAGAACTTACATATTTTCTCTTTAAAATGATGCTAGTAGAGGTCGTTAGGATTTACAGTTTTCGCAATATGATTTTTCAAAGTTCGCCACTCACAGCAATTTTGGGCAATTTTCCTTGTTATTTCGCAAATATTTTTCTGTAACTTTTTTCTACGCAACTTTAGGCATATGCAATGGTACATGTAAGAGGAATAGAAATCAATTACCTTTAAAATGTTCTACTGTATAATGTTGTACGACTTCCTTTAAAGAGGTTATCATTTTCAAGATTTTATACTTTTAACAAGTTTTTATATTTTTTACGATTATTTTTTAAATTTCCCATTATAACTTTTTTTCTTATACATTTAGGTATATATTATATAATAAAAAAGAAAGCTTATTCTGTTTACTTTAAAATGGTGTATTATAAAAAATTCTAGGATTATTTTTGAATAAGATATGCTTTTTGAAAATGTAATAAGTACTTGCAACGATTTTTGATTTTAGGATTATTTTTTAAATTTCTCCTTATAACTTTTTTATGTGATTGTGTGTTATGATTGAATCTTATTTTTTATAGGTAATACTTTGGATCCACTTGACTCGGCCGGGCAAACTTCAAAATATGGATTAATTCCAATATTTACTGTCAAAGCTCCTGCACCACAAGCTTTGCTTGAAAAAATAGCATGTAAATGTACCAAAGGATGTACAAAAAACTGCGGTTGTAGGAAGATAGGAATTAGTTTTTCAATATTCTGCAAATGGTGCATGTGCATGGGTACTAATTGTGGGACTCTAAGATAACTGAGGTGTCAGAGGAAGATATTGAAGCTAATGCTAACGAAGAGATGGACATTGATTTTGAAATTTTTTAAATGTCAACGTTTAAATAATTTTAACTAAAGTGATGTTTTCTAAGACTAATGTTTATGTAATTTTTGTAAAAGAAATAATTTTAAATAATACAGGTAAAAAAATATCAAAGAATCACTCGTTTTCCATTATTTAAATATAGATGATACACCATTTTAAAGAACAGAAAGTAAGCCCTCTTTATTCAGCAATATATAGTATATTCATGTACAAGAAAAAAAAGTTATAATGAGAAATTTAAAAAACAATCCTAAAATCAAAAAGCGTTGCAAGTACTTATTACATTTTGAAAAATAATATCTTATTCAAAAATAATCCTCGAATTTTTTGTAATACAAAATTTTAAAGTAAACAAAATAAGCTTTTTTTATTATATAATATAATATATACCTAAATGTAGAAGAAAAAAAGTTATAATGAGAAATTTCAAAAATAATCGTAAAAAATGTAAAAAATAATATTTTTTTATATTAGGTATTATATATTATATAATATAATATTATATTATATATACTATATATAATATAATATTATATAATATACAATATATCATATAATAATATAATTTTATTTTTATATTATATTATAAAAAATCGTTAAAAGTATAAAACTTTGAAAAACCATAATCTCTTTAAAAAAAAGTCGGACAACGTTATACAGTAGACCATTTTAAAGCTAATTGATTTCTATTTCTATTACGTGTACCATTTCATATACCTAAAGTTACGTGGAAAAAAGTTACAGAACAATATTTGCGAAATTACAAGGAAAATTGCCCAAAATTGCTGTGAGTGGCGAACTTTGAAAAATCATATTTCGAAAACTATAAATCCTAATTACCTCTACTACACAACATTTTAAATAAGAAATATGTAGGTTTTTTTTTGTAAAGCAATGTCTATACCTATATCCTCGTGGACAAAAGTTATGGGACAAAAAACAAAATTTCTTTCTTTTGTGCTTTTTATTTTGAATATATTTTTGTAAAAAAAAAGTATCATTGACTTTAAAAAGCGATATTTAGATAGGAAATTTAACCAGGAACAATTTTTATGTAGGTATGTTTATACCAAAAGTGCAAAGAACTCACCCTAATGTAACCTGTGCCCAGGGACTAATTCACCCATTTCTCAAAAACGCACCCCTTTAAATGGTAGCACTCCACGGTTTTTTCATATATAGATGTCCGTTGACCATATTAAATAATAAAACCCCATTAACGTTGTAGTTCCTTTTAGCTATCTTATTTTGAATATAATCAATAGCCTAATATTAGCTTGGGTGTTCTTGATTTTGATATTTGATGTAGGAAATTTTTTCGCTAACTCCTCTGACTTCCACGACTCAGCTTCTTAGATTTTTACTTACCATAAATGCAGTTCTATTTTGTCCCTGCTTATTTTCTCCGGTATAATACAAAATGAGGTTTTTCTTGGCAAAAATGGAAGAGGTTAAAAGGTCAATCGCGACGATCTAAAATTTAAGTGCAATATGCCTCATCAATCAATCTTATAAAAATAGTCCAAGTAATGAAGCATCTTCTTCTTCAGGTGCCATCTCCGCTACGGAGGTTGGCAATCATCATAGCTATTTTAATTTTTGAGGCAGTAGCTCTAAATAGTTGTTTCGAGCTGCATCCAAACCACTCTCTCAGGTTCTTCAACCATGAAATTCGTCTTAATGAAGCATAAAATAGGACAAAACCTCGCAATTTTTACAGAATGGATCGATTTGCTTGAAAATTTGAGAATAAGTAGTGGATAGTCTAAGGAACAAAATCTATATGATGCCGAAAGGCGCTTTTACCATGGGGGTGGTTGCCGCCCCATCTTGGGAGGTGGAAATTTTTTATTATATTTTGACCTCAAAAGTTGGTAAAAACTTCATTCTAAGCAAAAAACGTTCTATACATTTTTTGATAAAATTAATAGTTTTCGATTTATTCGCTATCGACAGTGTTAGTTTTATATCGAAAAAATCAATGTTTATAATAAGTTTTCTGCTAACAACTCCAAAAATTTTCGTTTTATCAAAACAACTTTACTTAACAAAAATGTACCTTTTAAAAAAATAAACAAAACCATTTTTTTAAATTTTCTTCAAGACCAACAGTAATCGAGCTATACTTTATTATATGTTTGCTCTTCTTCGTCAAATGCTAAATATTGTAGTTTCAAAGTCATAAGACGGGAAAACTGTACATTTTTCGAGGATAACTTGTTAAACTAATTTAAATAATTTAAGAATATCTATCTCCAGAAATAAAGAAAAGTCTCTAGCTCAAAAATTAAAGTGACTTATAATGAAAAGAATGTGAGTCCCTATTTTTTTCAGCGAAAAAGTGATCGAAAGCAACCTCCTAATCACCACCCGTATTAAAATTAGTCATTGGCCTTATTTGGTCTTCTTTATTTATGTATTATTAATAGGTTATAGAAGTTTGACCGGCTTAGATTATTGAGTTTTTAAAAAAATGGAGTCAAAAACGAATAACGAATTTTTGTAGCTTGGAAAAAAATGGCATTTTCTTCAGATTAGAGAGATTACCATCAGAGATACGAAAAAACGTTTAAATATTAAATTGTAGCTTATTTAATTTTCAAGAACCTGGAATGCAAAAATTTTTTCTACCTCAAAAATTGAGTGAGCTATTGACAATTAAAACTTGTAATAACATGCAAAAACCATGTTTACCAACCCTTTCAAAGTCACCGCTTTTTGCGACTGACGATTTTAAAAATATTTAATATTAATAAGCTTATAGATCTTGTAAAAACCTACAACATTCTTTCTTAATAGACTTTCTAGGTTAAAGAATAAAAAAGTTACCGTTTAAAAATCAATATATTTTTTTAAAAAAATAGGAGAAATCCAATTGGAAGCATAATAATGTAAGTTAGCGATGTTTTTAGTCATTGGCCCATTCATGCTTCTTTATGTATGTATTAGTTATAGATTCTAGAAGTTTGACTTGCTTAGAATAATTAGTTTTTAAATAACTGGAGTTAAAAGCAAATAACGAATTTTTGTAGTTTGGTAAAAAATGATCCTTTCTTCAGAATAGAAAGATTATCATCAGAGATACGAAAAAGTCTTTAAATATGAAATTGTAGGTTATTTAATTCCCAAGAAGTCGGTTTGAAAAAAAATTTTCTACGGCAAAAATTGATTTAACCGTAAATGAGTATTATCGAAAAACATTGATTTTTTCGATATAAAACTAACACTTTCGGTAACGAATAAATCGAAAACTGTTAATTTTATCAAAAAAATATATAGAACATTTTTTGCTTAGAATGAATGTTTTTATCAACTTTTGCGGTCAAAATATAATAAAAAAACTCCACCCCCGAGATGGGGTGGCAACCACCCCCATGGTAAAAACGCCTTTCGGCATCATATAGATTTTGATCCTTCGACTTCTTCTTGTTCATGTACCATCTCCTCTAAGAAGGTTGGCAACCATCACGGCAATTCGCATTTTCGATACCGCTGCTCTAAAGAGATCAGCAAATGTGCAATTAAACCAAGCTCTCAAATTGTTTAACCAGGAGATGCGTCTTCTTCCGCGACTCCTTCTACCCTGTATTCTTCCTTGCATTATTAATTGTAACAAGTTATAACGCTCGCCCCTCATAACATGTCCCAAAATTGTAGTTTTCTGACTTTAACTGTATTTAAAACCTCTTTATCTTTTCCCATTCTTCTCAACACCTCGATGTTCGTGACTCTATCCACCCAACTTATTCTTAATATTCTTCTGTAGGCCCATAACTCGAAGGCTTCTAATGTGTCCGAAACATCCTTCTTTAATGTCCAAGCCTCCAACCCATAGAATAATACGGAGAACACGTAGCATCTCAGAAGTCTTATCTTTAAAGAAATTGTAATGTCCCTGCTACAGAGTACTTTTTTCAGTTTGTTGAAGGCATTTCTTGCCTGTCCTATTCTTGCTTTAATCTCTTCTGTGTACTCATTAGTTTCATTAATTATTGTACCCAAATATTTATATTTTTCAACCTTTTTAATTTGTTCTCCATGTATTGTTATGCTTTCTTGGCGCTGTTGGGCTTTTGTGATTACCATAAATTGTGTCTTTTTTGTGTTTAGGGACAATCCGTTTTCTTGGCTGACTTCTACCACTCTGTCAACCATTTGTTGTAAATCTTCAAGACATTCGGCTAATAAAATAGTGTCGTCGGCAAACCGTATATTATTGATTGGTCGGCCATTTACTTTTATTCCCGTGGTTAGGTTTTCTAGTGCTTCCTGGATTATTTCCTCTGAATACAAATTGAACAAAGTAGGAGACAGGACACAGCTCTGTCTGACGCCCCTCTCAATCTGTATTTCATTTGAAAAGGCGTTGTTCTCTTTTACCGCAGCGATCTGATTATAATAGATAGCACTAATGATCCTGATGTCCCTCATATCTAAGTTTTTCTTTTCAAGTAATTCGATAAGGCGGTTATGTCTGACCTTATCGAAGGCTTTGTTGTAATCCAAGAAACACATATATACTGGCTGATTAACATCCATGCACCTTCGACTATCCACTAACTATTCTTAAATTTTCAAGCAAATCGATCCATTCTGTAAAAATTGCGAGGTGAAAAGCTTCGGTTCCTGGACTAAAAAGAAAAAATAAATATTCAGTTTCCTGTAGATAAATAATATACAGGACTCTTTAAAATAATTAGAAGATATTATAGGTCAATTTTTTCTCTACTATATGGGCGTACATAATTAATACTAGACCATCGTGGGAGTTTTAAAAGAATAGATACTTAAATCAATCCTTATACGTGAACTGAAGAATTAACTCACGTTCTTTCAGTGGTCAAGTGACCTAATGCAATTTGTTACACACCTAACAGCACACTGAAAATTTTCGTAACTCGCCTTCACTGAAGAGCCTACCTAAAAGGTTTTACATCAATCCGTAAGTGTTTCACACACCTTCACAGGGTGTATTTTATATACATTTGCCAGGTGGATATATTATTTTTAGATGATATTCTTCTGCAAAACATTTCTAGAATAAAGAGTAATTCTCTTCTAGCTGCTAATAATGCAGAACGTTTAATTACATATCAATGTTTCTGCTTGATTCCTTGTAAAATTTCTTAAAGCCGCCTAAAAAAAAATTAACATCTTTGCACAACAACAGACTTGTCGAGTCTACATAGCTTTGGTGCCAATATAGTTTTGAGATAATTCGTAAGTCTTTTTCATCAACAATTGCAATTTTCCTCAGAACTTCAATCATATTTTTGTGGTTATCGCAGTCGAAAACTTTTCGATAATAAATAAAACATACATATAAATCTATATTCTAGTCTCTGCATCGTTATGTTAACACGTTAGAGACAAAAAGAGCTTCTCTTTTTGTGTCACTCATTTTGAACTGACACTTATTGTAAATTCGTGTGTGGATATTCTCGAATAAATTTTTAACATCTTGAACGTGTTTACAAATCTTGAAAATAAGTTTACTTACTAAATTATGAAATTACAACAAAAGCCAGCTTGTGTAGCATAACAATAGATTTAATTGACAAAAAAGCTGAAAACTTCATAAGCAGCAAGTTATAAACCGTCACAACATTCACCAACAAGAAGGTACTTTCTTTCTAAGCTGATATAAAACATTAGTTTTGGTTATAGCATATTATGGTGCATTAGTTATTATTCGGCAGTACTTTACATTGCTTTTATAAATTATATCGTACTTGTATTATCCAGTTTAGTAAGACTCACATTTTTGTTTCAGTCCTTCTTCGGCAGAACTTACAACAACATAAGCTCGATCTCGGAATGCAAGAACAACGGCCAATGTGTCATCAACAAGAAAAACCGCACAGCTTGCAAAGCGTGTCGACTTCGGAAGTGTCTCCTAGTTGGCATGTCCAAAAGCGGATCCCGCTACGGCAGGCGATCGAACTGGTTCAAAATCCATTGCTTGCTTCAGGAGCAACAGCAACAGCAGCAACAAGCAGGTGAGGAACAAGCTTAGTTTTCTTTTAAAATAGAGAGTTAGTGATGGGTGTACACCTAAACATACACTCAAAAAAATTTAGTTCGTAATATTGATTAACAGTGATTATTGAATACTATTTCGTTGTAACAAAAATTTAATTTATTTATTCAGACAATAAGTTAGTTTCGTATATTTAATAAATAATGGTAATTCTGGCAACAAAGCACTTTTTTGATTTCGTAGATGATAAGTAATTAACTTGGTTTATCGTGACAACGTACAGATTTCATTAAAACAATGTACAAATGTTGTTAATATAGAGTAATATTTCATTATTCCATAGATGTAAACTGATTGTTGTGACAACGAATGTATTAATCAATCTACTACTGCGTTTACACCACAATCAATGTGTTCATGGTAACAATAAACGAAGTTGTTGGAACAATAAATGTTTTGCTTGAGACCATTTGAAATCTAACGGCTTTTCCTTATCGTTTTTTGTTAAACAATGCTGTTACCTCTGCCGAAGTGCCGAATAATTTCATTTCGTTTCCAAGTGTAGTCCGTACTGGAAGGAAGTTTTCGTGTGTCTATTATCGTATTCATTTTTTTCGAATCCTGAGAAAACTAATTAGTATTTTTGAAAAATTTAAACGCAGAATAAAATATTACAGTATAATCGAGGGTCTCAAGTCCCTGAGAACTTTTATATTGATTATTTTAATAAGTCACAGGGGTGAAAAGAGAAAATTTAGTATGATTTTTAATTTTAAATATACCATTCAAGAGAAAATTTTTGTTTATTCTAAGGGACTGTCAGCCCTCGGTAATAATGTAATCTTTTATTCTGCGTTTAAATTTTTCAAAAAGATTCGATCGAAATTTTTAATCCCCAAAAGGATTAAAGTGTTATACATTTTTGGAATCACTATTTCAAACGCTTTTAAATGAACTGTCACATGATGTACTTTCCCATTAAAAAAAAACAAAGTTGTGGCTGTCACCTGAAGAGGGATCGCGTAAAGTTCGAAACATTGTTGTTAAAATATACTTTGATTATTTTAAAAATCGACCTGTCCGAGTGTTTTGCTTTTGTGCTAAAAATAAATAATAATATAAGGGGGCAACACTTTTTCCAGCGCGCTGTATAAGTGAAATCATATGAGAAACCACACAGTGTAAAGTTCATTAGGTTTAGGACAAAAAAGGGGGATTTGCCAAATTATTATTAATCAATTAATATCATACATTGAGCTAATGCATTCAGTAATTACCAATATAAAATACGTTAATCGTAGGAATGAACGAAACTGATTGCTGGGATGAATAGTATTGCTTGTATGAATAACCGTATTTATTGTGGGAATGAACGGAATTAATTGTAAGAATAATAATGAATATCGCTTTGTTGTTCCAATAAAACCAAGAATTGGACAAATTTTAAGTATTGCTTTTGTTGTCTGAATTAACATTTTTATTAATATTACGTACCTTTTTCATTGAGTGTATTTCTTCATATCTGTTGTATCTTCTTATTGCAGTGCCTATCCGTTTCAGATGTTGACGACCATCATGGCAATCTGTACTTTACATACTGCTGCTCTGAAAAGATCTGTGCTTGTTATGTTGAACACCGCATATACATTTTTCAGCCAGGAAATTCTTTGCCTTACTGGTCGTCGTTTTCCTTATAGAGGGCCCTGATTCTAATTCAAATTTCGACTCAAAACAAGTCGCAATCAATATGGCGACGTTGAAATGCGACTGTGCGAGCCCTGTGAATTTTAGTTGAACTAACGAAATGATGTCACAAAATAGCGACTTATCGAAATTAACAGCGAGCTCAAAAAATTGGTTGATATTATAATTTCGAGTCAAAATTATTGTGACACGGACATAATGAATATGAATGGCCGAAAGCGAGGTTAGGTTTAGTTTAGGAGATGTGTTTTGTTTGTTTCTTGCAAGGAAAACTAAAGGAAAAGGTAGTAATGTGGCTGGGTTTTATGGAAATTTGCTGGTTTTGCAGAAATTAGATAGAATAGTATTAAATTAGAAATATAATAATTGAGAATTTCCATAACGTGAATTATCAACACAATGAAAGATGTAAGGTATTAATCTGGGAAAATTAGTATAAAAAAAGGAAAATTATGTACCGGCTATTTTATTGCTGGACGGACATGCTGGAATCAAATCGTAAGATTCCATATATTAGTAATGTAGCTACGCAAATTCCTCAGAAAGTGTGCTATTTGGTTTATAAACTAAGCGCGCCGAAATATTTTTTCAATTATTGCTCTGTAACTCAGAAGATTTTAACGTTAAACCAAAAACTTACGCCAAAAACACTCACATAAAAATTCACTGTAATTTAATTCTGCACATAGATATTTTTTTCCGATTTCCTTCGGCGGAAATTTTCCTCGAAAAATTCGGATTTTCCAAACAAAATCTTTAATTTCTAACTCAAATTTTAGGGAAGTAATTATTTATCATTAATTAAATAACTTGGTGACATAAATCTTTTTTTTATTAGTGTCTTGAAGATATGAAAATTTGTATGTACAAAGAGGACCGGAATAAAAAGGTGATGGTCCAAAGATTGAAATCCTGTTGTTTATAATTTTGTCGCAAATGCCGGAAAATTTGACCGGTTATATCTGGAACCACTCCTCGCAATTCAATTTTTTTTCTTTGAAAAGGGCACAGAAGCTGTGCCCTTTTCAATAGCGTTAACTTAATTTAATTTAATCTAATATTTTCTGAGGGGTTCTATTTGTTTATAAGCCAAAAAATTGTTTCTCTATAACATTCCTAAGACCGCTCAAATAGTCCAATTTCAATTATGTAAAGTACGTTGAATAGATATAGTGCTTTTTTATACGAAAATCATAGTTATTCTGGTGTATCATAACCTTTCTGCTTATTATTTCGACTGAAATTTTTTAATTAACATTTCAATTATTGCTAAACTATTGGTTAGATTGTCGCCGGCCTCCTGATATATAATCTACTATAAAAATCTTTCATGTCATCAATTTATTTAATTATTGATAAATAATTACTTGCCTAAAATTTTAATTGAGAATTTGCAGATTTTTTTTGGGAAAACTCGGATTTTCCGAGTAAAATTTTTGTTGAAGGAAATCGGAAAAAAAAAATAACTTTGTGCAGAACTAAATTACGGTGAATTTATATTTGAGTGTTTTTGGTTTAAAGAAAAAAATCATAGGAGTTACAGAGCACTAATTAAAAAAAAACAAGATCTAGGAGTGCTAATTTGTTTATAAATAAAATAACACACTTTCTGCGGACTTGTCATACCCTATATTACTAATATATGTAATCTTAAGATTCGATTTTAGCAACAAAATAGCTGGTAAATAATTTTTTCCAAAAATGGTCTGTTTTCGATAATTTTCCCAGACTATCAACAACTATTGCGGTGGTTGCGTAGCCAATAAATCCAATAAACTGGAGCTCCAACCCAAATTTTGAGCGGTGTCAAAATGATAACGTTAATATCCCCATTGTAACTAATATCGAAATGAATAAGAATCGCTATAAATTGCGACCATCATGGCGGCGTCGAAATTAAATAGCGACCTCGAAATGAATTAGAATCAGGGCCCTGTTCCCTGTAAAATTAGTTGCAGCAATCTACATCTTTCGCAGTTCATCATGAGCGAGCTAATTTCAGCTGTTTTTATTGTGGTTAACAGCTCTTTTTCCTTTTGCATTTTTAATTAGATGTCCTGATTAAGTAACGGGGTTGGTAGGAGATATCTTCAGGATTCGACGATAAAGCCACATTTAAATTACTTATCATTATTACATTACTCATTCCGTCTAATAGAGCCCAGAGTTCTAGGGAATCGAATGACTTATTTTAATCTACAAATGCCAAATGAAGAGGTTCCTTGTATACAGGGTGTTTGGTAAAGAATGGGCCATGGCTTAACCTCTGGTTCCTGAGGTTAAAATAGGCCGATTTAAGCTAACTTACCTTAGTACAACGTTTATAATAACCGAGATACAGGGTGTCAACCTTTTTTTTATTTATTATTGAATTTTTCCTGATAGGTATGAGATAACAACATGAAATTTGGTATGTGGGGGTTTTTTGGGTCGAGAAAACTAAATTCCCTACCAAAAATTATGTATTGCCCAGAGGGCGCCACACACGCCTTTCAGCACTTATTTATTACGTTCAATTTTTTTATCCCTCACTCTGTATAATTTTGACATTAAAATTTTTGTTCTCCTATTAGTTTTACTTAAAAACGGTATACTTCTTTTATCTCCCTAAACTCAACCGTTTTCGAGATAAACGCATTTTAAATCTGCGATACACCATCATTTTTAGCATAATATCATTGTAGTTACACCCGAAATATAACTTAAAACCATAAAATTATTCAAAAATGTATGGCAAATTTCTTCAAATGGAATTTGCGATGCAATGACATTTTGAGAACTGGCACAAATATTATGGTTTTAAGTTATTTTTCGGGTGGAACTATGTACAATGATATGCTAAAAATGATGGTGTATCGCAGATTTAAAATGCGTTTATCTCGAAAACGGTTGAGTTTAGGGAGATGAAAAGTATACCTTTTTAAGTAAAACTAATAGGAGAAAAAAATTTTAATGTCAAAATTATACAGAGTGAGGGACAAAAAAATTTGAACGTAATAAATGCGTGCTGAAAGGCGTATGTGGCGCCCTTTGGGCAATACATCATATTTGGTAGCGAATTTAGTTTTCTCGACCCAAAAAACCCCCAAATACCAAATTTCATGTTGTTATCTCATACCTGTCAGGAAATATTCAATAATAAATAAAAAAGAGTTTAACTTTGACACCCTGTATCTCGGTTATTATAAACTTTATGCTAAGGTAAGTTGGCTTAAATCGGCGTATTTTAACATCAGGAACCTGAGGTTAAGCTATGGCCCATTCTTTACCAAACACCCTGTAATTTGTTATACTTTTTGATAAGTGTCCTTATTTGTCTGTAGGTGTTCTGTGGTACTATAACCTTTGCAAAATCCAGCTTGTTGAACAGGCTGGTAATTATCGAACATATTTGATTGTCTGTTGGTAATTATTTTGGTAAGCAGTTTGTACGGATGTGGTAAACCTGCTTCTTCTTCTTCTTCAGGCTGTCCACGCCTTCCCATGAGTTCTCCATTCTTCTCTGCTTTGTGCTATTTGGTGCCACTTTCTCCCCATTTTTGCTTTGATGTCGTCTAAACATCCTTTTCTTTAGATTTTTTGGTATCTTTTTGTTTTTTAACCCATTACTGAGTCTTCGTACTACTGCCAATATCATTCGGATTCTTCTAGTTATTTCTGCAGTTTTTAATCTGTTTGTCTAATTTGATCGTGTGACACATTTATATGTATAATATATATTCTTCGACACTTTCAAACTCACTTCAATCTAATTCGATTGTGATATCTTCATTTGTCATCACTTTTGTTTAATTTGAGTTGATTTTTAAACCGACTTTTTCAGATTCTTCTTTAACGCTCCGTTAGCATGTAGATTAGTTCTTCTGTATTGTTGTTTATGAGTAGGTACTATGTCATCGGAAAATCTTGGATAACCTATAAATAAGACATCAACTTTACTTTCACATTGTTCCCAATTTAACTTCTTGAACAATTCTAATGCAAGAGTAAATAATTTTCGAGAGATAGTGTCTCCCTGTCTAACTCATCTTTCCGTTATTCCGAATCAATCCTTGCGTTATTCATTCCTTCTAATACGGCCCAGAGTTCTATGGAATCCAATGCCTTATTGTAATCCACAAATACCAAATGAAGTGGTTCATTGTATTCGTTAAACTTTTCGATGAGTGTCCTTATTGTCTGTAAGTGTTCTATGTTCTATGGTATTATAACCTTTGCGGAATCCCGCTTGTTCAACAGGCTGGTAACTATCGAATTTATTTGATAGTCTGTTAGCAATTACTTGGGTATGTATTGCATGGCAGTGATAACAAGCTTATTGGTCTGTAATTGTCGACTTTGTGTTTGGAATTTTGTGAAAAGGTTGGAATAGCATCCCCAAAGAGGCACTTGTTGATTAAGATTTTAACTGCCACCAAAATAGTTTGACCTCCAGCTGTACTCATCTTTTTGTTATTCCGTCGTCTCCAGTAGCTTTTTCAATATTTTTCTGTTTTGAGGCCTTTTGAACTTCCTCTTTAGTAATTTCTGGTAGTGTTTCAGATCCCACATTTAGTATTTTAGATCCTACATTTAGTTTTTGGGTTTTGGTACGCTGAACGAGTATCAATCCCTATACCTAGAAATCTTCTACAATATGTATTATTTGTTTTTTTTTCGTTTATTCCATTTTTGTCTTTTTGAGTTTTTATCTTTTGTTCTCTATAATATTTTAGATTTTTTCGGTATTGTTGTCTCTAATATTTTGCCTTATTCAATTTCTTATTATTTTATTCTAGTAAGTTTCGATCCATGCACCGTGTCTTTAGGCATGTGTTATGTTTCTCTGATCCTCGCTCAGTGATTTAACTCGTTATTATCGTTTCCTTCAAATCGTTATTATGAAGATGCCGTAGTTTTAAGGACTTGATGTATTAAATACCTTATTCTGTAGTTAGTATATGAAATAATTATCAAAATTTTGTTGTTTCTTTTAGTAATTTTGAAAACTTTGTTATAGGTTCCAATATGGTAGCTGCAGCAAACCTTCTTCGTCCACATCCATATCTGTCCCCACTCTTCAGGAACCCGGGCATAACAACTCAGCACACTCCTCGAGACACCAGCCGCTCTTCGGAATCAGACAGTGGAGCGTCTTCCGCTGACCCTGAAGATGACCTTCGCTCGAATAGCGCCTTAAGCTTCTTAAAATCATCAGCATCACCTACAAGTGACCGCGAATTCTATGCCACAAAAAAACTGCCTTCCCCTTCGAGTGACTCTGAGTTTTTCGCGCGGAAAAAAATCGTCAGTAGTGCCTTAAACAACATTCCACCCGTTTCTCCTGCGTCGCTTCCTTCAGTTTCTCCCAGTGAAGTAGTTCCTAAGTGGCTGCCTCCTCTACAAGGTTTGGGGGATCCGTCTGCGTGGAAAGACCTATGGCGGGCTCCACCTCCAGTGGCAGCCCCAGCACCTGACCAAGATCAACCGATAGATCTCTCTGTGAAAACGCAAAGTGCTGTAGGGCCATTGTCTGATCAATCTGAAGAGAGCGATCAAGAACTGAATATCGATGTGGGTATAGATGAGCCTTTAAAATCCATGCCACTAGATTTGACTTTAGATAGACAGGTAACGGATGTTACTAATTGACCATGTGTGATTGTACAATCAATTATGAAGCAAAAGTTAGCAGACAAATTAAAAACTATTATTTATATTGAATACGAGTGCCTTATTTACAAAATATATTATACAACAGGATATATTATAGACAATAATGTATTTTAAAATTTTGTGCTAGCTTTTTCTTGATAATAATTTCATCGTAGGATGTTAAACAGTGCCAGTATAAAAGAAATTGGTAAGCTTTTAAAATAGGCATCTTATTAATGTACTTTCTTATCGGTATTTTTATTTTACCTGATACAGATTTCGTGATATTATTAATCGTATAATAATCAAATTTCGCCGTCTTCCGTTTGCCCATTCATTTATATTTTAAGAGTAAGCATTTGCAGACATACTTATGTTTCTTTATTAAACTCCGATTACTTTTTCATACAAGGCAGGAAAAATACCATCAGAGTGGCTCAAATCTGAGTTTGTACCGTTGCCCAAAAAACCAGGAGCAAAAGTTTGTGAAGACTATAGGACCATAAGTCTAATGCCCCATCTTCTCAAGCTGTTTTTAAAAGTCATTTACAATAGAATTGACCGAAAATGCGAAGAACAAAGTTTGGATTTGTAAACACCGTCGATACGAGGGAGGCTCTATTTAGCGTGCAGGTGTTGTTTAAGAAATGTAGAGATGTCAACTGTGATGTTTTTGTATACCTGATTGACTACAAAAAGGCTTTCAATAGAGTCCGAAATGAACAAATGATGGAAGTGCCGAAGAGGACAGGGATTGACGGAAGAGACCTGAAAATAATAGCTAACCTGTATTGGAATCAATCAGCAGTGCTCCGAATACATGGAAAATATACAGATCAGGTCAAAATCTTAAGGGGAGTGAGACAGGGATGCACAATTTCACCGCTGATATTCAATCTGTACTCAGAGCACATTTTTGAAGAGGCTCTAAAAGATATTGATGAATGCATCTCAATAAATGGAGTCAAGCTCAGTAACCTCCGGTATGCAGATGATACAATAGTATTTTCCAATACCATAGAAGGGCTGCCAAATATAATGGATAAAATAACTGAAACAAGTAGAACATATGAACTAGATATAAACACCAGCAAAACCAAGCTAATGATCATCAGCAAGCAAAACATAACTGGGCAAATCTGTACGTGAACCAAATGAGAATTGAACGTGTCTCACAATACAACAACTGTTTGGGAACTATAATCAATGAGTCGTGGGACAATACTCAAGAGATTAAATGTCGCATCGGAAAGGCAAAGAGTGCATTCTTGACTATGAGCTCTGTGTTCATGAGCCATGACATCACTCTAAAAACAAAAATAAGGCTCCTTAAATGTTACGTGTACTCAGTGCTTCTATACGGAGTGGAAACGTGGATATTGAAGGAAGAAACTCTATCGAAACTTCAAGCTTTTGAGCTATGGTTGTATAGAAGGATTCTGAAGATACCATGGATAGACAAAGTTACCAATGAAAAAGTACTACGGAGGATGAACACAACCGCAGATTTAGTCAATATCGTGAAGGGCCGTAAGCTGCAGTACTTGGGACATATAATGAGGAATCAAGGCAGATACCAGCTACTCCAGTGCAAAAATTGAAGGAAAAATGGCCCCAGGACGAAGAAGAATATCCTGGCTTGCTAACCTGAGAGCATGGTATACCTCAACACAACTATTCCGTATAGCAACCAACAAAGTCATCATAGCCAGAATGATCGCCAATGTTCGAAACGGACAGACACCCTAAGAAGAAGAACTTTTTCATGCAAAAATGACCTTCTGAAATTTGTAGCACTTCTTTACTAGCATCCTGTATATTTTACTTGTGATATTGGCATATATCCTTCTTTTATTCTTTCATGCATATTTTCTATCCAGAGTAGTTTCAATACGCATTCTGGGACAACTCAGTTTTTTTTTGCTGATCTCTTCTTTATTTCTTCTATGCAATCACCTTTATAATATGTGATATCCATAAAAATGCAAACGCTAAAGGTTGCAGTGAATACAGAATAATATCATCAATAAGTCATGTTTTCAAATTATTCTTCAAAATAATACATGGTCGTATAAATAAAAAACTCCAAGAAGGAATAGATGATACGCAGATTGGATTCAGAAACAAACTAGGAACCAGAAAGGAGTTATTTGCTTTTAATGTGATAGCTCAATGATGCATGGACATGAATGTGGATGTGCATGTTAGTTACGTTGATTTTGAAAAAGGATGTGACAAAATAAGACATAAAAAATTAGTCAAAATTCTAAAGACACAAAATAGAGACAAAATGGGCTTACGGATAATAACAAATTTTGACTGGAATCAAAGAGCACAAATTGTAATAGATAACGTACCGGGTCCAGAAATTGAAATCAAGAGAGGAATTAGCCAGGGGTATATTATGTCTCCATTACTATTCAACGTATATAGAGAATCCATTTTTGAAGAAGCATTACTATCTGAAAGTGAAGAAATAATTATTATTCACGGAAGATCTATTAACGATATAGGAAATGCGGATGAAATTGATTATGACTAGGTCTGATAAACAACTCCAATTACTACTGAACAAAACAAACGGTTTCAGTGAAAAATATGGACCAAAAATAAATTTAAAAAAGACTAAATATATTATGATAATAACTGAAAAAACAAATATACAAACAATTATCTACACAAACAAGCATACGTTTGAAAAACGTACCAATAGAAAGGTTTGATAAATACATATCTACAAATACCCGGGAACCTGGGATTCAGGAAATAATGTTTTCACGCAACAGAAATAAGGACCAGGATAGAAATAGCAAGAAATGCATTTGTAAAAATGAAAATAATTCTCTGCAACAAAGATCTTAGATTACAACTGAGAGTAAGAGCTATGAGATGCTACGAGTTTTCGATGCTGCAATATGGACTTGAAATCTGCACATTGAAGCAAGAACACATGAATAAACTACAGTCATTTGAAATGTGGTGTTACACAATAATGCTTAGAATAGCATGGACACTGAAGAAAACAAACATGGAAGTATTGCGAGAAGTGGGTAAAGATTACGAAGTAAATAATACAATAAAAATAGGTAAGTGACAATTTCTGGGACACGTAATGAAATCACAGCGATCTGAAATGCTAAAAATGATAATACAGGGACCTGATTCTAATTCATTTCGACAGTCGCAATTTCATTTCGACACCGCCATGACAGCCGCAGACTATAGCGATTCTTATTCATTTCGATATTAGTTACAACTGGGGATATTAACCTTATCATGTTGACACTGCTCAGAATTTGGGTTGGCGCTTCGGTTTATTGGAATTTGTTGATAGTCTGGGATAATTATCGAAAAAATGCCATTTTTGGGAAAAATTATTTACCAGCTATTTTACTGCTAAAATCGAATCTTAAGATTGCATATATTAGTAATATGGGGTATGACAAGTCCGCAGAAAGTGTGTTATTTTATTTATAAACAAATTAGCACTCCTAAATTTTCTTTTTTTTTCAATTAGTGCTCTGTAACTCCTAAGATTTTTCCTTTGAGCCAAAAACACTCAAATAAAAATTCACCGTAATTTAGTTCTGCACAAAGTTATTTTTTTTCCGATTTCATTTCCTTCAACAAAAATTTTACTCAGAAAATCCGAGTTTTCCCAAAAAATCTGCAATTTTCAATTAAAATTTTAGGGAAGTAGGTACCTAATTATTTATCAATAATTAAATAATTGATGACATGAAAGACTTATTATTTATAGTAGATTATACAGAGGGGCTAAATTATGGAATAAATTCATTTCTTTAAAACGGACGATTTTGGAGCAAAATCCCGAAAGAGGTCGATTTTTATTTTTAAATTACAATTTTTTTTCATATATTTCATACTAATGACGTCATCCATCTGAGCGTGATGACGTAATCGATAATTTTGTTAATGGGAATAGGGGTCGTGTGGTAGGTCATTTGAAAGGGCGTTCAATTCTCTCTTCAGTAATATAAACATTAATACCATTAGGTATTTATACAGGGTTGCCAAAAAAATTTTTGAATTAAATTAATTGGCGCAAAAAGAAGAATATATGTAATTTATTTAACTCAAAATACATTGTACTGCTGTCAGAAAATAGAAAAAAAGGTTTATTTCGCAAATAAACATTTATTTTCGCTTAAAATAAATCACAAACAGCCTCCCTCCTACCTATTGGCAGTTTGAACATTTAATTTAAGCTAAAACCAATGTTTATTTGCAAAATAAGCATTTTTTTCTATTTTCTGACAGCAATAGAATGTATTTTGAGTTAAATATATTACATGCATTCTTCTTCTTACGTCAATTAATTTAATTCAAAAATTTTTTTGGCCTCCCTGTATAAATAATGGTATTAATGTTTATAATAATGAATAGAGAATTGAACGCCTTTGTAAATGAGCTACAATACGAATCCCTATTCCTATTTAAAAAAATAATCGATTACGTCATCACGCTCGGATGGATGACGTAATTAGTTTGAAATATGTGCCAAAAAAATTTAATTCAAAAATAAAAATCGACCTGTTTCGGGATTTTTCTCTAAAATCGTCCATTTTAGAGAAAATGAATTTATTCCATAATTTAGCCCCTCCCTGTATATCAGGAGACCGGCGACAATCTAACCAATAGTTTAGCAATAATTAAAATGTTAATTAAAAAATTTCGGTCGAAATAATAACCAGAAAGATTATGATACACCAGAATAACTATGATTTTCATATAAAAAAGCACTATACCTATTCAACGTACTTTACAGGATTGAAATTGGACCATTTGAGCGGTCTCAGGAATGTTATAAAGAAACAATTTTTGGGCTTATAAACAAATAGAACCCCTCAGAAAATATTAGATTAAATTAAATTAAGTTAACGCTGTTGAAAAGGGCACAGCTTCTGTGCCCTTTTCGAAGAAAAAAAAATTTAATTGCGAGGAGTGATTCCAGGTATAACCGGTCAAATTTGACAGGCATTTGCGACATAGTTATAAACAACAGGATTTTAATCTTTGAACCATTAGATACTTTTTAATTCCGGTCCTCTTTGTACATACAAATTTTCATATCTTCAAGACACTTTTAACAAAAAAAATTTATGTCACTGTCACCAAATTATTTAATTATTGATAAATAATTACTTCTCCCAAATTTTAGTTGAAAATTAAAGATTTTGTTTGGAAAACCCGAATTTTCCGAGGAAAATTTCCGTCGAAGGAAATTGGAATAAATTATCAATGTGCAGAATTAAATTACTGTCAATTTTTATGCGAGTGTTTTGGTTTAAAGTTAAAATTTTCGGAGTTATAGAGCAATAATTAAAAAAAAGATTTCGGAGCGCTAATTTGTTTATAAACAAAATAGCACACTTTCTGTGGACTTTGCACAGCTATATTACTAATATAGGAAATCTTAAGATATGATTTCAGCATATCCAGCAATAAAATAGCTGGTAATTAATTTTCCTTTTTTTTTACTAATTTTTCAAGATTATTACCTTACATCTTTCTTTCATTGAGTTGATGATTCATGTTGTGGACATTCTCAATTATTATATTTCTAATTTAATACTATTCTATCTAATTCCTCAAAACAAGCAAATTTCAATTAAACCCAGCCATATTAATATCTTTTGCTTTAGTTTTCCTTGCAAGAAATAAACAAAACACATCTAAACTAAACCTAACCTCGCTTTTGGCCATTCATTCATCTCCGTGTCAAATAATTTCGACATCGAAATTATAATAGCGACCACTTTTTTAAAGTCGCTATTAATTTCGATAGGTCGCAATTTGATGACATCATTTCGTTAGTTCAACGAAAATCCACAAGGCTGGCACAGTCGCATTTCGACGTCGCCATG
The DNA here is from genome assembly GCF_917563875.1 of Diabrotica virgifera virgifera. Lineage (NCBI taxonomy): Eukaryota > Metazoa > Arthropoda > Insecta > Coleoptera > Chrysomelidae > Diabrotica > Diabrotica virgifera. The sequence continues at coordinate 220,402,840 of NC_065447.1, forward strand.
TTGAAAGCGACTTGTTTAGTGTCGAAATTTGATTTAGAATCAGGGCGCAGAAAAACGTTAGAGGAGGAAGGAGTATAGAAGGAAGGAGAGTGTCATGGATTAAAAATTTAAGAGACTGGTTTAAATGCAGGTCCGTAGAATGCTTCAGAGCAGCGGCAGATAGAGAAAAGTTAGTGATGATGATATCCAACCTCAAATTTGCAGACAACACTTAAAGAATAATAGAGATATTATATTAGACGTATGAAAGACATTGTAGGATTTACTATACCGTCTTGATTTAAACATTTAGCAACTAAAACATTTAATAAGTTTTCATTTACTCTGACTTATTCGCTCTATCACTAGTATCGCTAAAATTTCTAAATGCTACACTCAGATGGTGAAGTAATCGTATTCCAAAAGATAATCTACCTTATTTCGAGATCACAGCTACTGCTCCTATTATTTATAACTATATAAGAAGGAAGACTTATATAAGAAGAAGCGTGAACATATTTTAAAAGTTTACCAAAATCATTTCCTTCTAAATAGTTGCTTCAATTATTTTATATTTTTTGGTTCCATGTGATGGAAACAAAATAATATATTCAAATGGGCAAATACTTTTGGCAGATATTTTTTCAAAATTAATTCATAATAACTTAAATATTTTTTAAACTAAACAATAGTTATTTGTGAAACAGTTCGTGAAGTATCCTTTTTGCTAACGCACGCGATGTTTAGAGCACGATCCACAGCAGAGCGAGTGTTATACATCGCGTAAGTTCGCAAAAAGTACTTCACTCACAGTTTCATACAATATTTTATCTACGATAAACAAATAAAAAAACTGCTGTAACACTTCGTCACTGGAATTAATTTCTGTTCTAAAATTTTTAGAACTTTGACATTTAAAAATTCTAACTTCTTTCAAACCGCAAAGCTGTCAAAACTTTTGTTGTAATTTATTGCCCACATGTCATCACCATGACAACGCGAAAGTTAAGGATATTTGATTATATAAAAGTGTGCCAAAAGCAGTGCGTAAAAGTAAATCCCATTTAAAATACATTGTTATTTCACGCACACTTTAAATCCTTCCCGCACTGCTGTCTATAGTCACAAACTAAAAACGTATACATAATATGAGAAAGAGTAGATACAATTGTTTTATCTACTTCTCATATTATGTATAAGTTTTAGTTTGTGAAAACTGTCATTATAGATAGTAGTGCGTGAAGGATTTAACGTGTGCGTGAAGTAACAATGTATTTTAAATGGAATTTAGTTTTTCGCACTGTTTTTTGGCACAGTTTCATATAATCAAATATCCTTAACTTTCGCGTTGTCATGGTGATGATATGTAAGCAATAAATTACAACAAAAGTTTTGACAGATTTATGGTTTGACAGAAGTTAGAGTTTTTAAATGTCAAAGTTCTAAAAATTGTAGAATAGAAATGAATGCCAGTGACGAAGAGTTACAGTTTTTTATTTGTTTATCGTAGATAAAATATTGTATGAAACTGTGTGTGAAGTACTTTTTATATACTTCACGAACTGTTTCATAAATAACTATTTAGTATTAGAGTTCTTGTCTGTATCATCTCTACAAATATATATAATATGTAATATGGTTGTAGTGATTCTTTTATGTAAGTCTTTGTTCTTTCCATCTTTACATTGTTACCCCAGGCTGTGGGTGAAAAATAGGTCGATTTCAGGATATAATTCAGGAATTTTTGAAACCTATCAGGTGTTGTAAAAGACGATGCCAGGCATAACTTATACTAAAATGTAACCAAAAATATTGTGCGCTTTTTTTTATATTGCGATTTTCGTTTGTTAAATTTGCAATTTTTATCGATTTTTAATTTTACAGCTTAGGATATTGATTTTAGAGAAAAACTTTTTAATAGAAAGTTGTAGTAAATTAAAAAACCTACAATTTGAGGTACAGTAAGTTTAATTTGGTTAATTGGTTATTGCAAAACTGCCTGCGAAAGTCCAAAATGGCCGTTTTTACAATTGCATTATTTATTGTACAAATAATTTTTTTTTATTTTTTAAAGCGTTAAAATGAGGATCTTTCAATTCCAAACATAAAAAAAAATTGTAAAGCCAGATTAACGAATTCGTTGCTTAGATATTATAAATTGTTTATCCCAAGAGGTCAAATGTCGAAGGCTATAATTTTTTGAAAAAAAAGATCGTAGAGAGTTGGTGAAACATCCAATCTCCTTCTAAAGAGTTATATTTTCATATTCTGATGTAAATAAATGCGTAAAACATTTTTAAACCTCTAATTTTTGGGTTTGAAAATAAGGGGACAAATTTCGTTATAAACATTTAGAGCTGAAGCGGCCCTGTACATCCTATGAGTTTTTAACTTACAGATTATTGTTGCTGAAGATGAAACGAAGATTTATAAAAAAATAAAAACTTTCTACGACCAACTGAAGCCGAGATAATTTTTGGGTTTGAAAATAAGGGGCAAATTTTGTTATAAACATTTAGAGCTGAAGCGGCCCTGTACATCCTATGAGATTCTAACTTACAGATTATTGTTGCTGAAGACAAAACGAAGATTTATAAAAAAATAAAAATTTTCTACAACCAACCGAAGCCGAGATAATTGTTTTTTTGTCGTAAGTTGTAGTGCTTTTATTTATAACAATTAAGAAATTATTTTACAGTCATTGACTAAAGAAAGACATATTATCTTAAAATAGAAATTATTATAAAATTTAATTACATTTAATTCTTAAAAATTATTTTTAAAATCGGTGCTTTTGCGAGCGGCCGAATTTTGCAAATCGCCCGGCTGGCTTCAAATCCGCGCGGTCGGAAAATTTTACCGTAACTTGTATTAAATTTTGACAGAAAACAATTAAATAATATTACCATTATAATATACAGTCTATTTACCACACTCTATTTGTTTTTCTTGATAAACTTTTATGTGTGAAATTTCATTTCTAAAGAAATAATAATACAAAAATGATACATATATATGAAATATATTTTTAATTTTTTCATTGTCATATAAATATAATAATAATAATGTTACTTCTTACTATAATATACAATATAAAACTTTTTCTTCTTGTAGTGACTATTCTTTTTGGATTTCACATATAAAAGTTTATCAATAAAAACAAATACAGTAGTAAATAGACTGTATATTATAATGGTAATATTATTAAATTGTTTTCTGTCAAAATTTTTTTTTTTTTTTTTTTTTTTTTTTATTTAATGTTGTAATATTTACAATCTGTCCTCAACTGAGAACAATAGGTAAATTATTTGACAAAAATTGAAAATTTTGACCTGTAGAGGGAGATCCAGTGATCACCCTCTTTACATAAATTAAATTAAAACAAATTAAAATAAGTTTAGTTATCACAGATTATTCGAATCTTCTTGCTAGATCCACTACTTTGAATCTCTTCAGGCGTCGTACATCATTGTGGTCATCAGTAAGGTTGCTGGCTAACTCATTTGGATGAGATTCTAGTCTCTTGGAATATTTTTTGTAATATTCCGTTATTACTGTTTTTATGGATGGCACATTGAGGTCTTGCTCTATCACATAGTTCGGCACGTACCAAGGGGCATTCAGCATTGTTCTAAGGACTTTGTTCTGGAATCTCTGCAATATTTCTAGGTTAGTTTGACTGGCTGTCCCCCAAAGTTGGATACCATAGGTCCACACTGGTTTTAATATAGTTTTATATATCAGCAGTTTGTTTTCAAGTGATAGTTGAGATTTACGACCGATGATCCAGTACATTTCTCGAAATTTTATTCCTAGTTGTTTTCTTTTTGTAAAAATGTGTTTTTGCCAAGTTAATCTCCTATCAAGATGGATTCCTAGGTACTTGACAGTATCGGTTTGTGGGAGTTGAGTTTCATTTAGTGTTACAGATGGACATGTTTGTCTTCTCATGGTGAAGGTTACATGGATGGATTTACTCTCATTCGCCTTTATCTTCCATTTTTTAAGCCATATTTGTATATTATTAAGGTCTTTCTGAAGGGTTCTGGATGCTGTATTTGGATCATGGTGAGAGGCTAGTACAGCAGTGTCATCAGCAAAAGTTGCACACGTTGTTTTGTTACTTGTGGGTAGGTCAGCAGTGTAGAGCAAGTACAATATCGGTCCCAAGACACTTCCTTGTGGTACTCCGGCTTTTATTGGTCTTAGGCTTGTGTATTCATTATCCTGCTTGACTAGGAAATGCCGGTTGGAAATATAGCTTTTTAGGATTTGATAAAAAGGATGAGGAAGGTTTTTCTTTAGTTTAAAGAGCATACCAGCATGCCATACCTTGTCGAAGGCCTGACCAATGTCCAGGAATGCAGCAGAACAATACCTTTTATTTTCTAGATCACTTCTGATGTGTTTTACCAGTCTATGTACCTGTTCTATCGTTCCGTGTTGTGTTCTGAACCCAAATTGGTGTTGGGGAATTAGTTTCCTTTCTTCTATAACTGGGGATAATTGTTTAAGGAGAAGTTTTTCCAAAATTTTTGATAGAACAGGTAGCAGGCTTATTGGTCTGTATGAAGTCACCTGAGTTTTATTTTTCCCTGGCTTAGGTATGAGAATAATTTGAGCAACTTTCCATTGTTCTGGGTAGTAACCTAGCCTAAATATTGCATTAAATACTTGCGTTATCATTTTCAGACCTTTGCATGTCAATTGCTGCAGTACTTTCCCGTTGATCAGGTCATACCCTGGAGCTTTTTTTGGACTGATTTCATGCTGGATCATATTTCTAACTTCTTTAGTGGTGATTTTTTGTATAGGTAAATCCATCTGGTAGGGCGATTCCAGGAAGTCATTTATTTCTTCCTCTGTGTCACCATCTTCCATGGGATGTGGCTGGAATACATTAGTGAGGTGATTTGCAAATGCTTCGGCTTTTTCCTTATTATTTCTACACCAGTTTCCCTCTTGGTTTCGTATTGGTGGTATTTGTTGTTTCGGGTGTTTGATTTTTCTCGTGGCCTTCCAAAGGGTATATTCACTATCTGCGTTTGCTGATAAACCTGTAAGATATTCTTGTATTTTGTTATTTTTGATATTATGCAATTGTAGTTTAATTTCCTTGGTGATTTTATTTAATTTCGCCTTGTTCTCATGTGTTCTTTTTCTTCGCCACTCTTCCTTTATTTTTCTCTTTCTAGCAATCATTTCCTTTATTACAGTTGGGCAATTCTCTTTCAATTCTGTTTGGTAGCAGTCAGGGGTAGCATACCAAGCAGCTTCTTGTATAGATTTCTGAAGATTTTCTACTGCTGCGTAGATGTCACTTTCTGTTTTCAATGGGATGTTTATGTCAATTAGTTCATCTAGTTTAGTCTTGAAAATGCTCCAGTCTGTTTTGTTACTGTATAGTGATGGTTGTTTAGTACTGTTTGTTATTTGTGCATACCATGTCGCGATTACGCTAGAGTGGTCAGAGGGGTCAAAATTTAATACAAGTTACGTAAAAATTTTCCGAGCGCGCGGATTTGAATCCAGCCGGGCGATTTGCAAAATTCGCCCGCTTGGAAAAGCACCGATTTAAAAAATAATTTTTAATAATTAAATGTAATTATATTTTATAATAATTTTTATTTTAAGATAACATAAGTCTTTCTTTAGTCAATGACTGCAAAATAATTTCTTAATTATTATAAATAAAGGCACTACGATTTAAAAAAAAAACAATTATCTCGGCTTCAGTTGGTTGTAGAAAATTTTAATTTCTTTATGAATCTTCGTTTCGTCTTCAGCAACAATAATCTGTAAGTTAGAAACTCATAGGATATACAGGGCCGCTTCAGCTCTAAATGTTTATAACGAAATTTGCCCCCTTATTTTCAAACCCAAAAATTATCTCGGCTTCAGTTGGTCGTAGAAATTTTTTATTTTTTTATAAATCTTCGTTTCATCTTCAGCAACAATAATATGTAAGTTAAAAACTCATAGGATGTACAGGGCCGCTTCAGCTCTAAATGTTTGTAACGAAATTTGCCCCCTTATTTTCAAACCCAAAAATTAGAGGTTTAAAAATTTTTTACGCATTTATTTACATCAGAATATGAAAACATAACTCTTTAGAAGGAGATTGGATGTTTCACCAACTCACTACGATTTTTTTTCAAAAAGTTATAGCCTTCGACATTTGACCTCTTGGGATAAACAATTTATAATATCTAAGCAACAAATTCATTAATCTGGTTTTGCAATTTTTTTTATGTTAGGAATTGAAAGATCTTAAATTTAAAGCTTTAAAAAATAAAAAAAAATTATTTGTACAATAAATAATGCAATTGTAAAAAACGGCCGTTTTGGACTTTTCGCAGGCTGTTTTGCAATAACTAATAAACGAAATTAAACTTACCATAGCTTAAATTGTAGGTTTTTTAATTTACTACAACTTTCTATTAAAAAGTTTTTCTCTAAAATCAATATCCTAAGCTACAAAATTAAAAATCGATAAAAATTGCAAATTTAACAAATGAAAATCGCAATTAAAAAAAAGCGCACAATATTTTTGGTTACATTTTAGTATAAGTTATTCCTGGCATCGTCCTTTAAAACACCTGATAGGTTTCAAAAATTCCTGAATTATATCACGTTTTTTCACCCACAGCCTGGGGTATGTGGCAACTCTTTTTGGCAATTGCAAACTATAACCAGCAAAGTTCTTACATTCTTCTCCTTCTTCGGTTCAGCGAAGCCCGACTTTGACATTTTGTCAATATTTTGTGATTCCAACAAGATTTCAAATTTCAAAAAAATTTCAAATTTTGTTAGAATCACTAGAAATTTTAAAAATTGAAGTATTATTTTTAAGGAAAGAGATGGAAGAGACGAAAATAGTTCTAGAGTAAATAATTTAATGATTGTTTATATGTTGTACAGTTGCATGTGCAACAAGGCCAGTGTAAATATAATATAAATGTAAAAAAGATTATTATATTATTTATATTTTTATATTATTTGCTTTGTTAAGTTTGATATTTGAATCAGAAGAATAGTAATAATGAATAAATATATTTTTATATTGGTAGTGCAGTGAATCCGTTATCTTTAGGAAAGTCACCGTTTAATAAATAAATCAATCAAAATTTTGGTTTAGATTTTGGTATTAGATGATTTCGATTTTTATAAAAATTTTTAATAAAAATGTGTAAAATAAAAAGTGAACATTTAAAATTCTGGCTATTAAAATCTCTAGCATATTCGGGAAAAATGCAGCTGGTCGTAATTGACTTAACACTAATATTTTCTAAAGACCTTCCAAGAGTCTGTATATTATAGGGTTTGAAACTCCTCTTCAAACACGTTTATTTTTATATTATAATCGCAAATATCAATTAGTGACAAAATGTATCTACTTACCTATCTACTATTTGGAAATATTTGGTGAGCACTAGTAAATGGAAGAGAGTACAAGACATAAAGATAAAAATATATGCAGATATTAGAAACGACCACAACTTGCTAATCATGAAACTGGAAATAAAAAAGCAGAAAAGGAGGCGAAGAAAAGTAAATAAAAAATAAAAATTTATAAACTAAAACAAGAAAGATACAGAAAAATATTTCAGATAACATGTTAAAAGACAAAAAAATTAACATAAAGATAGAGTAAAGATAGGAAAATCTGAGAAAAAAGGCCTAGTAGCAGCGGAAGAAACATACAGCAAGACAAAAATACCAAATATAAATGAGAGGAAACGAATAGCGGAATAATTTTTTGGTACGAATTGGAAGGAATTTTCTTAGAAAATTACAAGAAACTACAGGGAAAATAAAAACTCTGCTATGGTACTCTAAAACAATGAAGTCAAAAGAAGGTTCACAGAACGACGAATATAAAAGATAAAGTCGGAAATAATATCAAATACTAATTAATATAAACTGTTAAAGTCAGAGCTTGAGGATGCTACTAGAAAGGGGTTTAATAAGAAAAGTTTCAGATTTAAGTAATTATTTATTATTATTTTAATAATGAATTTTGTATCTGGAACTTTTCTCTTTTCTTTCAGAGATGTCACTATAGCATCATAAAGGTGGATTTTAAACTAATTTTGAAATTCCACTTAAATAGACAGTTTGGTTTCGTTTTGATTCAGATGTGTGCACGCAGCTCCACTGAGGACGCCATAGGACAGAAACAGCTGTCTAGAGATTGTGTATCTCCTCTGAATCGAAAGGAAACATAAATTGTCTTTCACTTTTTGACCAAAATCGTTTGCTATATACCTATATACATATACTATATTTATAAACAATTTTACATATCGATAAATTGTACGGTTGGCCTTCTGTAACTGACGGATTTACTGTACTCTTAACTCTTATACCTGTCCGGACATAGTTTTAGATTATAATGTATTTAAATTTTTATAATAAACGAAAAAACAGAGTTTGTCACCCACGCAAGTTATTAGCACAAGAAATTTTAATAATTTATATATTCCTGCTCAAAGACGTCACTAGTCTGTTTTTTTTCTAAAGTATAGTGCCACTTTTCAAGATAAGTGTATAAATATCGATATTTGAATAATTAAAACTCTATTTCTGGGGTACAGATTAGCAGGAGTGGCATTGTTTATTTATATTTAGATTGTTAATTATTTATGCTATAAATTGAAACATACTTATGATCTCATCTCCCACGTTATTTATTAATTTTGATAAAGATCACAAAGAATAATATACATATTAAAAGACGTTTTACATTTTTATGAATTACAAATGAAATCTTTCTGGCACCATGTAAGATAATTTAAAACACATAAATAAAGCTGAAAGCTGGTCCACGTGTTAATTGTTTTGTTCGTTATTATTAATAGTTGTTTCAGGTTAATAGTGGATAGCATTTTCGCTAGAATTCTCTATAGTAGCGGAAGAAAGCATGCTAACTTTACAGTTACTCGAGCGTTATGGGCATCTATTGGGTTGTGAAGAGTAGTTGGTCCTAAAACCAAAAGAAGTTAAGTTAAGTTTTCCATAAAGTAGGGGAATTTCCATTTCTTAATTTAATTTTCCATTTCCAACAATCGTTTCTTTCGATTATAGCGCCACCTATCCATAATTCGAAAAAATGTCTCGAACAAAAGTTGCTTATTTTTAGGTAAAGAATCCAAATCTGCAATAAAAAATGGGGACTCCTATTTAAGATTTTAACCCTAGAATACGGGACCGTTTTTGTTAAACGTAAATACGGGACTATCGTAAATTTTACTACTTAATAGAAAAAAGCCTATATTTTTACTTTGAATTTTTTATTCAGTGTATGGAAATAGTATATTGTACAAGAGAGAAAAAAGACATATTTCCCACAAGCGCAGAAGTTTGTTGGCACGAGCCGAGGCAGGAGGCGAGTGCCAACAAATCGAGTGAGAGAGAAATATGTCATTTTCTCTCGTGTTGTACACTGTACTTTTTCTATGGATGCGTTTTTGTCAAGAGTTAAAACTTTAAAATTAAATAATTTAGGTGCTTTTAGGTATATTATATGCCTAAATTGAAATAAAATACATATATACAAATAGGTATTTAATATTCTTAATACTTATATACTTTATTTATTTAAAATTATAATCCACAGTTAAACAGTCTTAAAAGATAATTTTTGATAAGTTTTGACAAGTTGTTTGACATTTTGTTTGACAAAAATAATATGTATTTGTATTGTGCATGTTACCATGAAAATGGCGATCATATGTATGTAAACCAGCGGTGAACCCGTGAGAAAAAATATTTCTCACTGCAATGGCCGACTTTTCTCACTGCCTGAGAAATTGTTCGTTTTGAATGCATGTAAGTAGTGAGAGAAGTTGCACATTTTATAGCATCCACAGAAAAACAATTAAGATTTTTAGAATAAAAATAAAAGCATAAAATTATGAAACAAACATAATTTGGGTATTTTTAGGAACATAGGGTACAAATATCTCCTCGGTGTTCTCCGCAAATTGGCTTCTTGCACTCCTTGCAATAGTTGGTGGTCATGCGCCTTTTTTTGTCTGGACAGTAGAAACAAGTCTTCCTCATCTTTTTCTGGGTCATATTCGCATCATCTCCTTTAGTTATGTTCAGGATTTCAGCTATGTTTTGGCGAATATTTCGAAGTAAACTTGCGGGGTTGTATCTGTTTATCACCATGACTATGACTGCTATCGGGCCATAGGATTCAGTTTCCAAATTGTCCTCTTCCCAGTCACTATCACTATCTTCAAACGGACCTGGATCACTCTCTTCCCCGTTCATAATACGTGACACTTCCTCCTCTAGTTGTTTTGCGGACAAAAACTTTGTATTTGACATTCTAATAAGAAAAGCTCAAATATTAAATAGTATATTATGTAATGAGAATAAAAAACAATTTACCTTAATTTTTTGTTACTAAAACACTCAAAATTAAAATACAAACAATAATAGCCAGCTGATTTATTATATGATATAAACACGGGACTTTGACTTTCGTTAAATTTACGAACCAAGTGACGAAAAATGGTCTTAGAATTGGAAATTATAACAACCGTCTCCTACATTATTAAGCTCAATACTAATGTGGAAGGTACTCAATTGGGGAAATCGTTAAAATAAATGTGAGTGGACAAAAATGCCCAATGTATTATGAGCGTCGTAAAATTTACGAATGACCCGTATTCTAGGGTTAAAGTAACCCCTCACCCCACCTCCGTGGGGGTCGTGTTTGGTGCCATTCGATAGATTTTTGAAAAATATTGGAACCTTATTTTTTAGTTTTTAGATCTGACGTTCATTTCGCGAAATATTCGCTTTTTTTTTGTAAAACTGTCAGATTTTTGAAATATACAAATATACACCGTTTTGCATGTACTTCACTTACCTTGACAATTTTGAGTTTTTCTAAGGATAGATTTTTTTTCGGACCCCCTTAACGAACTTCCCGGTATAAAGAGCCAATATATGGTAGAGGTACATTTACAGGGTACAAGGTTTTCCCCATGTCATAATCTGACGCGCTCAAGTAACTGCAAAAATCTCCGCTTCGGCTCCCCTACCATTAATTTATCCCTACTGATTCAAAAGATATGTTGAGCTAAAAAATAGGGGGAATTTTGGACGTGATTTTGGGGTCCCATTACCACGTGTATCAGAATTACAGCATTATTGCTTACGAACGTCTTACATAGATAACAATAGGAGCAATTATTACTTCGATTTGTACTGGATGAGGGCTCATACATGTTTTGATAGAGTCTATTCCATGAATATACGACTGTTTTGAATTTGGTATGAAAGTATAGATTTAAACCGTTTCCTTAATTGCAAGTCCCTTAGAATTAACAAAAAGTTTGTTTTGAAAGAAATATTTAAAATAAAAAATCACACTAAATTTTTTTCTCCCTTGTAACTTATTAAAATAAACATTATAGAAGTTTTCAGTGGACTTTTTGCCCTCGATAATAATGTAATCTTTCATTCTGCGTTTAACTTTTTCAAAAATGTTTTACTCAGGATTCGAAAAAATTAATGAATTTAAATAGCATTGGATCAAGATTTTACCACTAGCCCCTTAATTATTACATTTAGGGCACCAGTAACTCTTATGTCACAATTTTTAGAAATAGCATTATTACTCCTCTCTTGGTTCATAAAATGGTATAAGGGAGAAAATTGTCGCAAGGCAAATTTTTTATTGTAATAAGGAAAATTAGATTTTCAAAAAAAAACCGCAAACTGGTTTAACTCTAAATTTGCTTTTTTGTTACATACGATATTTTCAGTACACAAAAGTAAGGCATAAGGGATAAAAGCATTAAAATCCGATGGTCTAATACACCTATTATCCTCGTCCAACCACCAGGCAATATAGATTAAATGAATACATATATCTGAATAATGGTAGGGGAGCCCAAGCTGGGATTTTGGCAGTTACTCGAGCGCGGCAGAGTATCATATGGGGAGAAACCTGGTACCCTGCAGATGTACCTCTACCATGTCGTCCCTACCATTTCCAACTATCGAATGTGAAAAATCGGGCTTTTCAGATTCGATACCTTGCCCTCGCATTATACGTGATACGCATCTTGTGGCAAATTCTCGTTATTGTAGCTTGATTAGGAGCGCGGGAAATATGCTGTTTAAACCATCGAATATGAACATTTTTTCATTTGGTTGACTGCAAACTGACGAAAATGGTTATATTCGATACTTTTGTTTTGTATAAATATAACTAAAGGCTAAAGGTATATTAGTACAACGCTAAATGTCGAATTTGTCACATTCGTTAGTTTGTGTTGTAATTTATTCAACAGTTATTCAATTATAATCTGTAAACTGTCGAAAATGCTAAACTGTTGACAAGAACAAAATGCACGTGTTTACAATTAGTGCGAATTTTGTTTCAGTATCGCTTCCAAGAAATTCTTGTGAGGCAGATTATGATTTCATTTTAACGGATGTTTATTATTCGATTATACAGTTATTCGCTAATATACATTCGCTACTTTGAATCATCGGACCGAAGCAAATTTTTGATTAATACAAAAAGCAAAGTAACGAATGTGATTTTTTGGAAAGAAAAAAATGATAAGCAGTTCAAATTTGTTATCAATCTAACAAGGATTAAACATTACATACAAAAAATATAAAAATTTTCCCATTTGTCAATGCGCTGATTTAGGAGTCATTAAAAAAGTGTTGTACCACTTTTCACATTCGATAGTTGGAAATGACAGGGACAATAATTAATATAATTGGCTCTCAACACAGGGGAGTTAGTTAAGGGGGGCCCGAAAAAAAAACCTATCCTTAAAAAAGTCGAAATTGTCAGATCAAAATAAAGCAAGTTAAGTATATGCAAAAGAGTGTATATTTCAAAAATCTGACGATTTGTGTCGGGCGTAAGGAAATGGGCGAGTCCCAAAGTTTCACAAGAAAAAAGCGAATATTTCGCGAAATGAATTACAGATCGACAAACTAAAAAATATATGCTCAATCTTTTTTAAAAATTTATTGAATGATATCACACACGACTTCCCACGGAGAGGGGTGGGGGGTAAATTTAATATTTTAAATATGGATCCTGCGATATTTCTCGAAATGAACATCAGATCGAAAAACTGTAAAATGCACTTATTCAATATTTTTGAAAAATCTATCAAATGGCACCAAACACGACCCCCCACGGAGGTGGGGTGGGATGTTACTTTAAAATCTTAATTAAGAGCCCACATTTTTTATTGCAGATTTGGATTACTTACGTAAAAATAAGTAACTTTTATTCGAAACATTTTTTCGAATTATGCATAGATGGCGTTATAATCGCAAAAAACGATTGTTAGAAATGGAAAATGAAATTAAAAAATGGCAAGCGCTTACTAAAATGGAAAACTTTACTTAACTTTTTTGATTTTAGGACCTACTCTTCACAACCCAATAGGTCCCCATAACGCTCGAGTGACTGCGCATTTAGCATACTTTGCTCACCTACTATAATTTTAGCGTTTAATTTTTACTCAAAAATAATTTTATTTATTATTTTAAAAAAATATTTGCAGTTGTATTCTTTAAAGTAAAGAAAACATTTTCTAAGTCACACGTTATTTAAAATTTTAGTCTAACAACTTGCTGGGGATTCCATATTGTGATAAGACACCGTCCATTTTATAGTAAATCAAGTTATTAAAATTTAAAATTTTAGCATGTAAAAATAATAAGTTTTGTTTGAAACTTGTTTAGGTTGTTGCTTTAAGTGAGAATATAGAAACATACATTATGTTTCTAAAAGTCTATAGACACCACATTTTTGACATTGATTCGATACTGTATGCGTATACATAGTTTGTAAATTTACATAAAGTTAATAACATTGAAATCCTTACAAAATTTTCCAACATTATTGTTTAGAGTAAAGAAAACTATACAATAGATTTATTTTGTGTTTACCTAAAAACACAGTTACCCCTACTTAATGTAAACACAAAAAATTTAAATATTACTCAATAAAGCAACAACTAAGACATAACATTTAAATTGTTGTTCAATAGATGATCCTACTTAACATTTTTATTGTAGAGAATAATTATTTATATTTAAATGAATTTCTTACTTTATATTTTGTCATGGTTTTAAACAAAAAATTCGATATACTTCCAATGTATACGATACGCATTATCTTAAAGGTAGGTACATATTTTTGTAAAAAATAACCTCAAAACCTCTCTCTCTCCATAGCTCCAAGCTCCAAGCTGGATAGCTCTAAGATTTTGGAGAAAATAGTCAACGTGGAAATCCAGTTTTACTCTTACATTGCGGCCCAGTGTTTTATACTTTTAACCACAAGGAAAAATTTCCTGTAGCGGGCTGTATACCATTAATTACAAGTAAATTTAATGAACCATTTTTCTTGGTAAAAGGTGTATTTATTTAAAAACCCTTAAATTGGCCACAAATATCACAACAAAACGTTTTCGTTCTCTAAAAGAGCTTCATCAATGTTACAAGCCTAACATGCTGAGCCACTTAAAATGCAAAAGTAAAAACCCTTTAAAAGTTGACAAAATGTCTTACATAATTAAATAATTTATGCAATCCAACGAAAGAAAGGCAACATTTGCCTTTCATCTCTGTCAATGTGATGACCTAATTATTACCTAGCAACCCACGTACAACGTGGGAGTCATATATTGCCCTAGGGCCTGATCCCTAGGGACTATATCTATCTTTTGGATTCCATAATTTATTTAATTATGTAAGACACTTTGTCAAATTTTAAAAGGTTTTTACGTTTGTATTTTTGGTAGGGGAGCCCAGGCGGGGATTTTTGCAGTTACTTGAGCGCGTCAGATTAGTATATGGGGAGAAACCTGGTACCCTGCAGATGAACCTCTACCATATATTGGCTCTTAACACAGGGGAGTTCGTTAAGGGGAGCCCGAAAAAAAATCTATCCTTAAAAAAACTCGAAATTGTCAGATTAAGATAAGGTAAGTTAGGTACAGCTGGTTCCAAAAAAAACTGATACGACTCTTAAAGCGTATTTTGTAGAAAATTGAGCAGTGTATTCTGAAGGATAAATACTTATTAGTTACATACTGTCACTGTCACTGCCAATTCTTAAAATTTGTCAGATAACTTATTTTGTTCAATCTCAAAAAATTGCCCCACGTACTGGCAAAGAACTAAAACCAAGAATTGTAACGAAATTAGAAGATGGTTGGTCACTATCTGCTGTAGCGAACCATTTTAACGTAAGCAGAACAACCGCTTTTAATATTAATAAAAGATGGAGAGAACAAGAAACTCGAAAGAAAGCCAGGTTTGGGAGGAGCTCTCTGAAGAAGACAATTTCATAGTTCCTACGAAATTCTGTTATCATAGCTGATGGAGATATTCTTCTTCTTAACGTGCCCTATCAAGTCCCCTTGACGTTGGCGATTAACATGGCGAAACTGTCTCTGTCTCGAGCTATTCTAAATAGGTGTTCTGCTTTCTTTATTCCTGTCAACTCCCGGATATTCTTCAACCGAGAGGCCTGCTTTCTACCAATTCCTCTGCGTCCTTCGATTTTACCAATCATAATAATTCGAAGAATATTATACCGGTCTCCCCTTACTACGTGTCCAAAATAGGCCATCTTTCTATATTTGATATTATCAAGCAGCTCGCGGGTAGCATTTGCTCTCTTAAGGACAGCCACATTTGTCAGCATAGCCGTCCATGGTATTTTCAGTATACGTCTGTGCAGCCACATTTCAAAGGCCTCCAAACGGTTAATGGTGGATATTTTTAATGTCCATGCTTCGACACCATACAAGAGGACTGACCAAATGTAGCATTTATTCATGCGCTTTCGAAGTTGAAGTTGCAAGGTATCATTACAGAAGAATGACCTCATTTTTAAAAATGTCGTGCGGGCTATCTCGATTCTACATTTTATCTCTTTATCTGGATCTAGTTGTTCGGTAATATGGCAACCAAGATATTTAAAACTGGGTACTCTTTGAATTATATGACCATCAGCATATAACCGTGAATCTTGATGGGCCAAACGGCTAAATACCATGTATTTTGTTTTTGAACAGTTTATATTTAGGCTAAACTCTCTTCCTACTGTGTCAGTGGCATTTAAAAGGTGTTGTAATCCATTTATATCATCACTTAAAATAACTGTATCGTCTGCATATCTGATTTTATTTATCAGAATTCCATTAACTTTCACACCCCATTCCAAATTATGCAGCGCTTCCTTAAATATTCTATCTGAATATAAATTGAATAACAGTGGGGACAGTATACAACCCTGTCTGACACCTCTTTGTATTTTGCATATTTCTGTTGATTTTCCATTTATGCAAGCGGTCGCTGTTTGACGCCAGTATAGTTTTTCTATGATTCGTACATCTTGACTATCAACTCCTTTATCCTTTAATATTTTAATTAATTTGTGATGTACTCGATCAAAGGCCTTCTCATAGTCAATAAATACAGCAAAGACATCTTTCCTTTGATCTCGGCATTTCTGCAATAACACATTTAGTGCAAAGAGTGCGTCCCGGATTCACAGTCCATTTCTGAAGCCAAATTGTGTTTCATCCTGGTCTTCTTCACATTTATCTCTGATTCTACTGTGAATGATACGTAGAAAGAGTTTCAAAGTGTGGCTCATAAGGCTTATCATTCTATAATCGCTACAGTTTTTTTGCAAAAAACTGTAAAACTGAGGAGATATTACAAAATATTATAATTTTATTGTTGGATACCTAAATTTAGTATAGTTTTGGTCTTCCAGACCTTTGCTTTCTTTCGAGAGTTTCTTGTTTCCTTCATTTTTTATTAATAGAAAAACTCTGGTTCTGCTTCTGTTAAAATTTTTTGCTTTCTCTGATAGTGCCCAGTTATCTTTTAATTTGGTTACAATTCTTGTTTTAATATAGATATTGTTGAGTTAAGTCGTTTGTTTTATTCCTTAATTCTAAAAAAAATCATAAAAACAACCCTATTTTATGTAAGAACTATCACTTATATACTCTTTATAAAATGCAGAAATTCAAAATAATATAAAAATTTACACCTTAATATTTATTACAATAATTTATGAATTAACTTATGTAATCAGTTGTTTGTTTATTTTATTTGACTTTGACAGTCTATCATAATAAATATAATATAATGTCAGACCAATCAAATACACTGCTCAAAATAATCACATCTTACTAAGAGTCGTATCAGTTTTTTTAGGAACCAGCTGTACATGCAAAAGAGTGTATATTTTAAAAATCTGACGATTTGAGCCGGGCGTAAGGAAATGGGCGAGTCCCAAAATTTCACAAGAAAAAAGCGAATATTTCGCGAAATGAATGACAGATCGAAAAACTAAAAAATATGTGCCCAATATTTTTTAAAAATCTATCGAGTAATACCAAACACGACTTTCTACGGAGAGGGGTGGGGGGTAAATTTAATATTTTAAAAATGAATCCCGCGATATTTCGCGAAATGAACATCAGATCGAAAAACTTAGTCCTGTCGCCAGGGGGGGTACAACGGCCTCTTTAATTCAGATGGACTTACCCAAGTTTTTTTATATATTTTGACCCGTAGAATACGAATTTTTTGGGTAACAGTTGATCCGGATGTCGATAAGATTGTTATAGACAAAGAACTTGAGGAATTACATAACAGCGATTTCTCGCAAAACAAAACATCTTTTTGTATTTTTTGGGTCATTTTAAGCAAAAAATATTCCTACAAGTTTTTTCGTAGAATGCATAGTTTTCGAGATAACCGCGGTTGAACTTTAAAAAAATCTAAAAATTGCAATTTTTGAACCCGAATAACTTTTGATTAAAAAATAAAGTAGCAATTCTGCTTACCGCATTTGAAAGTTTAAGTCAAATTATATCGGTTTTGATTATTTGAATTGCTAAGAATTAATTTTTTTATTGTTAAACAAATCTATAAATACATAGTGTTTCCCGTACCTAATACATGCGTTTTAACGCATGCTACGTAGAAATTGCCTCGCTTGCACTTATAGCTACTCTACCTACTCGTTCGATTTTAAATGAGAAATCATTGAAAACATCACTCACATACTAGGTGTTTATAACTTTGTTTAACAATAAAATAATAAATTTGTAGCAATGCAAATAATCAAAACCGATATAATTTGACTTAAACTTTCAAATGCGGTAAGCAGAATTGCTACTTTATTTTTTAATCAAAAGTTATTCGGGTTCAAAAATTACAATTTTTCGATTTTTTGAAAGTTCAACCGCGGTTATCTCGAAAACTATGCATTCTACGAAAAAAATTGTAGGAATATTTTTTGCTTAAAATGACCCAAAAAATACAAAAAGATATTTCGTTTTGCGAGAAATCGCTGTTATGTAATTCCTCAAGTTCTTTGTCTATAACAATCTTATCGACATCCGGATCAACTGTTACCCAAAAAATTCGTATTCTGCGGGTCAAAATATATAAAAAAAACTTGGGTAAGTCCATCTGAATTAAGGAGGCCGTTGTACCCCCCCTGGCGACAGGACTAACTGTAAAATACACTTATTCAGTATTTTTGAAAAATCTATCGAATGGCACCAAACACGACCCCCCATGGATGTGGGGTGCGGGGTTACTTTAAAATCTTAAATAGGAGCCCTCATTTTTTATTGCAGATTTGGATTCCTTACGTAAAAATAAATAACTTTTATTCGAAACATTTTTTCGAATTATGGATAGATGGCGTTATAATCGGAAAAAATGATTGTTGGAAATGGAAAATAATTAAAAAATGGCAAGCGCCCACTAAAATGGAAAACTTTACTTAACTTTTTTTGGTTTTAGGACCTATTCGTCACAACCCAATAGGTCCCCAAAGCGCTCGAGTGACTGCACATTTAGCATACTTTGCTCCCCTACCAGTTTGGGTGGCTCAGCATGTTAGGCTTATAACACTGATGATGCTCTTTTTAGAAAGCGAAAACGTTTTGTTGTGATATTTGTGGCCCTTTTTTTAAGGTTTTTAAATAAATATACCTTTTACCAAGAACAATTTTTCACTAAATTTATTTTTTACTTTTGGCCACCCTGTTGGCTAAAATTTCTTTATGGTTTGAAAACTTATTGTTTCTAAGGAAACCATCTATAACTTCTATGGGAGAACTACATGCTTTAAATTCATGCTGGACCAGTGTATTCTGAAACAATCTGTCCGATAGCGATTTTAAGATTCAAATATGAGGTTCTACAAAAATGCCTTCTTTAAATTTAGCTTCAGAAAGTTTAGGCAATTTGTCGCACAGGTATTTAAAGTAGTCACCTTGTTTTTTTAAAGCTTTGATAAACTGCTTTATCAAATCTAACTTGATGTGAAGAAAAGGCAAAAGCACTAATTATGACTTCTTAGGGGGTCATTGGCCAGTCTTTCTTAACGTTTTGTTATGAAGTTACTTCTTTACTTTAGTACAAAATATCGCATAAGGTCTTTTTTAATTATTTAAAAAACCTTGACTTAATGGGCTCACACCAAATTCACCTTCAAACTCAACGTACCCTTATTAGCTAAGAACAAGTTCAAAACGCCAAAAATCATGTAGGACAGTCAAGAAACAGCAACAGAACGGGCGCAAAATCGGTCATTTTCCTATGTAAATCTCCATAATAAAATCAAAGTCAATTCTGGTTATTTTTTGAGCTTTTTGTGGTGGGGGTAGAACTGCTCGTCAGGTCGTGACGTAAGAAGACTCGTTGGAGAGGGGAGGGGATTGTAAATACGGTTTTTATAGAAAAAACAAACATGACAGCATTGCCAAAGGGACTCTATTCGTATCTTTGATGTTATTGGTCCGATTTTGACGTACGAGGCGTCAAATGAAAGGAGATTGGGTGTAGATGATTTTTTAAGGCAAAAAACAAACATGACTGCATGCCAAACGGGCATTTTATTACATCTCAGCTGATATTATTCCCTTGAGGCGTTAGTATTTGTGTTTAGTAAGTTTATGGTAAGGAAACCCATACGTTCTCTGCAGAAATTTCGACCTGGTTTTTTAATTATATGTATAAATGCATATATAATATACATTTTGTTTAAATGCTTACAGTGACATTTTTTTTAACCCTGTGATTATATCATATATATTTTTAAATTTATATAGATAAACAATATTAAGGTGATACAGTAGCGATCAACAGGTAGCACAAACGCGTTCCAAGATTGCGGCTGTAATTTGGAATATTTTTTCGAAATATTTGGCACACGTATTCGTAATATAATAGAGAATGGCGGTACAGAGCCAAATTTGAAAAATATGTTAATATGTGGAAATTACTCTGTAATTAAATACAAGATTAAAAAAACGAGCCTGTACCGCCATTAAGAGGAACAAAAAAATACACTTTCTTCAAATAAACTTTTTTATCCGATGACTAGATTTTGTGTCATTTTAGAACTGAGAAAATTTTTTATTTCATTAGTAGTTCCAAAATGACACAAAATCTAGGCATCGGATAAAAAAGTTTATTTGAAGAAAGTGTATTTTTTTGTTCTTCTTAATGGCGGTACAGGCTCGTTTTTTAATATTGTATTTAATTACAGAGTAATTTCCACATATTAATATATTTTTCAAATTGGGCCCTGTACCGCCATTTTTTGTTATATTACGAATACGTGTGCCAAATATCTCGAAAAAATATTCAAAATTACAGCCGCAAACTTGGAACGCGTTTTCGCTACCTGTTGATCGCTACTGTTTCCTCTTAAGGAAATATATAAAAATGTTAAGTAAGATTGTTCTATTGTTACCAACACGACCACTAGATTTTTCTCATGTATGAATGTTTGTTTGTTAGAATTTTTATGAATAAATTGAATAATTTGTTGAATGGTTAACTTTCTGCATACGGCCAGTAAAAATCGTGCCTTCATGTTATATATTTTTATATTTCGCTTTGAATAAAAATGTTGTGTTTTACTTAGTTATTTTATTTACCTATGCCCTCTAGTGAGAAATGTATTAAAGATAATAACTATATCACATTGGAGATATGTAAACATTATATAATATAATAAATATTATAAATGATACTGTAACTATAACTGGGTCACGAGTTCTAGGATAGAGAAATAAATTTAATAAATCATAGTTTTGTGAAACATTCTGAAGCATTTGCACATGTAGCTTTTATGTATGCAATAAAATTAGAGGTGGGGTACAACATGAAGGAAATAATCATCATTGCCAATATTGCCAACAGACAATCGACAATGAAATAATGGATGAACTGGAAGAAGAACTAGGATGAAATTGGATGTCCTTGGTCTACGTGAAACGAGACTACCTGGAGAATAATGTACAATATTTCAGTCAGGACATATGTTCTGCCAGTTCGATAAAGAGTAAAATACACATGTCGGCATTGTAGCAATATTGGTCCATAAAAGAATCAAACATTTGGTCACAAAAACTGCTGCAATCAATCTAGGAAAGGGTCTTATACATCGATCTTAAACTATCAGAAAGGTACAACCAAATAATTTCACTTACCGCTCTCAATAGCCAACCAAGTGACCACAGACAAAAAAGAGGAACAATAGTAATCAATAAAACATTTGAAATAAACAAAATAATTTAGTAATAAGGGCCCTAATTACTAAAGAACTTTTGCAAAACAGAACCAATTATCAGAAACATCTTAAGTCTAATCTGAAACCAATGGATCAATTAAAATCAAAAATAAAAATTATTAGAAAGAAACGACAAGAACGAGTAAAATTATTGCGGTCAAATAAACCCATATAAAGCCGAAATAGAAAATAATAATTTAACGACAGAGGCACAGCGCATGATTAAGGATAAAAGCTGCATGGATAGAAATTCCTAGAATACCTATAATAAGGCAATAACTTAAGAACTTTATAAGGCAATAACAAAAAGAATAAAAATGACATCAGGGACAACAATGGCGAAAAAATTTAAAATATTGTAGAGAAAAACATGAGCATGAAAGTAAGTGTTAAAATCTGTAAGTAGAAAAATCTCCTGGAAGACACATCTCCTGAAAAAGCTCATGGAATTGAAGAAATAACAAACGAGGTGATTATCTTTTTAAAGACAAATCACATATGCTATATTGGAATCAAGAAATTTCTGTTCTGGTAGACGGCAAAGAAATAGACAACATGTCCATACAAAGAGGGATCAGACACGGATGTTTGTGATCTCCAACTTTATTTAACGTGTAGGTACTCGATAATAATATTTGACGAAGCCTTGGAAGGGCAATATGGAGTTCGAATTGTGGGGAAAACTATTAATAACATCAGATATGCAGATGACACAGCGATCATGGCTGAATTTATCGAAGATTTTCATTACCTTATAGATCAAGTCACTAGAGAATGCTCCAATAAGGAACTTGGCATATTATACATCAAAGACAAAGTTATTTGTGGTTAATAAACAAGACGTTGGCTCCATGCATCGAATTGTCACCAATGAGTCGATTACAAAAGAACCATTCTAAATCATAGGATGTTAGACAAACGAGACCCTCAATCCTGATGAAAAAATTGAAATTTGTCCAGAAATTGCAAAAGGAGCATTTATGAAAACTAGAGTGATCTATACTGTGCAACTCTCAGCTGAACTTACAACTAAGAATCAAGTTTCTAAAATGTTATATGTTACTATATGGATGTGAAACCTGGATCATGATGAACAAATTAGAAGCCTTCGAGATGTGGTCATATCGTAGAATGCATTTAAAACATACAAGTAATAAACAGAATAGGTCAAAGCGAAGGTGACTTAATGAAGATAATAAAATAGGAAAAACTTTAATATCTGGGGCATATAATGGGAGGTAGCAGATATTGGATTAGTAGCAGTTAATACTCAATGGAAAGATCGAGAGAAAAAGAGGAATTGGTAGGAAGAAATATTCATGGCTCCGAAACATTCGTCAATGAACTGGCTTATCAGCAGATGAATTGTTATGTGTCATGCAAAGTCAAGAACAATATAGGCAAACAATCACGGTACTCAAAGAAGGATACAATACGATGTCAACTGCAAAATGTTGACATATAAATTTATTTGAACATACAATGGTTTAGATGTCTATATAAAAAAGACTGAAACTCTAGTTTTGTTGCATGTTTCCTGCAATATTACCGTTATGCAAATTCTAAAGACGAAAACCGAATTTCAAACAAGTTTGTTTTGTTTTTGTGTATTTATTTTTTCATTCACATTGGCGAAAGAAGAACCATCCACCCGGCACACTTATTTCTTGCACATCTTTTGCAAGAAGTCCTAACATGAACTTAAACACGTGCAGGGAATCGCTTAGCCAGTCTGATTGTAACAGAAAAAAGTTTAATTGAAAAAAAGCACACGACATTATTATTCATGGTTGCTTTTTATTGGAAACGTATTCGAGTGAAGCTGTTACAAGCCGTGTCTAGGATAGATCCGTCGTTGATCTTAGATTTCTATCATAAATATTGTCAATTTAAAAAATATATTATTTTTCTTGAGAAACTGAGATAAATATCCGAGCGACCAGCTACAGTAAGGGAGCTCGCAAACCAAAGCAATATCCCTACATCGCATAACATACTTTGCGGAAAGATACGCACTTAGTGTCACATCTGGTTTTCGGTGAACGAAATTCCAACGAAAGTCACCGAAGATTCACCGAAAACCAGATGTGGCACTCAATGCCTATCTTTTCGCAATGCATGCCGCATGCGATGTAGGATATTGCTTTCGGTATGCGAGCTCGCTTAAACTTGCAGTAAAACTTGTTTCTGCCACCTTTAGTATCAGCCCGCATCCCGACTTCAATAGTGATAACCCTGATATCACAAAATTTTCAGGAGAGCAAATGCAAGATTCGTAGTGAAGATGTGAACTCTTCGTTTTCTTTCTTTACAACTTCTTTATCTAAGTTAACCAAATTCGGCACTCGTGTTGAATATGTTATTTACTACTAACTATTTTTAGTTATTGACATTGCTTTGCTCCGAAATTCACCCTTAAAGTATGATAAGGCGCTATTCTAAAGTACCAATATTCAAAATTCGAGGCTTAGGGCATATCAAACACAGAATCTGGCACTAGAGAAGTTTTACTTGAGTAATTTTTCTTGGCTAACAAATGCATTATCACATGTCAGGGCAATATTTAAAAATGAACGGTAATTACATTATTCCACAATGAAGGCAACGCCTAAAGGAACCTGTTACGCCGAAAAACAGATTTTCCATTTTTTAGTGTTATGGCACTATTGAAGTCGGGGTGCGAGCCCATAGTTTTCCACTACTTAACTTAGGCCTACCCTAGAAACTTCCATTCAGATCTATGTTTAGCTGTTGCAATCCAATTGGTGCATATCCTCTTTACGTCCTCAGTCCATCTAGGGGGTGGTCTTAGGGGTTTAGTATATCGGCTTTTGATCTCCACTCCAGGATTTTTTTGGTCCAACTATTATCTCTCGCTCCAGCGATGTGTCCTGCTTACTGTCATTTAATTTTAGCTATGTATTTTATAATGTTATCTACACCACTTCTTCCACGAATTTCTTCGTTTCTTACCCTATTTCTAAAGAGCAATGATCTTTCCATGTTATGTTGGGTCACGTATAATAATTTATGTGCAGATGTTTTGGTGAGAGTAAGTTTCTCTTCGCCACAAGGAAGGACAATTAGGAGACAGTGATTAAAGGCTCTTCTTTTTAAGATGATAAGTAGAACCTTTCAAAAAATCATGCATTCTTAACCATGCTGCCGATCCAGTTATTATCCTTAGCAGCTCAGAATATTGGTTATCTCTGTTATTTTTTACCGTATGTAAAAGGAATATGTAGCTGCTAACTGCAATTTCGTCGTCTTCTAGCTTCAAAGAATGGCTAGGAACTGAATTGGTCATCATAATTGTTTTAGACCTACCTTACATTCTGCATTGCTGAGTTTATTTACGATATCACTGATAAATTCCTCTATTTTTCTATTCCAGTGACTTTAAAAGAGTCTTGAAAAAAATGTTCAAGCAAAAATGTGCAATAATGAACCACCTTGGTAATATAATAGAAGTGTAGTTTGGGTGTAGTCTTACACCCTAAATATACATGAAACATGCTTCAGAATGTTAAATAACTTTACCGGATATATTAGCGTTTCAGAGTACAAAAATATACTAGAATTATAGACAAAATATTATATTAGGTCGAAATGAAAAGAGGCAAATAGCCACTATGACATTACACAATTTATAATGTAAGATATCCTTAGGACAATATGTCAAGATTATGTAATAACACTCTCTCCTCAGTCTTTATTCCTTGGAGGGAGTGTAGTGGTCGGCATGATATCGTGTATGATACATATCCATAGATTTCTGTCTTTGGTCAGTTCTACATCATGCATAGGTAGGTCTTTTGCAACTTCCTGTGATCTGGACAATTCATCAAGTTGGAGATCTCATATGTTCTCCGTAGATATTAAACAGTTGTGAAAATCCTAGAGTATTAATCTCTCTACTACTAGTATCACTCTGAAGAGACTCTTAGAGAATATAAACCAGCTAGGTCTTAATGCTCATCTTTATAAGCTATGCAGAAAGCATCGACATCCACATTCGCAAAAAAAATTTTGTGGGAGAGCCCTGTGTATCGGTTCAGTTCAGGCTCGGTAACAAAGAATGGTACCAGATACCGTAGGTATCTGGGATGAGTGTCTACACATATAGTGAGAGATATGGCTGACATCTGGGTAATAATAGTATTAAATAACGCATATTTATAATATTCACTTAATTACACGAGTAAACAGGGAACTTTATCTTATTTATAATCTGATTTAATCATCAATTCTGAATCCTGCTGAGCGACTGGTCTATTCCATCGTATGCAATAGTCTAGATACCGAGCGGTACTAGCAGTACGACTTTGCACTTTGCGGAATACTTCTTCTACGCGCAGCCAAAGACGCACATAAAATACGGTTAAAGGGAAATAAACCCAAACATAAAATTTCTTTGAAAGCTTCTTGGAAACGTTGCGGTCTGTATGACAGAAACAAAGTGTATTTAAAGACGCTACAGTGGCTGGAAAATCCACAGGCGCCGGGAGCTATTTGAACGGATAATTAGAAATAGTAAAAGTATTCTATAATAAAAGGTTTGTATTTAAAGCATTTAACATCTTTCTGCATATTATCTAGACTTTAATGGTTCTACTTGATTGTTTTTACATAAACATAACCTTTATATTATGTAAACAACAAAAATAAAGTAGAAGGATATTATAAAATAAAAATAGGTCAATAATTGTACAAAAACAAAAATGAATAATATTAAGAAAATAATTATTATACTAAGAAAATAAAAGAATACATATTATTAAAAAAATAAGGAAAAATACACTGTGCAGAAAATGAAGCTTAGTGAAAATACTAATGAGAAAAAAAAGAATATTTAGCATTTAAACTACAAGTGATCACAGGATCAAAGGCAACCGTCACAAAAGTGTTGAATCCTATCAACACTTTCGTAATAACACTTTCAAAAGTGTTATTAAATTTGGTTATGATAAGGTATATCTTCGAGGTGCTAGATGAGGTGCTGGATGAGTTGGCAACGGTTTTCCACGCATGTTCGGGTATGTCTTGCTCGAGATGCTCTGAGACAGTTACATGCAAAGTAAATATGTTAACAGCTGGATCTAACAAAAAATTGTAAATAAAACATTAATAGTTATATTAGAGGAAGAAATAGTGATAAAAAGGACTTGAGACAAATCACCAGTAGTACCTTGCAATAAACGATGTTTTATTGGTGGTCAAAGCACAGAAGGAGCGGCTATTTAAAGACAATAAAACAGGAAATTTTTATAAAATTAAAAAGCATTTTGACTTGGAAAAGTATGCTGCAGCTTGGTGAATTTCTAAACAGAAACAAATCATTTTACTTTATCTTGTTCTTCTAGTTACATGACCTTTATCGATTATTGGATATCATGTTCGCTACCATATTCGCTATCGTGATTTTATTGACAGTAGCTCTGACAGATTATTGGCATAAAAATTTAGATTTTTCAAGACACGATATTGTTACTATCTCTCGACTAAAATTTGGCCATACCTGTTATCCAGAACATCTATATAAAATCAATATAATACAGTCGGATTTGTGCGAAAATTGCAATACAATAAGTGACTTGGATCATATATTTTTTGCATGTGACAAATATGTGACAAAAAGAAATTTGTTAAATCTGCAGCTATTGCAAGAAAACGTTTATCCCCCATATAATCTGATGAACTTACTAGCTTTGAACAAACCGTCAATCTTTAGGATTCTTTTAAATTATGTTAAGTCGTGTAAATTAAAACTTTAGATTATAAAATTAGTCGTGTAAATTAATAATACCCCGTATACCTACTTAATATGTGGTTAGTCACCCTGAACGATCTGGGTGCGAAAAGTTTTTTTTCCCTTACCTACCCTGGATTGTTTTTGTAATGGACTCAGAGTTGGATTCGTAATGGTTTGGTGTATGGTGAGGGGTCGATTTCAAGAACTGATGCTGGCTAAATGGGCGTAGTTCTCAAAGGCCATAAAAGAAAAAAGTTCTGAATAATAATGATATACTAGTCAATTTTCCGTACTAAGATATTTTAGACACCAGGACCACCTTGGATCTTTTCCTCCAATAAATGAAATGCAAAAGTTCGTATTTTTCAGGGTATCTCATAATGACACCAAAGTGTTCCAGCTTGGGTCTCTTTATTATATTGATCAGTCGTGTTGTATGGTTCAGACGTCTGAGGACCTTATCATCGCATAACTCTGTCGACCCAGCCTATTCTTAGTAGTCGTCTGCATAGCCACATACCAAAAGCTTCCAAGTGTTAAAGCATAGCCCTAACTTCCACTGCATACAGTAGGAATGAAAAGATATAGCAACATTTCATTCGAAAGTAAAGTTCAATACTAAGATGGTGGCTGAAAAGTACGTTTAATATTTGTACATGTACATGAGTAGCTCCGACTTGTTCTATTCCGCTTTTAATTTTTACTGTTCGATCCCAGCTCTCATTGATATTGCTGCCAAGAAACACGAGTTTCTCTACTCTGTCAAGTAAGGCATCTCCGGCTTATATCCGGCATACTGTAAATCTGCTTGACAACAGTGCAGAAACCCGAAGGCTGAAAATAAGAACACCTTTGGATCTACCATTCTAACAGCAATTGTACATATGAAATTAATTTTAAATTGTGATAGTTTTAATCTTTTAATATGAATGTAATGATGTAATGTTATAAATTTTTATTCTTTCTAACATAAATGTAAGAATGTAAGACTTCATATAGAGAGTGGATTATTGGACAAACTCTCTTTCACGACAGTGTCATACATCAACATTTATGCTTATTGTTATTGTATGATATAACAGATTGCAAGATTGCAAAATAAACATTAAACAAAAAAAACACTGTATATAATTTTGTTTGCTAAGTATCATATATTTAGTTTTCTTAACGAGTTTTAGTTCATGCTGATCACAGGTTTGTTTTATTTTCTTCAGTAGACTTTAAAGATCTTCTACGCAATTAGCTTCTATTAAAGTAATGTCTGTAGAAATAATATTGTTTAAAGTTACTCCATTCACAGTAATACCTTCTGTCGTCTCCATTAAGTAAAGGCAATAGTATGCAGCCTTGTCACACTCCTCTTTTTATATTTATTTTATCCGACAGTTCTTGTTCAACTTTTGCACAATTCTTGTACATTGATGCCAACATAAATTTGTGATTATTTTATTTT
The DNA here is from genome assembly GCF_917563875.1 of Diabrotica virgifera virgifera. Lineage (NCBI taxonomy): Eukaryota > Metazoa > Arthropoda > Insecta > Coleoptera > Chrysomelidae > Diabrotica > Diabrotica virgifera. The sequence goes on from NC_065447.1 coordinate 220,431,655, forward strand.
ACTTTATCATCATCATCATGGCATTTACACTCTTAGCGGAGAGATTCACACCCCCCCTTTGTGCTCTTCCGATTCATTTGTGGCGGGTAATCAGTCAGCATTAACATTTTGGTGTTATAATTGGATGTGTGACTTCGCGTTTCTACAATATTTCTCCATTCAATCCTGTTTCTGCTTATGGTTATCCATTCTCTGTCAATGATTATATGAATATAAAACTACACTCAGGTGCAAAAAAAATCGATCCAATTAAAAATTTGGTCCTTTTGATGTCTCGAATTTCCTAAAGCTGTTGTCAGATTTAAGTGATTTTTTACCATGTTATAGTCTTATTCATTAGCAATATCGCTGTTATAATATTGTTGCTAGACCGGCAAACTGTCATTGTATACCGGGTGTACGAATCATACTGTATTTTTTCTCAAAGTTCGCATCACCCTGTGGACTATTCTAGCATTTATAAAATACCGAAATTAAAACTCAACTATAGCCTCAGGTATTCTTAACATACTGTTTTTAGACTCATTCGCTTATGTTGGATAATAAAAAAGTTAGGTACTTTATCAACTGGCCAGGCTGGTCGTCAGTACAGGCTGTTTCTAAATAAGTCCGACAAACTTTAAGGAATAATTTCATATGAGAAAATAATGACTTATATTATAATCGTTTGCTTTATAATCGTATGTCCGCAAACGCTTCGATTCCGAGATACGGGATGTTCAATATTTTTTTACAAACTGACAATTTATTTATGACTCTAAAACCAGTTGAGATATGCAAATCAAATTTGGTGGAATTTAAGACGTAGTTCCTGCACATGTTTTGACATACAATTAAGAATTTGTATTCACCATTGGCGTGTGTACGGGTAATATGATCGGTCATAATACCCGTTTGCGCGCCAATGGTGAATATTACATTCTTAATTGTATGTCAAAAAATGAGTAATAACTACTTCTCAAAACCCACCAAATTTGATTTGCATATCTCAACTGGTTTTAGAGTCATAAATAAATTGTCAGTTTGTATTAAAAAAGTGAACATCTCGTATCTCGGAAACGAATCGTTTGCGGACATATGATTATAAAGCAAACTGTCATTATTTTCTCATGTAAAATTACCCTTTAAAGTTTGTCGCACTTATTTAGAAACACCCTGTACTGATGACGAACATGGCCAGTTGTTAAAGTAGGTATCTAACTTTTTTATTATCCAAAATAAGCGAATAAATCTAAAAACAGAATGTTAAGAAAACCTGAGGCTATAGATGGGTTTTAACTTTGGTATTTTATAAAAGCTAGAATAGTCCACTGGGTGATGCGAACTTTGAGAAAAAAAAAACACAGTTTGATTCGTACACCCCGTATACAATGACAGTTTACCTGTCCAGCAACAACATTATTACAGCGATATTGTTACTAATGAATAGGGCTATAACATGGTACAAAATCACTTAAATCTGACAACAGGTTTAAGAAATTCGAGACATCAAAAATGACCAAATTTTTAAATAGATCGATTTTTTTTTGCACCTGAGTGTATTATATTATATTCACTTGGTTATCTCGTCTTCTTGATACTGGTTTCCATTTGGTAATTTTCTTGATAACTGCTTCTGGACGTCTCCTTTCTATATGCCCCATCAATCTGAGTCTCTGTGCCTTGATAAACCTGAAGTGATCTTCACTTTTGAAACATTCCCTTACTCCGTAGTTCATCAGTTTTATAAATTCATGTTTACCTAAGTTAAGTGGGCCTGCTATTCGCCGAATGCTTTTTCTTTCTGGGATCCTCATTGAATGCTTCCTTCAAAATTTCGCAAATTCTTCATTTAAACTGTTTAGGTTGACACAAACAATGATGATAGAAAAAACTTAATCAAGAAAAATAAATGGATGACAGACGACATCTTCAAATTGATGGAACAACGTCGACTAATAAAATCTAATGAGACAGAATATAGACACCTGCAGAGAAGAACAAAAAATGAGATTAAATTAGCCAAAGAAAAATGGATGCGAGAAAGGTACGACGAAATGGAGGATGTGATATCTAGACACGACTTATTTAATGTGCACAAAAAACTAAAAGAAATAAGTAACATATTTAAAAAAGAGTTCCCTCTGTACTCGTTGACAATAATAACAAAATTATTGTAAATGAGCACGAAATAAGAAAAGACTGGCAGCTGTATATGTGTATATATCAGAGTTATTTGAAGATGACAGGAATAATATTGCCGAATTCTACCAAAACTGTACTGACAGCCCAGAAATTATGAAATGCGAGGTAGAACACGCTATAAATAATGCTAAATTAAGAAAAGCTTGTGGTCCAGATGATACACCAACTGAGTTGCTGTAACTAATGGAGCATGATAACATAAAAGTAGTAGTAAGACTTTTTAATTCAATATATAACACCGGAGTGATTCCCACAGATTGGCTCAAATCCATCTTTGTCACAATACCTAAAAAACACAATGCCAAAAATTCTCAGAATATCGTTTAATTAGTCTAAATGAGCCACACTCTTAAGATTTTCCTAAGAATACTTCACAACAGAATTAGACTCAAATGCGAAGAAGATCTCGAAGATACCCAATTTGGTTTTAGAAATGCTATGGGAACCAGGGAGGCACTTTTTGCGTTTAACATCATATTACAAAAATGACGTGACCAAAGAAAAGATGTATTTGTATGTTTCGAGGACTTCGAAAAGGCATTCGATAAAGTACAGTGTAAAATTAATGCAAATACTGAAAAATATCGGAATAGATGACAAGGATATTCGTGTCAAATGATGAAAGGTCTATCTGAGGCCTGGATCTCATACACATGCACTTACACAGATACACACACATACACATACGCACATACACGAACATACACACACACATGAACATACACACACACTTGATGTAAAATATATAAATATAAATAAAACAACATATACATGTATATACCTAAACAACGATTAATTTGTATATATAAACACAGACACATATACACACAAATGCACACACACACACATACACGCACACACATGCACACACAAACACGTAAACACACAAATACACACACACACACATACACACACATACACACAGACACACACACACACACACACACACACACACACACACACACACACACACACACACACACACACACACACACACACACACACACACACACACACACACACACACACACACACACACACACACACACACACACACACACACACACACACACACACACACACACACACACACACACACACACACACACACACACACACACACACACACACACACACACACACACACACACACACACACACACACACACATTTACACATACATAATGATATATATAAAATAGAATTAAAAATAACATCTATGTGTATAATAGTATAAACATAGAACATGAGAATCTCGTATCCATTAATCTAAACTGGAGCTACACATCTTATATGTACATAGATACAGCTGACTGTACAACCTGGAATATATAAGACCGGTAGTCACCAGCTCCTTATAGAAAGTAGAAGACATGTCAATCTTAAAAATTTCTGGGAAATCTGACAGCACAACTTCAAATAATGACTTAAAAAAATAACAAAAAGTCTCTGGCAACCGAAAAACAATTTTTAAAATTTTTGTGCATGTGAAATTTTGTGTAATATTGACTGTATATATTATATATACTAATAAAGTAGTTTGGTAATATTGACTGATATTATATATAATAGTTTTGTTTTGGGGTTGCAGTCACTTATTTTTTAGGGGCAGGATAAGTAAAACTCTTTGTTATTATCGAGCTTTCGCAAAATTTATTTGCTTTTTCAAGATAAGCTAAAATAAGTATATGATAAATACAATGAAATTAGAGATAAATTACATTGTATATAAAAGCATAAAAAACTTACAACTTGAGGTTATTCCATAAAATAAACATTTTTACAAAACATAATGTATATAAATTTCTATTTTATATAATCCAAATAACAATGTTCCAATTTCTAAAAATATACGAGGAAAGATCTGATTTAATTTAGTTTTAAATTTGACTAATGCCAGAAAGACATTTCAAGTAATGTCAAATAGAATACCAATATCTGTTTATTTGAAGTTGTTATAAACTAGTATTAGCTTTAAATTAGAGTAGGTATATCTAGATATATGAATTTTGCCAATTATTCTTTAGTTAATAAAAAATTAAAGTGGTGCCAAAATTTGAAAATTTAATTTATGAAATTTAGTTAAGGTATTTAGTGTTTTTTAATTAAAATATTATTTATCATAAGATAAAATGTAATTGTAGATGTTACTTAGTTTATTTATGTCAGTTTTTTTATTCATACATTGATTTTTATTTATGCATACCATTTCATACCATTTGTGATGTCCCATTATTTTAATAATTATTAAATGTTTGTACATTCTTTCTACAAAAAACATAAAAACAACTGCTAAATTGGACAAGAACAACTGTTTAATAGAAATAACACACACCACTGGGAACACAGTAAAAAAATTTCTTGTACGGTTCCAAATTGCACTTAACTAACAATTTAAGAGACTAAGGGCTGTTTGATTGGTCAACTCTTCTTATGGGGCTGGTGACTTCCAGGTACATCTTTAGCTGTGGAACAGTTTCTATGGCTGTTATGTAAGTAGATACCGTTTACTAAAGAAATTTTGTATTATGTCTTTTGATCGCATACTATCTTACCAGGACTCCATCGACCCTTGACTAGTTAAGGATTGATGGTAGTATACATATCAAATTATATACCAAGCACTTTTCATCAGATTGGTCGCTCCCAATGATATAATGTCTCATTTTACATGATATGGACTGTTGAGTTCAATACTAAACAGTTGCTTGGCTTTATTGCATGTGATTGAAACCAAGACAAAGTTGTTTTTCATGTTTTATATATATGTGTGTACATGTCTCTCGTTTTGTGTTTTTTAGCTTGTAGTTTGTATAGAGAAGACTTTTTGTACTGGGCCTGATGATGAGTCATATATTGTAAGACTCGAAACCGGTTGCCCCATGATTACATAACAACTAATAAAAAATACAAACTAAAGATTGCGAGTATTGACTCAATTACCATATCCAATTGAATGATATTCGTGTCATTAAAAATTTGTACTGGAATCAAACTGCTATCATAAAAATTGGAGATAACTACACCGATGAAATCTCCATACAACGAGGAGTCAGACAAGGTTGCATTTTGTCGCCAACAGTGTTCAATGTTTACTCGGACCAGTTATTTAAAAAGGCAATTGAGAGACAGCCATATGGAATAAAAATCAACGGGGAACTACTTAATGTGATTAGATATGCAGACGATACAATAATACTGTCAGATAATATTGAAGGTCTTCAAATTCTGCTTGATCGTATTCACGAAGTAGGAGAGGAAATGGGCATTAAAATAAACTCAAACAAAACCAAATTTTTAGTGTTTAGTCGTGACCCATATCCCGATGCAAAGCTTCAATTAAACGGAGTCCAAGTTAAGAAAGTTCACAAAATGACATATTTGGGAACTGTGATAACAGACCAACTAGATCCAGACATAGAAATAAAACGTAGAATAGCAATGAAAAAAACTACTTTTATGAAAATGAAGTCATTTCTTTGCAATAATCATCTCTGTTTGGAACTAAGACAAAGAATGGTTAAGTGCTATGTTTGGTCCGTACTTTTGTATAGTGCAGAAGTGTGGACGCTAAAAGTATCGATCATTAACAGAATTGAAGCATTGGAAATGTGGATTCATAGATGGATGCTGAAGATACCCTGGACAGCAAGAAAAACTAATGAAGAAGTACTAAGGAGGGTCAACAAAGACAGAGAACTGCTAAAGAATGTTAAACATCGAAAAATGTCTTACCTGGACATATAGTGAGGGGAAGTCGATAAAAATATTACAACTGATCCTTAAGGGCAAAATAGAGGGCCGTAGAGGTGTAGGAAGAAAACAGGTTTCTTGGTTAAAAAACATTCGTGAATGGACTCAGATTTCAAATGTATGACAATTATTCCATATTTCCATAATATATATGACACGTGAAGAAGAAGAAGCTTTCTGCTAAACAATGCTATGATGTCAGCATACGCCACAAATTGGGACGTCGATGTTACAATTGAATCTTTTATTTCGGTAGCTCTTATTTTTACTTCTATAGCGAAAGAGTCGGCCTGTCGTATTCCAGTTGCTATTTCTTTATTTTTTTTTGAGTTACCGTCATCTGTTATATTTTACTTTATAACTGGCAAATATTCAAAAATTTCATAGTGTGCTTTACAGATTCCCTTGACCTTTTGCTCTGACGAGCCGCTCGTGTTCCTAAGAATTGTTCGTAAGCGTGACGTCCCCTCGAAGAAAGAAATGGCTGAATGGAGACTTTTAGCAAATATATGGCATAGATAAAATTATATTACGTCTATTAATAAGTATTTAGAATGGGACGTTGTAAGGAATATCGCACAACCAGTTGAAAAAGCTGCCGATAAGAAATAAGGTAATGAACTCTCCGAGAACATACTTTTCGTTTTTATTGCGTTTGTCGCAGTTTACACCTTTACAGTTTTTTCTGTTTGTATGGAAGTGAGTCCGTAAAATACATGAGTGCTCTTCTTTTGTATAGACAACCGAGATATATGAAGGAAGTTGTAAAGTTCTTTTATTCTCATCGGGAAACTGTGTACAAGTTTATACTAGGAAAACCAATAACAGTTTCAACTGTAAATAGTCAAACAGATCCAGTTTGTTGCATGTATTTTTAAGCGTTTATTTTTTATGTAAAAAGCAATTTTATGCTTTTATAGCCTAAAGAGATGGATGGTACTGCTATTTACGATCTCATTTCCGCGACACAAATTGAAAATTATGATAACTGTGCTTTAAGCCTTTTTCAAGAAAATGACTTTTTAAGAAAGCGGGAAATTAGCGACAATGAACATTACTATGTTAACTAATTTCATTAAAACCATTTTGTAGGCATTGAAGTCATATTTGCACAATTTGGATAGTTCTTCTTGAAGGAGAAATACATGGCCTTAAGGTGAATGTATAAAGAAACTAAAAACAATGGTAATTTCAAAAAAGCACACAACAGTTATAAACATACTAGTCATTAACAATCTCGTTGGATAAGTGAAAAAGTTAGCACCTAGAATGTTGCATACATGAATTTTTAGATCAAGAACAAGAGGTTAATGTTGAATAGAACAGGCAAGAAACACCTTCTTAAAATAGTCTAAGAGCTAGTGAACCCTCCGACTAACGGTCGTCCTGTAAGGCTAAAAATTTTTCTGGTGATAATTCATAGCACACCAAGGCTAAAAACCATGACCTGGCAGGCATCAGCGGTGCACGTGTATCTACCAGGTGAATCGAAAAGTGCAAATTTAGGGGGTAAAATAAACTTTCTCCTGTAAGGTTTAAATTTAAGTATGTGTTTGAGTAAGTCATGAATGACAGGCGATTCTGAAGAGCATAAGACCTTGACAGGCGAGGGGAAAGATTAGGGTTTTTTCCTAAAATTATTTTTTTTGCATCGAACAAATTTTTTTTAAGTTTTCTAAATCATTCCAAACAGAAAAGGTCTTTCGTGATTTTTCTCTTAAGTTAATAGTTTTTGTTATATAAGCGATTGAAAATTTTGAAAATTGCGAAATCGGCCATTTTTAACCCTAAATCGGACATTTATCTAAAAAATTTCAAAGTTGTCAAGGTAGGTAGATATTCTTTAAACATTGATTGATGAAATCCCAAAGAGTTTTTGCAATACGATATCGAAAACCCCTTTGTTTTTTAATTGCTAATCAAGCGGGCGCGACACTATAGTATACGTGAGGACGTTTGAGTTGGCATAAATTCATTATCTCGAGAATGGGCAAATTTCAAGAGAAATCCTCAGACAGGTCGATTTTTATTTTTAAATTAGGACTTTTTGGCATCTATATAATACTACTGACGTCATCCATATGGGCGTGATGACGTAATCGATGATTTTTTTAAATAAGAGTAGGGGTTTTGTGATAGCTCATTTGAAAGGTTATTTAATTATCTATTCAGTAATATAAACATTAACATAATTATTCATACAGGGTGTACAAAAAAAATTTTTTCTTCTATTTGTCAAATTTAATCAAAGTTAATTTAATAACAATTTTTTTTTGTACACTCTGTATAAATAATTATATTAATGTTTATATTAGTGAATAGAGAATTAAATAACCTTTCAAATGAGCTATCGCACAACCCCTACTCTTATTTAAAAAAATCATTGATTACGTCATCACGGTCAGATGGATGACGTCACTAGTATTATATATATGCCAAAAAGTCCTAATTTAAAAATAAAAATCGACCTGTCTGAGAATTTCTCTTGAAATTTGCCCATTCTCGAGATAATGAATTTATGCCAACTCAAACGTCCTCACTTATACTACAGTGTCGTGCCCGCTTGATTAGCAATTAAAAAACAAAGGGGTTTTCGATATCGTATTGCAAAAAACTCTTTGGGATTTCATCAATCAATGTTTAAAGAATATCTACCTACCTTGGCAACTTTGAAATTTTTAGATAAATGTCCGATTTAGGGTTAAAAATAGCCGATTTCGCAATTTTCAAAATTTTCAATCGCTTATATAACAAAAAACTATTAACTTAAGAGAAAAATCACTAGAGACCTTTTCTGTTTGGAGTGATTTAAAAAACTTAAAAAATGTGTTCAATAAAAAAAATAACTTTAGGAAAACCCCCTAATCTTTCCCCTCGCCTGGCAAGGTCTTATGCTCTTCAGAATTGCCTGTCATTGTACACATTTCTTCTAAATGACTTACTCAAACACATACTTAAATTTAAACCTTACAGGAGAAAGTTTATTTTACCCCCTAAATTTGCACTTTTCGACTCACCTGGTAGATACACGTGCACCGCTGATGCCTGCCAGGTCATGGTTTTTAGCCTTGGTGTGCTATGAATTATCACCAGAAAAATTTCTAGCTTTACAGGACGACCGTTAGTCGGAGGGTTCACTAGCTCTTAGACTAAAAATGCGACAGTTACTCACTACCCGTAATCCTAATCTGTTGCGAAGATACCACGTGATAAAGTTTTATGTATATAGTGTAGATACTATTACACGGCATGGAAGCTTGGACTTTAACAGTCAGCTCGTTACGACGTTCAGAGAGCTTTACGATGTGGGTATTTCGTCGTATGCTGAAAATTTCATAGACCGACTGCGTTAGAAATGAAGTTTTAAGGCGTAGAGAACGTGAACCCACGGAAATTGCCAAGAAACGTAAAACATCTTATCTTGGTCACATATTTAGACACGACAGGTATATCCTCCTTCAGCTTATTATAGAAGAGAAAAATGAAGGCATGCGTGGCCCGGGTAGACGAGAAATGACTTGGATGAGCAACATTAAAGATTGAATAGGATTAGACTTTCAAAGTTTAATAAGAAAAGCCCAAAGCAGAGAAGACTTTGCAGAAGTCATCGCCAACCTTCGCTAAGAAGACTGCACTTAAAGAAGAAGGATAGTTCCTAATATTTTTATATTGAGATTTTCATATTGCCAGTATATAAATTTTTCTTAAGTATCCAACTAAGATGGATTCTTAAGAAGTGCAACATACCCAAATAAATACTCGAGAAGCAAAGTACATCATTCCTGTCATGTGAATGTCAAACCTGGACCCCAACCAACGCAAATATGACTAAACTAGCCACAACAGGAAGGGCAATGGAAATATCAATGATAGGTATAAGATTGACAAATAAAAAACGCTGGACGGAAGGGCCGCCCGAGAACTTTATCGTGCCGATCTATTATCGTTATGGTACTAGATATTGGCATTCTATAAAAATAACAAAGTTACTCGTTATTTTGATATTTTAGAAACACCTACTGTACTTAAAAGTATTTTATGGTTCTACGCATCATTAATTCCTGCATTTGAGAAAATGTTCGATGCCATATTTCGGGGACACACTATAGATGTGTAGATTATTGCATAAATCAATAGAATATTATAGTCATACTTTCATTTCAAATTAGTTCATTTTTCTGAGAAATTAATAGTTTACAATATTTGCATTTCATTCTATTTCGATTACGCCAGTCAATGCGCGAGATTAAGAACAAGATATTATCTCCAAATTCTATCCTACTGCATGGATTTTAATGAAATTTTGGGAGTAGCCCAATCTCCTAATTCAAAGTCTATCCTATATACTATGGCGCTTTTATCATGGGGGAAGTTCCCACCACTTCTCAGGGGTGAAATATTTTTATTTTCGAATTACATGGAGAAAAAGGAAGATTTTTAAGAAAATTTAAAAATTCATTCTATAATTTGATCACATTTTTTAAAAAAACCATTCATTTTAAACCCGTTTAACTTTTTGAAAGTAGAAATAACACTATATTAAAAGGTATTGAGAAGAAAAACAATGCATTTAAATTATGGTGGATGGGGAGTTAAATGTATATACTTTTCATTTTTCCTTAAAGTACATTAGTCATTATATTTTTTGCACCATATCTCGCTTAGTTTGTAAGTAACCGACATTTAACGGTGCTCGTTTTAAAGGCCTTTTCAAACACTACAAAAGGTGTTGGTAGCATTATACACCTAAAACCTACCGTTCGTCTGTTATTTCAAGTTGAATACACCAATTTGAGCATGCACCAAAAAACAAACTATTTTCACCTACCATATCTCTTTTTGTATTATAAATAGAACATTTACGAAGGAACGAATCTCTTTATTATTTATAATCTAGAAAATGTTTTATATAGAGTTTTTAGTTCGATGCATAGTTTTTAAGGTATTCACAAAAAATCCGTCCGAAAAGGTGTCATTTTTCAATGAAAATGGCCAATTTTCAACTACGCATAACTCAAAAAGTATTGAGTTCTCAAAAAAAGTATAGACCAGTTTTTGCTTAGAAATAGGTTCTTCAGCCACTCCCGTGCTTATTTTGACCAACAAATTTTCCACCCCCTTGAAGAAGTGGGAACCGCCCCAAGATAAAAGCGCCATAGTATATAGGGTAGATTTTGTTTCTTGAGCTATTCCCTACTTACTGTGAAAATATCAAGTACATCAATGTAGTAGGATGGAATTCGGAGCCAAATACCCTCATTGACTGCTCTACAATAATGCTCTGCTATGAACGCGTGAGAGAGGACACACATAAGATTATAGCAAAATTTCTATTTACCGTAACTTTTCGAGTTTTTGAGCTACAGCAATAAATTTTATGTCATTAGAAAGGTAATTTTGCATTCTTTCAAAATGTGTTAAAATATACAGGGCGTATCAAAAAAATTAAGATTTTTTATTCATTTCCGGTTCAACCGGAAGCCATGTTTTTGGTAAAATTTATTGTGATAATAGATAATAAAATACCATATATGTCTGCAAAATTTCAAATTTTAGTTTCTATTAAGAAGGAAGTTACGGGCACTCGAATATTTTTTTATAAAAAATTCATAACTCCCCTCCTATGGGGAGTTAAGATATATGACTAATGTCATTCAATTTACTGATAGGATATCAAAAATATATCAAAAAATAAAAAAATTCCTTGGAGCCATTTTTGAGAAAATCTAGTTCAAATTTATGTCAAAATTTGACCCCTTAAATATAGGCAACCCGTAACTTTTTCTGAAAAACGATAACATCTTTCTTATAGCCCCATCTTTAGGCTATATAACGACTTTTTCAAATTAAACTTATCTTCAAAAACTTTTTAGATAGATAGGGAAATGTGTCGGGGGGGCGGTCGGCCATGTTGGCCGCCATTTTGAAATTGGAAATGTCAAATTCCGTACTTTTATTTACCTATCGATGAGCTTACTTTGAGTTGAATTTCATTTATTTCTGTCAAAATTTGCAAAAATGGGCCCTAAATAACCCCCCTATTTCGGCCCCCCTTTGAGAGATTTTTTTTAGAAGCTTAGTTTCTCGACAAAATTCTCTTAAACTTACTCATACCGAATTTCATCAAAATCGGTCCAGTAGTTTTTGCTGGGCGGTGGCGACATACGTACGTACATACGTACGTACGTACGTACGTACGTACTTCCGACATGTTTTTTTTATTTGCTTTTTAGACTCAGGGGGACTCAAAACGTCGAAAAAAAGTGAAATCTGAAAAAATTTTTTTTGCTACTATGAAAATCAGAAAGTTAAATACTAAATCAAAGTTTAAAGCGCCCCCTACAAGATGCTGGAGAAATTTTTGTCATTATTTAATTAGTAAGCTGTTATTTTTAATCATTAACAATAAGCCGTAAGATCGCATTGACGCAACTGTAAATGTGAGTGCGAGTAAGATACACTACCGGAATGGCATCTCTCTTGCACTCACTATAGACGGGCACCTGATACATGCAGGCGCTCATTATTATTACTTAAAAATAACAGCTTAGTAATAAAATAATTACAAAAATTTCTCCAGGATCTTGTAGGGGGTGCTTTAAACTTTGATTTAGTCACTTTCTGATTTTCATAGTAATAACTTTTAATAGAGTTATTAAGCCTTGAAAATCGCCATTTTTCGTTTTTTTCAATTTTAAATTGTTTATATCTCGAAAACGATCAACTTTAGAGAAAAATTATAAGAGATCGTTTTTATCCAGAATGGTCAAAAAAATCTAAACAAAATTTGTCCGGGCCAAAAATATTGATTTTTGCAATTTGATTAAAAATTTTTTTTTTTTTAATTTGGACCACTTTTCCCTTGGGCGACTTCTTGAACCTTATTCTGGGATGTCTCACGAACGTGATTATGCAAAAAATGTCATGGGAATATTTTCTCCGACGAACCCGCCGTTTTCGGCTTGTCTAATAAGCCACAAATTTACTAAAAAAATGTTTTTATTAACGTTTCGACGGTTAAATCGGATCCTATTTGGACGTTAATAAAATCATTTTTTTAGTAAAATTGTGGCTTATTTCCCATTAAAAATAGTTAGTTACAAAAATGCCACAAGAAAATAGTTTCAAAACAACATTGTTTAACATATTTTAAAAATTTAAGTATTTCTTACCTTATATACCTAGAATAATATCACCTAAAAGTAACACTAGAACAAAATCAAATCAAAACTAAAAATATGAAATCAATTAAAATTAACACACAAATTATATTATTAATCTATCAAAAATATAGAATTACAATTAATAATTAGGGTACGCTTAAAACTGATTTAGCAACAACTTGTCAAAGCGAAAAGAGGCGTAATTCTGACGTCACTCCATAGCTCACTTACACGGCGCGCGGCGGCGAACGGCACACTCCTAATTTGAGGCTTAGAAATCGAAAAAGCGACCATGGGAGGTGAATGGCAAATTTTTATAATTCTTTATATTTTCGAGGTAGCTGAATCCGAATATGAAGTTTATTTTTATCTAGAATTGGTGGAACATGTTCAAAAATCAAATTTCATGTAAAAATTCAAAAAATCAATTTTGATGATTTTTCAACTTTACCTCACTGTATCTTTGGTCGCTGTAAATATTTCCTTTTGAAAATTTTACTGTGTCATTTTTTAAGTATTTAGATACCAACGAGCTTTGTCTAAAGTGTTTAAACGAATTCAAAAAGGAGTTATTAATTTTTAAACATTTTGTCGTCAGATTTCGTTAGTTTCATGTTTAATTAAAAAAGTTGAGCGACGAAGTTTTTAGCTTATACAGTATTAAAATATAAGTGATGAAGAAGTTTTCTGAAAAATTTCCAGTCAAAATATGTAATAGGAAAAAAGTTATATGACTTTAAAAATCGCACACCTAGTGTTAGGCAAGCGGCAGAAACCCCTAAAATGATGTTATACCGACCACGAAAATCAACTTTAAGGTGAATGACAAATTTTGATGGTTCTTTATGTTTTCGAGGTCGCTGAATCTAAATATGATGTTTATTTCTATTTAAAATTGGTGGAACATGCTCAAAAATCAAATTTTATGCAAAAATGCAAAGAATCAATTAAGATGGTTTTTCAATTTTAACTAGATTTATCTTTGATTGCTTTCGAAAATGTTACTGTATTATCTTTGAAGTAATTAGGCAACAATGAGATTTGTACAATATGTTTAAACTATCCCTTTTAAGCGCCATATTGGCTAACCTTACAACGATGCGATCGACACAAACGCCAGAGGTACGTTTGGCATATTCACCAATGTTATATCTTGATTGGACATAAGCGCCATTTTCTAGTTTTTAATTTATTTCAGACAGTATTTTCAGCCACATTAATGTTCATAAAATATTAAAATTTGAAAAAAAATCACCAATTTTTTTAGTCACTGTGCAGATAAGCAGAATTGGTAAAAATAAAAATAATCAGTTTTTTGGCTTTCTTGAAAAATCAATTTATTGTCGTTTATGCCGTTTTGGCTTGACAGCGTCGATCTAACGGTGCTCGTTTTAAAGGCCTTTTCAAACACTACAAAAGGCGTTGATAGCATTACACACCTAAAACCTACCGTTCCTCTGTTATTTCAACTTGAATACACCAATTTGAGCATGCACCAAAAAAGCAAACTCTTTTTCACCTACCATATATCTTTTTGTATTATTAACAGAACATTTACGAAGGAACGAATCTCTTTATTATTTATAATCTAAAAAAATGTTTTATACAGTGTTTTTAGTTCGATGTATAGTTTTTAAGGTATTCACAAAAAACCGTCCGAAAAGGTGTAATTTTTCAATGAAAATGGCCAATTTTCAACTACGCATAACTCAAAAAGTATCGAGTTCTCAAAAAAAAAGTATAGACCAGTTTTTGCTTAGAAATAGGTTTTCTAGCCACTTTCGTTATTTTGACCAACAAATTTTTCACCCCCTTGAAGGGGTGGGAACCGCCCCAAGATAAAAAGCGCCATAGTATATAGGGTAGATTTTGTTTCTTGAGCAATTCCCTACCTTCTGTGAAAATATCAAGTACATCGATGTAGTAGGATGGAATTCGGAGCCAAGTACCCTCATTCACTGCCCTATAATAATGCTCTGCTATCATCGCGTGAGAGAGAACACACACAAGATTATAGCAAAATTTCTATTTACTGTAACTTTTCGAGTTTTTGAGCTACAGCAACGAGTTTTATGTCATTGGAAAGGTAATTTTGGATTCTTTCAAAATATGTAAAAATATACAAGGCGTATCTAAAAAAATTAAGATTTTTTTTTCATTTCCGTTTCAACCGGAAGCCATATTTTGGGTAAAATTTATTGTTATAATAGATAATAAAGTATCATGTATATCTGCAAAATTTCAGATCTTAGTTTCTATTACAAAGGAAGTTACGGGCAGCCGAATATTTTTTTATAAAAAATTCATAACTCCCCTCTTATGGGGAATTAAGAAATCTGGCTGATGTCATTCCATTTAGCTAGAGGATATCAAAACTACTTCAAAAAATAAAGAAATTCCTTGGAGCCATTTTTGAGAAAATCTAGTTCAAAATTATGTCAAATTTTGACCCCTTAAATATAGGCAACCCATAACTTTTTCTGAAAAATAATAATCTTCCTCTTAGAGCCCCATCTTTAGGCTATATAACGACTTTTTCAAATTAAACTTATCTTAAACAAGTTTTTAGATAGGTAGAGAAATGTGTCGGGTGGGCAGTCGGCCATTTTGGCCGCCATTTTGAATTTGGAAATGTCAAATTTCGTATTTAGATTAACCTATCAATGAGCTAACTTTGAGTTAAATTTCATTCGTTTCGGTCAAAATTTGCAAAAATGGACCCTAAATAACCCCCCTATTTCGGCCCCCCTTTAAGAGATTTTTTTTAAAAGCTTAGTTTCTCGACAAAATTCTCTTAAACTTACTCATACCGAATTTCATTGAAATCGGTCCGGTAGTTTTTGCTGGGCGGTGGCGACATACGTACGTACATACGTACGTACATACGTACGTACATACTTCCGACATGTTTTTTTTATTTGCTTTTTAGACTCAGGGGGACTCAAAACGTAAAAAAAAAGTGAAATGTGAAAAAAAATTTTTTGCACGATCCTATAACTTTATCTATTATACTATACTACGTATATAGTACGATAAAGTAAAAAAACAACTGGGTAAGATCAAAAACATCAAAAATCGAGGATATAGCAACAAAAATTGCCAAACTCAAATTAAGCTTGCGCTGGCTGAAAAACTTTCGCGACTGGACCGGGTTAAACACACAGACGCTTATAAGAAACCTATAAGATAGACACGAACTTGCAATGGTTATAGTCAACCTTCATTAGTGGAGTCGGCACTAAAAGAAAAACAAAAAATGAAGAGTAAGGACTAACTTTTCAATCTAATAGCACATAAAGCAATATTAAAAATATTACTCTACATACCACCTGATTGAAAACAATGGGAACCTTCTCTGGTTACACCTCCGAGGCTTCTAAAATTTGCAAGCCATAACGGATGCTGAGACTAAGGAAGATGAAGAAATTTTACAATTGAAGCGTTTATTTGAAAAACAAGACTTGTCTAAAATTTAAAATTTTGGCAAATCAAGAAAATCTTCCCAGAAATCTGTTGTATTTCTAATACTATCCAAATGTTCTATGTAGTTTACTCCGGACATCTGAGATTTTTACACAACTGAATGTGTCAGATGGATAAAGAAATTACTATTCTATGAGAAAAATACATAAAGTCGAATTTGCGAAAAATGGACATGTGTTGTTTTTCAAATAAACGCTTCAATTTAAAATTCACGTCCCATCTGCTCAGCCAGGGCCTATTTTACCACTAGGCGCATGAGGCCCCTGCCTCGGGACCGCATTTTATTGGGGCCCGAAAAGATCGCTAAAAGAAATTTTTTATTGGAAAAACAAAATAAATTTTCAGTAGTAATTGCATAAGAGCTCTGAAATTATGGAATTTTTCCCGAGTGACACTTTGACAGTTTTAATTTCACGAGCCGAAGGCGAGTGAAATTATGTCAAAGTGTCACGAGAGCAAAAATTCTATATTAATTTCAGAGATCGTGTGCAATTTGTTGCGATTATTTCATGAATAAAACTGTTCAAAACCAAAATTTAATTGTAATTTATTTATGTAAGTACAAAGTACCATTAAACACACAGTTTTTATAAATATAATATGACGATTGAAAGTCATCACTTTTATAATTTTTAAAACATTAATTGTCATTAATGTCACTGAATGTATTTTTTCGTAGCAACGAAGGGCATCTGACGTAATTGCTTAACGACGGGATATTATAAAAAATGATCACCTTAATTTGCATTTATGTAGTTCTCTATTGGTCAGAATCTCCTATGAATGAAATAATCAAAATTATTTCATTTTACGAACAGGAAATGATAAATGATAACAAATTAGGTTAGAGTTATATTCATAAACCATAAACTATTCTCATCATAAAACTGCAATAAGAGTAGGTAGATTGCCTTGTCGGCATGAATACCAATAAGGAAAATAGATACCACTTCAAAGGTTCAACAAGAGGTAGGATTGACAAGAGGTATTGTTACGTATTGTTATAATATTTATTCAAAATGCACTTTTAAATTTAATATTTAGCTTGACGTTTGATGCTGTTTTCTGCAAAGATAAGGGATAAGGTATTTCTTGCTTCTCTTAATTTTCAGTCCTGTGCGTTTTAAGTTAGTTCAACTAATCGATTCATTAATCATTAGTCATTTTATTAAATTTCTTTAAACACCCATTTTTCTTAATTAAGTAATCGTTTCATTATTATCATGAGTTTCAAATATTTAAGTGGCAATAAAAAAGGAGGTCCAAAAAGATGCATTATTTTCATATTTGAAAACAACAAAACAGTTCACAAAAAGGAAGTTCGTCCTCCCATCCTGTTTTTCTTCTTCTTCTACGGCACTACAGCCCAAATTGAGCCTTGTCCTCCTTTATTTTTTGTCTCCACCTTTGTTTATCTGTCGCTGCTCTTCTCCATACACGGACTCCTAAAAATGCTTGTGCATCGCTGCTTACTGTGTCTTCCCAGTGCCTTCTTGGCTTTCCAACCAGTCTCTGTTCCCGTATCCTAGCATTCAGTGCTCGTTTTGGTAGCCTATCCTCTCCTCCTCTCCCATTCTTATCACACGTCCGACCCATTGCAATCTTTGAATTCTAACGAAGTCTGAGAGAGGTGATTCCTTATAAAGTTGATAAAGCTGGTTATATCGAATTCTGAAGATTCCGTTTTCCCTCATAGGTCCTAGCATTCTCCTCAGTATTCTTTCCTTTCCTTTCTAACGTCGAGTTTGTTTTTGGATGTTTCTTTCAGGACCCGTGCTTCGCTGCCATACCCTAATTGTCGAATTAAGGTTTCATAGATTCTCATCTTTGTATTTCGGTGGACAATTTTAGACCAAAATATATGGGAGAGGGCAAAATAAGCTCTGTTTGCCTGCGTTATTCTCTTTCGTATGTCTCCATCTTCCGATCCGTCGGCATATATTTCTACTACCAGGTATGTAAACTTTCCAACCGTTTCAATGTCATCTTCATGTATAATGTTTTGTGGAACTATATTTCTTCTCGTCTGTATAATTATTTATTATGTAACTTATAAAGTTGATAAAGCTAGTTGTTGTGTCGAATTCTGAAGATTCCGTTTTCCCTCACAGGTCCTAGTATTCTCCTCAGTACGTTTCTTTCGAATGTGTCGAGTTTGTTTTTGGATGTTTCTTTCAGGACCCATGCTTCACTGCCATACTATTTGTCGAATTAAGGTTTTATAAATTCTCATCTTTGTATTTCGGTGGACACTTTTAGACCAAAATATATGGGAGAGGGCAAAATAAGCTCTTCTTGCGTGCGTTGTTCTCCGTCGGCGTACATTTCTACTCCCAGGTATGTACACTTTCCAATCGTCTCAATGTCATCTTGATGGAAAATGTTTTGTGGAAATATATTTTTTCTCGCCTGTATTATTATTTTTGTTTTTTTTGTGTTAATGTAAAGACCTAGCCTTTTCGATTGCGTTTTTAACTCTGCGTGTGTTTCATGTGCTCCTGTTGATGTTCTACTCATATATAATATCATCGGCATAAGCGGCGAGTTGAACGGTTCTGTTGCTCAATATAGGTTTATTCGTCCAGTTTGCATTTGCCCAACCACATAGTCCAGTGCCAGGTTAAACAATTGCCAGCCCCTCTCCCTACGTCAATCCCTGCGAGATTTTGAAAAAGTCCGTCCGGTGGTTTTGTACTCGTACACATGCCTAAGTTTCATCCATTATGGCTTAATGAGTCTAATTAGCTTACGTGGTATTGCCAATTCAGCCAATATATAGTAGGTATAGTCTCTTCCTTTTGACTGAGTCATATGCCTGTTTGAAGTCTACAAACACGTTGTGAATATCAATGTTGTGTTCCCATGATTTGTTCAAGACCTGCTTGACTGTAAATATTTGATCCATTGCTGATCATCCGCATCTAAAGCCCGTCTGATACTCTCCAATAATATTTTCTGCTAGTGGTTGGAGCCGCTGGTTTATAATATGCTTACGTGAGGACTTTAATATGGTGTACATATATGTAGTAGAGAAATTCCACAGTAGTTTTTGCACTTTAAAGAATAATTAAATAATGTTTATACTTATTTAAATATAAATTTTATTTGTTGTTAATAAAAATTTAAATTTCTGCTGCAACTATATTTCGATTAAATAATTAATACCTACATTTAAAAAAGTTATTATTATTATTATTATTACTCTTAAATTTTTGTTAGGGGCCCGAAAATTATGTAGTACCTCGGGCCTGATTTAAAGTAAAATAGACTCTGTGCTCAGCGCGAAAATGGTTCCCTTCGTTGTCCAATCAGAGTAAACATTTTAATCAAAAATGAATAACCATTTTCAATTTTGTTACAACACGAAACTACAGCCGAATTATATTCTAGTTCAATCAGAGAGTGTAGCAAGACCTCTACCGGTTTCGAAACCTATTAGTCTCTCATCAGGAGGCACATATGCTGCTCTCTCTGACCCAACCAGGACAAACCCCGGCGTGCAGCTACGGATTGCAACGAACGAAATGGCAGGGATGCCCTAGCGGCAACTGCTAGCAAAAGACTAAGTTTTCAATCTAATAGCACATAAAGCAACATTAAAAAGATTACTCTACATCCCACCAGATTTAAAACAATGGGAACCTTCTCTGGTTACACCTCCGAAGCTTCTAAAATTTGCAAGCCATAACGGATGGTTCCCTTCGTACTCCAATCAAAGTAAACATGTTAATCAAAAATGAATAACCATTTTGAATCCTCGCAGGTGTAACCAGAGAAGGTTCCCATTGTTTTCAATCTGGTGTGATGTAGAGTAATATTTTTTTTATGTTGCTTTATGTGCTATTAGATTCAAAACTTAGTCTTTTGCTAGCAGTTGCCGCTAGGGCATCCCTGCCGTTTCGTTCGTTGCAATCCGTAGCTGCACGCCGGGGTTTGTCCTGATTGGGTCAGAGAGAGCAGCATATGTGCCTCCTGATGAGAGACTAATAAGTTTCGAAACCGGTAGAGGTGCTTGCTGCACTCTCTGATTGAACTAGCATATGATTCGGCTGTAGTTTCGTGTTGCAACGAAATTGAAAATGGTTATTCATTTTTAAAAAAATGAAGGTTCGCAGCGGTGGCGCACCTAGAATTTTCCTCTGGGGAGGTTTGGATTTATCTGGGGGAGGGGTTTCGCTTGGTTACAGAAATTTTTTTGTATAGTTTGTTAAAGACAAGTTACATTTTTCTACTATCCTTTATATGCCCTGGGAGGAGTTTTAAACCCCAAACCTCCCCCCCTAGGTGCGCCACACTGGTTCGCGGGCCACACTGCTAGACAAAAAGCCAACGTTGGAACGATAAAATATCACAATATAGACCTTACGAAGGTAAACGGCCAAGAGGAAGTTTACAGATGAGATGGGTAGACGATATAAAAAAATAACGATGAAAGGGGTTGGGAGAGGCCTATATACAAGCATGACGATAAAAAGCTATAAAAAGAAGAAATAATTTTTCTATGTATTTAAACCTTTAACTCATAATTATGATGTGGTGTGAATAATCCTTTTCGTATATTACTTCATTCATTCATTAAGCATCTCAATCCCTAGGGATTATAGCTAACGCCATGGCGTTGAAAATCCTATTCTTGGGTGAGGTAGATTAGTCCTCTGTCAATTTATAGCTTGCTGTGTGTCTTTGCTGTTCTCGTGACTTTTTTCCATTTCTTCCTGTCCTTGCACTGAACTTTCCAGTTTTTCACATTCATTGCTCTTATGTCTTCTTCTACATCATCCAGCCATCTTCTTCTGGGACTTCCTCACCCCTGGGCCATAATCCTTCTCAACATATCTGATTGTGGGCGTCTCTGTATATATCCTATCCATTTAGAGATTGCAATTGATGGGTCCAGCATCCAGCAATCCAGCTGGATCCGGCGCTTGTTTACATGCTGCATCCAGCAAAGCGTGCTGCATCCAGCAGCTCGGATCCGCAAACGTGTCAAATTCGAAATAAGTTACTTAATGTCTTCATTAGCCTCTTTCCTCAAAGCAGTGGGTCGGCAACTTGCCATTCTATCGCGCTGGCAGTAGCTCAATATGCTGGAAAGTTTCTATAGCTTAAAAGTTTGCATCGATAAACCGTTGATATACATTGATTCTGCGATAAAATTCTCTTAACCGGCAGCTGTAGAAGCTCTTTGCAGAATAGAGTCCACTTTATTAATGGCCGACACAACCATGAAATTTGGCTTAGACAAACTAAATAGCCAAGACTCTAGCCTTAATGCCGATCTATCGCAAGCACTACGCAACAGAATCACGGAACGGTGGCTCTATGAGATTACAGGTACATTAGTGTATTGACAAAATCAAAAAAAGTATGACGAAGGACTAAACAATTCTGGTTACTTCCCCTTGCCGAAAAAGAATGAAGAAAATTTGTTGATTCGTATAAATAAACAAGTAACTGTGGAACCAGTGCAAGAGATAATGGAAGAAGATGGGCCAACTAATCCGGAGCCCGTGAATTTTACTTTGGAAAAAAACTTGAGATTAAATTGAAACGAGAAAGAGAAAACATTTATAGCCAAAAAAAACTGGGCCTCAAAAAGATTACGAAAAGATTTTGGAAACGGAAATGGCGGTGTATGAGACCGAAGGAGTGAAAGGCGATCGTTTGTCAATGGTCTATGACTATTTGATGACCTTAAAATCGACCAGAACAGAGGCCGGAAGGGCTTTCTCGTCAACCGGCTATATGTGCAGTTCTGTGCGAAGTAGATAAGGCCTATGTTTTTAAGGTATCACTTTCAAAAAACTAAATAATTCACGTTTCTGTTTAAAAATTTAGCATACAGACAAAAAAAACATTAAAATCGTGTTTTTATTTTTATTTCACATTTTGCTGGATCCGCGCTGGATCCAGCTGGATTTAGCCCAATCTTACAAAAATCCAGCTGGATTGAAAATGCTTCTTCTTCTTCTTGACTGGCTTTACAACTCGGGGTGAGTCTTCGCCGCATCCACTATGGCCCTCCATCGTCTGCGATCTTGCGCTTTGATTTGCCATTGTTGTACCCCAATCCTAGATAGATCGGTTTCAACATCATCCTTCCATCTTTTTCTGGGACGGCCCACTGATCTTCTACCGTCTGGTCTCTCGAAGAACACTGTCTTTAGCACTCTGTCTTCCTCTGATCTTACTACATGACCTGCCCATCTTATCCGATTAGCTTTTATATGTCTGACGATGTTTTCAGTACCATATAGAGTCACCAATTCAGCATTGCGGCGCCTTCTCCACTTTCCTGTCAATTCATCTCTTTGAGGACCAAATATGATTCTGAGGACTTTCCTTTCAAATATCAGCAATTTATTTATTTCTCGCTGATGTAGAGTCCATGTTTCACTCCCATATGTAACAACTGGGCGAATAATTGACATGTACAGTCTTAATTTAGATTGTCTTTTCAGCAGCTTTGAAAATGCTGCTGGATTGCAATCCCTATATCCATTCTAAGCGAAGCGATTTTATGTATTTTATGTATCTGACTATGCTTTCTCTCTTTAATTCTACTTCAATTTCGGCATTTGTTATCATTCGTATTTCTCCCTCTCTTGTTACATTGTGGCCCCGTATTGTTCTCATTATTTTTCTTTCAAATTTCAGAAGGCTATCTTCTTCTTTCTTGTTAATCCTTGTTGTTTCCATTCCAAATGTAACAACAGGTCTTATTATGGTCGTATATAGTTCATCTTGGTTCTCTTGCTTAGGATCTTGTTTCTCAGCAGATTTCTATTCATTCCATATGCTTTTTTGCCTTTCAGAATTCTTTCCTCTGTTCTCTCTCTTCCTGTTTTCCCTATTGTTGCTCCCAGGTAGCTAAAGGTGGATACAGTTTTAAATTTGTGGTTCTGTGTTATTATTTTGTTTTGTGCTGGTTTATCTGTAGCCCTATTCATTTCGCTTCATTATCTAATTTTTCAACGGCTTTTATAAGTGTCATCTTCGTCTTCGCTATTATGACTAGATCGTCTGCATATGCTACTAGTTGAAGTTGATCTGTAATAATGTTTTTGTTTGCAAAGTTTGTCCTTTTTATTAGTACTTCCAACATCAGGTTAAATAGTGTCTGTGAGATAGAGTCACCTTGTTAGAAGTTGTTCCGTTGAAGCTGATCTTTTCTGTGGTGTTCTTTAGGGTCACTGTTAGCATATGTCCTAATTTTTCTGGGATTCCAAGATGATCCAGCTCCTCCATCATTTTCGGTCGATTAATTGTGTCAAAAGCGCTTTTGAAATCTATGAATATTAGGTGTATTTCTCTGTTGTATTCTCTCGATTTTTGGATTATTTGCTCCACTGTATCTTCTTCTTGTGCCACTCCTATCGGAGATTGGAAATCATCAAGGCTACCCTGACTTTGTTTACAGCTGACCTAAAAAGTTCATTAGTGGTGCAGCCAAACCACTCTCAAATTCCGCATCCACGACATTCTTCTACGGCCTGGATTCCGTTTTCCTTCTATTTTTCCTTGCATTATATTTTGAAATAATGCGTATTTATGACCTCTCATCAGGTGACCCAAATACTCGAGTTTTCTTCGTTTTATCGTTAATAACATTTCTGGGTCTCTTCCTATCCTCCGTATTACTTCAAGATTTGTGATTCTTTCAACCCAACTTATCTTCAGCATTCGACGGTAGCACCACATCTCGAAACTTTCAATATTTTTTATGTTGTTCTGTTTGAGAGTCCAGGCCTCTACACCGTATAATAGCGTGTTAAATACGTAGCCACTTAGCATTCTTAATCGTAGATGTATGGAGTTAATTGTCGATCTTCCCGGTGTGAACCCGTTTTGTTATTTTCCTAATATTCGTTCAGCGCATACTTTAACTTTCATGGTTATGATGTTTGCTAGAATTTTATATGCGGTGTTCAATAAAGTTATTGCTCTGTAATTCTCGCACTCCTCCCGATCTCTTTTTTTATATATAGGTACATTATACCTCTGTTCCACTCATCTGGTATTCTGTTTTGTGTCCATATTTGTTGTATTAGCTGGTTTATTTCTTTATGTAATTCTCTTTTTCTCACTGCTATTTCACCTTCTCCTGCTGCTTTTTTTGTTTCGGAGGTTTTTAATTTCTTTTAGTACTTCTTCTTCTGTGGGAATTTCTACTTCACCATTACATTTTATGATTGGTCTTACTTCATCATCGCGGTGTACTTCCTCCGTAGTGAATAGCATTTTGTCATAATATTCTTCCCATATTCTGCTGATCTGTTTGTCTTCAAAGACGGTTTCTCCTTTTTGGTTTTTTAGTCCTCTTGTTTTAATGCTAGCGTTATTTTTTGTTGCTCTGACTTTTTTGTAAAATTGTTTATTTTAGATTTTTCCTGTCTTTTTCAATACCCTCCATAACATTATTTGTATAAGTCATACAGAAGTAAAAACTTCTTTTGTATATTGGTATAAAAAGTTTTATTAAAAAACATAAAAGTCATCCAAAAGGATTTGCAAAACGTATTCAATTTGAATCAGATCATCCTCAGTGCGTTCTGCTTCGTAAAAGAAACTAGCATCTTTTTGAAAAAGGTTACATCGATATTTATGGTTTACATAATAATTAAGTGGTATTTGTAACGACTCCAAGTCGATGTTACAAAATAAAATGTGTTAGGAGTGCTCAAAGGGCAACATGGTTCCCTGCTCGTTAAGAACTCGTGGTTCTTGCCAGTTCAATAGACACAGACCAAGTCCAAAACCTTCAAAAAGTTGCTAGTTTCTTTTACGAAGCAGAACGCACTGAGGATGATCTGATTCAGATTGAAAACGTTTTGCAAATCCTTTTGGAGGACTTTTATGTTTTTTAATAAAACTTTTTATACCAATATACAAAAGAAGTTTTTACTTCTGTATGTTTTTTTAACTATGGTATACAGCCAGCTACGGGGACTTTCCCATTGATTTTATTATTTGTATACTTTGATTAAAGTATAAAGTCGCAACTATTTCTACTTGCCTCGCATTCTTAGATATTTCATAATAAATATCAGGTACCGTTTGGTGCCCTTAAAGCAAAGGGAAAAATTAATGTCAAGCTAGTAGATTGCTTTTATAAATCTAGATTGCACTAGTCTGTAAATGACTGCATGGTTGGGTATTAACCACAGATACTCGGATACGAAAAGTTCTGTCTGAAGAGGATTGGACGAAGTGTAAACACTCCTTTTCGTATATTCATTATCATCACCAGCCCATAGTCGTCCACTGCCGAACATAGGCCTCCTCAAAAAACTTCCATTCAGATTTATCCTGCGCTGCTGCAATCCAGTTTGTACAAATCCTCTTTATGTCGTCAGTCCATCTTGTGGGTGGTCTTCCCGGGTTTCGTCTATCCGCTATCGGTCTCCAATCCAAGATTTTTTTGGTTCACCTATTATCTCTCATTCTAGCGACGTGTCCTGCCCACTTCCATTTATTTTTTTTCGTACTCAAATTATAAAAAAACATGAACTAGCTATTATTATCATTGGCGATTTTAACGCAAAATTTGGTGAAGGTACAGACGAGAATGTCAAAATCTATGATGTGGCACATGAAACGAAACAGGGGAAAGGCATATATGGTTGTAAAAAATGCATTTTTTAAATTACATCTAAGAAGACTTTATAGATAGCACTCCCGGTAATATCCCAGGAGTAATTATAAGAAACCAAATTGATTCTCGTATCATAGTCTATTAGTTGCATAAATATAAACATACGACTCAAAATAATTTATAAGAAAATGAGGCCCACAATAAATATATTCTTTTTCTTTAAGTGCCATCTCCGCGACCAAGGTTGGCAATAATCATGGCTATTTTGACCTTCGAGGCAGCTGCTCTGAACAGTTGCCATGAGCTGCAACCAAACCATTCTCTCAGGTTCTTCAACCAGAAAACGCTTCTCATTCCTACGCTTCTCCTACCCTCTATTTCTCCTTGAAGTATGAGTTTTCTTCTTATACTTGTTGTAGATCTGTCGATCTGTTAATTCCGACGTTGAAGTATTTCTTGAGAGGTAGACTGCCAGCTATCTCTCCATCTTTTTGGTGGTCTTCCCGGTGAACGCTTGCCTGCTGGTTTTCCTTCTAGAGCAATTCTTGGTAGTCTGTGCTCCTTCATTCTTTTTACATGACTGAACCAGTTTCTTCATCTTTGCCTGCCCCATCTGACTACATCTTGTACGCCACATTGTTCCCTGATGATGTTGTTTAGTATTCTATCTCTTCTTGTCTTCCCTGCTATTGCTCTTAGTGTCTTCATTTCGGCTGTTCGTAGCATGCTTTTGGTTTTATTGGTATCTTCTCTTGATTCAACGCCGTAGGCCATAACGGGTCTGATGCAAGTTTTATAAATTCTAACTTTGCTGTCCATTCTCATATATGGGTTATTCCAGACCACATCTCTCAAACATCCGGAGAAGACAGCGGCCTTGTTAATTTTTCCTTTTAGGTCTCTGGCTGAGTCATGATAACTTGATTTACAGCTAGATATTTGAACTGGTTTAGCTGTTCTATGGGTTTCCAGTCTACCACTAGCTTGCATCTAATTGGGTCTTTCGCAATGGTAATGCATTTTTTTTCTGCGTGGATATGTTCATGTTGAGTCGTCGGCATGCTTGATAGAATCGATAAAGTTGTCTTTGTATGTCATCCTCGTTCTCTGCAATCAGGGCTGCATCATCCGCACAGCACACTATACTGATTCTACTGTGGCCGTGTTTGTATCTTAGTTGTAGCGATTCCACATCTTCTATTATTTCATCTATTAGCATATTGAATAGAAATGGACTGAGGCTGTCTCCCTGCCTGATTCCTCCTAGTGTTGGTATGTTGGCCGTAGAGGTGTCGTTTGTTTTAATTTTTGTCATGTTGTTATTGTTCATTTGTTTTATGTCTTCAACAATGTTTGCTGGTATCCTTTTTTGCTTAATTTTCTTTATTATATCGCTAAGTCCGACTCTGCCAAATGCTTTCGTTAGGTCTACGAAGCAGATATATGCAGGTTTGTTATTCATCGACTTCGCTTTCACTTGTTTCATGACAAATATTGCGTCCGTCGTCGACCTGTCTTTTCTGAATCCTTGCTGTTTTTCTCTGTTCTTTATCTGTGATTCCAATTTATCCTTGAGTATGCCTGTAAATAACTTCATTGTCGTATTTAAGAGAATTATTCCTCTGAAGTTGTCCGGGCATGATCTTTGTCCTTTCTTAAAAATCGGTATTGTGATACTGGTGTGCCAATCTTGTGGTATCGCTGCTCTGTCTAAGATTTTGAAACAATGTTGTGAGACAATTAGTGAGTTTCTGACCGCCGAATTTCAGCAGTTCGTTTGATATTCCATCAGTACCTGGCGATCGTCTATTCTTTAAGATCTTCATTCTCGCTTCTTCATCAGTTTCTTTAGTGATATAACTGTCTTCTGTATTGTAATCGTGTTCGTCATTGGCGTCTTCACCTTTGTAGAGTTCTCTGAAATATTTTTCCCATGTCTCAGTTGGTATCCCCTTTGTCTGTACAAATTCAGTTACTGTTTTTTTTTTCTGTTTTTTAGCATTTTCCAAACTTTCATCTGTGCGCCATAGATGTCGTGATCCATGTCACTTGTGAAGTTGATCCAATGCCTTTTGTTTATTGCTCTTATTCGCAAATTTATTCTGTTTCTTGTTTCTATATAGATGGCGCGTTGTTCCTGCGTTCCAGTGCTTTTGTAACACAGTTAGCATTTTCTCTTTTGTTCTGCGAGTTCTTTGACTTCTTGACAAAACCATGGTTTGTTGTTTCTTATTGCGCGGGTGTTTGTTTTTCTTTTGCCGATAGACTCTTCCGCAGCCTGCTGGATGCAGTTTTTGATTTCATTCCAGCATTCTTCTACTTCACTGTTGTGCATGTTATATCTTTCGCCTCTCATCACATGTGCGAGATATTGTAATTTCCTTTCATATTTTATTATGTTTTCAATTTCCCTCTCAATGCCTATTTTCCTTAACCGTTCTATATTCGTGACTTTATCTACCCATGAAATCCTTAACACAAAATAAATATAAAATTGTTAAAAGAAAACAACATCCAAAATAAGTAAAAACAAATATTGAAGAATATTGAGAAAATAATGGAAAACTCCACTAGTGCCATAGAATAACAGTGGAATGAAATGAAGATATCTGTTACTATACTTTCGCAAAAAAACCTTAAATAACAAAAAAGAGATACTTACTTGCTTAGTTAATCAGTAGACCCATTAATACCTTTCGGCGTTGGGCCATCTATAATACAATTTATTACAATTAAAATAATTTACAATCTTCTGAGGTGTCGAGACTTACGTCTAGCTCTTAATGAACTCTCTCCATTCCTTCCTATTGGTTGCCATTTGTGATGTTTACTGCCAAGTGTTACCTTTACTCTGTAGTATCTGTGAGATTACTATTCCATTCTTTAATGGACCGTCCTCTTCTGGTCTTCCCTATTGGTTTTGCTTCTCACACTCTTTCCACTTGTCTTTTATTGTTCATCCTGGTTAGATGTCCGAACCATGCCAATTTTTTCTCCTTAATTGAGTCGAGTATCGGTTTTGATTTTGAGTCTTTCTCTTATTTCTTTATTTCTTATTCTATCTGTTCTTCTTACTCCAATCGGTCTTCTGTGGTATTTCATCTCTGCTGTATAAATTCTGCTCTGCTGTCATTTGTTTAATATCCAGTTTTCTGCTCCATATGCCACCGTTGGTATATATATTGTTTTGTATTTTGTCATCTTGGTCTTTGTTGATATTACTTTTTTATTAAAGTATCCTTTATGTAGTGGTTGGAATAGTTTTCCTGTGTTTTCCATTCTGTTGTTAAGATCGTCCTCGATGTCTCCTTTGTTGTTCATTACTGTTCCCAAGTATTTGTATGAATTTGTCTGTATTATTTTTTTGTTAATCTATCATTACTTCTATTTGATCTTCCTTCCGTCCCTTGTTTCCTTGTTATTTTCATTATCTTAGTCTTCTCTTTCTTTACGTTTAAGTTGTATTTGCTTGCTTCTACGTTCCATTTCTCTAAGTTTTATTTCAATTTTTCCACTGTTTCAAAAGAGTAGATAATGGCGAAGTCCGAAACGTCAAAAATAAACTTATTTTAAAGTATAACTGTGGCTCATTCAAAGCAAAAATAATAAATTCATTAGACTAGATTAAAAATGTAAAGATGAACATATAAGTAGGACTGTGTTAAGTTACAGGTAGCCAAACACATTACTGTGAGATCGACAGTCCAATAAAATGTTGTTCAAATATTGTTAGAAGAAACAGAAGCTACTCAGTTTGTCATATACATTACTTGGCGACTATGACACCGACTTTTAGTTTCTAATATTAAAAAGTTCCGCCCGATACCACCATGCATCCACCAAATCTCTAACTGCATAATTTCCCAATAAACATCGGTAAGTTACAGTCAAGCGTTCAACCTGTTCACATTCTATCAGCCTACGCGTCTTCAAAAATCCATGTTAATTCACGAATAACCTCTTCCGGGTTGGTATATTAGACCCCCTGCCGAATTTTTAACTTTACTGCCATCTAAATCATCTCGTAATGATATGTAGTCAGTGAAAACTAACACGATGTTGTATTCTTGCATGAATGAATCTAAAATACGTGTGGATTTTTAACTCGAAATGATTTAATTCCACTAAGAAGGTAAAATGTGAATTTAATTAACACTGAATCGCTGGTTTATCCACACTGTCTAAGATTTATTAGAGTATAATCCAAGAAGAAAAGAAATATGTCAAATGAATGTCAGTTAATGACAATTTATTAAACATACAGCAACATAACATAAATAGGTGAGTGAGGCTGATATTGCAAACTTTCATCATCGTCATCACAGCTGGTCAATTCCAGTGGATTATGGCACTGCCGAGGCATATAGTAATCCTTTTTTCCAGGTGGTTTCCTGTTTGGTTTATTTCTTGTAGATCTACATGTGCCTTTACAGCGTTGGTTATGTATTTCCAATCTTTTCTGTTTCTGCATTTTGTCTTCCAGTCTTTTATTTTCATTATTTTTATGTCTTGCTCTATCTGGTTCCACCATCTTATCCTGTGTCGTTCTCTTTTTCTTGGTCGCAGGGTTGTTCATGTTCACTTCGTAATTCTTTTTGTCATTTCTGTGGGTGCTTTTCTCATTATGTGACCTATCCATTCTACACGTCTTGCTTTTATGTATCTGGCTATGTTTTTATCTCTCATTTCTCGTTTAATTTCTTGATTAGTCTTCAATTTTTTCCCCGTCTCTTGTTCTCTTTGGTCCCAATACTGATTTCGATATTTTTCTTTATACTATTATCAGATCTTCTTCATCTTTTTTTGTCAACGTCGTGGTTTCCATTGCATAACTGGTCTGATCAGTGTCTTATACATTTTGTTTTTTGTTTGTCTGTTGATGTTTTTGGATCTAAGTAATTGCTTATTCCTTCCAAAAGCTTTAATATGCTTCTAGATTCTGTATTCTGTCTTTGCTGCTTTTTCCTATGGCTACACCTAGGTAGTTGAACTTGGTTACTTCTTCAAATTAAAATTTTCCCGTTATTATCAATTCCCCTTCAATTCCCCTTCCAGCTTTCCCGTTCAATTACATCCATTTGGATTTGATTTCATTAATTACTGATCCCACCTCATTTGCTTGTACATCCAGCAGGTTTATGGCTTTTATTACGTCTTCTCTTTTTTCTGATACAACTGTTAAATCATCCGCATAAGCGATAATTTGTGTTCCATCAAGTATTATATTCTTTCCGTTTAGTTACGAGCATAAAACGTAGGTACATCAAAAACAGAAACTTACATAAATCACAGATATGCAAATATGCCTAGTGCAACGAAAACGAAGTACAATGGAGAGATACATCAATAATCATAAAAGAAACAGACATGAAAAAGAGAGGAGTTCAAGAAGCAGCCCTGTAAGGAAGAACTTAAAAAAGTTGTGACTGGCTGAATGGCAAAAGCCTGTGCCAAAAAAAAGAAGCAGCCCTTATCTTACTCAATGAAGAAAACTATGTAGCAAACAAATCAGCAGAACCTAGCAGGCTTTGTTTGCCAATACTAATGGAAGAAGTCATCAACAAGAATATACCAATAATAGCGGTTGAGAAAATCTGATACACATCGTTCACAATCATATCCAATACATAAATGTGCAACACACAATCCACAAACGCAATAAACGAACATTCACAAACAAACACAAACTCATAATTGTAGGGCAGCCCGAGCGGGGATTTTTGCAGTTACTCGAGCGCGTCAGATTATTGCATGGGGAGAAACCTTGTACCCTGAAAATGTACCTCTACCATATATTAGCTTTTAATGCAGCGAAAGTTCGTTAAGTGGGGCCGAAAAAAATCTATTCTTAGGAAAACTCGAAATCGTCAGATTAAGATAAGGTAAGTTAAGATATACATGCAAAATAATATATATTTCAAAAATCTGACGACTTGAGCGGGGCCTAAGGAAATGGGTGAGTCCCAAAGTTTCACATGGAAAAAGCGAATATTTCGCAAAATGAATGACATATCGAAAAACTAAAAAATCTTTGCTCAAAATTTTTCAAAAATCTATCGAATGATACCAAACACGACTTCCCACGGATAGGGGTGGGGGGTAAATTTAATATTTTAAATACGAATCCCGCGATATTTCGCGAAATGAACATCATATTGAAAAACTGAAAAATACACTTATTCAATATTTTTGAAAAATCTATCGAATGGCACCAAACACGTCCCCCACGGAGGTGAGGTGGGGTATTACTTTAAAATCTCAACTGGGGGCCCCCATTTTTATTGCAGATTTGAATTCCTTATGTAAAAATAAGTAACGTTTATTCGAGACACTTTTTCGACTTATGGATAGATGGCGCTATAATCTAAAAAAAGATTGTTGGAAATGGAAAATTAAATTAAAAATGGAAAGTCCTCGCTAAAATGGAAAACTTTACTGAACTTTTTTTGGTTTTAGGACCTAATCTTCACAACCCAATAGGTCCCTATAACGCTCGAGTAACTACATAATTTAGCATACTCTGATTCCTTACCATAACGTAGATACAAATAATTTATAAACACACGAAAAAATCAGAATTTTATGTTACATGGGGCAAGAAATAAACTCAATGATCTTTCCAACAAAAACATGACTGTTGCCTACAATACCGCTACCACGTAAGTGAACCTTCAATTTTGAAGATTTATAAACTCTTCAATCTACTTTGGGGGTTATACTCGCTATTTTGGGGGGCTATGCTACACATTATCTCGAGAATGGGCAAATTTGAAGAGAAATCGTCATACAGGTCGATTTTTATTTTTAAAATTGGTACTTTTTAGCATATATATAATACTAGTGACGTCATTCATCTGGGCGTGAGGACGTAATCGATGATTTTTTTGAATGGGAGTAGGAGTCGTGTGATAGCTCGTTAACATAACTATTTATACAGGGTGTGCAAAAAAATTTTGTTTTAAATTAAATTATGTAATTGCGAAAAAAAAAGAAAATTGTTTTGTAAACCCCCAAACCCTAAAGTTTATTTTACCCCCTGATGCCTGCAAGGTTTTTACCTTGCTGATGCGTGCCAGGTCATGGTTTTTGGCCTTGGTGTGCTATAAATTATCACTATACAAATTTCTAGCCTTACAGGAAGACCGTTACTGTTACTCGGAGGATTCACTAGCTCTTAGACTATAACACTATGTATTCTTAATAATCTGCTCTTTAACTTTTTGAGGGGATGGGTACGTATTTTCGGCTGCAATGCTATTCAAATGAGGATTCATTTTTTTCGAATCCTGAGAAAAATTTTTTGAAAAATTTAAACGCAGAATGAAAGATTACGTCATTAGTGAGGGCCGAAAGTCCCTGAGAACTTCTATAATGTTTATTTTAATAAGTTACAGAAGTAAAAATCTAAGAGAAAATTTAGTGTGATTTTTAATTTCAAATAACTCATTCAAAATATACTTTTTATTCATCCTAAGGGACTTTCGACCCTCGGTAATAATTTAGTCTTTCATTCTGCATTTAAATTTTTTAAAAGTATTTATTAGTTTTTTCAGGATTTGAAAAAAATGGACTCCATGTCCGTGGTAATATTTTCCAAATTTATCTTTGTCTTACAACGCAATAAGTCGAATAGAATATTGTCAGCATATTGTCAGTCAGACAGTGACAATCAGTGACAATTTTAAATATTTGATATGGCATCGGGAATATTTTGAGTTGTTGATTAAATAATATTGATATATTTGATACTTGATAAATAATTGATTTAAGACGTGAACGTGAACTTAATAAAAAGTTATTTATTTATTATTTGTGGAAGATCCAAGCAGAGAATACATCAGGATATATTCTGTGATCCAAGTATTTTGTTGTTAAAGATGTTCAAAATTGTAAGCGTTCCATAGCAACAAAATATTATCAAAAAATCTCTTTAACACTTTTCCTCTTTTCCCGATTGAGTATCAGTTTTTGTTGTACATATAAATTATTACAATCACTGAATACATAGTTAGTAAAAAAATTATCAAATTTATTAACTGAATTAATAATTTGCAATTATGTATACAAATAACAGTTATCCAAGAACATTCAAAAGCCATCTCTTTAAGTTAATGATGCCATTTTCGAGTAGAATGACATTCTAGTAATGTTTACATATCCATATATATATGGACCGTTCACTTTTGTTAGAGTATAGGTCGCTCAAATACTATGAGCTCTTTTAATCCATTTCACGCGGTGGATTAGTCCGCAGTGTCCTTTAGGTCATCGTTCATAGGTTGTGATGTTTTTTTGCCTTCTCTATTATCTTCTTCCACTCACTCCGGTCCTGAATCTTTTCTCTCCAGTTTGCAATTTCCATCTTTGATATATCGTCTAGCAGTTGATCTTCCCATCTTATTTTTGGTCTTCCTCTTGGTCTATTTGTTACTGGTCTCCAGTTCACTATCTTCCTGATCAGTTCTTCTACCCCTCTTCTTTGTGTGTGTCCAAACCATCTGAGTCTTTGTGCTTTAATGAATTTTACTATATCTTCTCCTTCAGTTATATTTATTATTTCATGGTTCATGAGCCTTCTATATTCCCCTGTTTCTGTCATCACTGCGCCATGTATTCTTCTCAAAAATTTTCTCTCAATTATTCTTAACTTTTCTTTGTCTTTTTTCGTAAGGCACATTACTTCTGCTCCATAGGCTATCACTGGTCTAATTGCTGCTGTATATATTTTTGATTTTGTTTTTTTGCTCAGGTTTTTGTCCTTGAGTAGTCGGTGGTATTTCCAATATACTCTATTACCTGCTTTAATTTTTTCGTTGATCTCTATACTCCTTCCGTTTTTGCCGTCCACCATCACCCCCAGGTATTTGAAGCAATCTACTCTCTGGAATGTATTTTCACCTATATTTATTTCTGTTATTCTGTTTACATTGTCTCTTGTGCTTATAAGGTATTTTGTTTTATTCTGATTGATTATTAATCCTCGCGTCTTTGCTTCTCTTACAAGGGTTAAAAGTGCCTCTTCTAGTCTTTTTTTATCTCGTGCTATCAGTCCTAGGTCATCCGCATATCCTATGATCTGTGTTGAGCTTTGAATAATTGTCTTTTTCAGGCCTGTGTCCCTAATTACTCCTTGTAGAGCGATATTGAATAGTGTCGTTGACAGACTGTCTCCTTGTCTTACCCCAAGTTCTATTTTGATGTCGTTTGTATCTCCCTCATTTGTTTTAACTTTTGCTGTTGAGTCTTTCATTGTCATTCTAGTTAGTCTTATTAATTTTGCCGGTATCTCCATTTTTTTCATTTCTTTTAGTAATTGTTGTCTGTATATGCTGTCGAAGGCCTGTTGGAAATCGATGAATAGTATGTGAAATTCTACGTCATGTTCATAGCTTTTTTCAATTGTTTGTGTTAGGACGTGTATTGCATCTATTGTTGATCTTCCTTTTCTAAAGCCCTGTTGGTATGGTCCTATAATTTTTTCTGTGTATTGATTTAGTCGGTTTCTTATAATTGTGGTCAATATCTTATACGTTGTATTTAGTAGCATAATTGCTCTGTAGTTGCAGCACTTAGTTGGATCTCCTTTCTTAAAGATTGGTGTGATATGCCCATTTTTCCATTCTATGGGCATGCTTTCGTCCTTCCAAATTGTAACCATTAACTTGTGCATTCGCTTCGTGAGCTCCTCTCCTCCGTTGATGATCAGTTCGTTGTTGATTTCATCTGGCCCTGGCGTTTTGTTTACTTTTAGTTGTTTTAGTACCTCCATGAATTCCTGATAAGTAGGTGCACCTTCCTTTTCATCTCTGTTATCTCTTATATCCTCATCCTCTGAATCTGCCTTGTTGTTGTTTTTGTATAGGTTCGTGAAATGTTTTTCCCAATCTTTTTTGTTTATTTTTTTGACAGTTTTTTTGGTGTTGTATTGTTGTTTTATGTATTCGAACAATTTCTTGTTGTCTTTATTATTCGATTCTAATTCTTGCATTTGTTCAATAATCCATGTGTTCTTCTTTCTTCTATAGAGTTTCAATGCTTCTTGTTTTTCTTTTCTAATTTTCGCAAATTCCTCGGTAGAATGCAGTAAGATGTGGTTACCCATACTGAAAGAGGAAGTCAATAGAAAGAAAATACCACGATTAGTAAGTCAATAACATATCGAGTTAGTACACATATTATATTTTAGTATTACTTATTATATATCTATGTAATATTAATATTATTTATAATTTAAACATATTAAAGTCAGAATTTGGTATTAGTTTTTTTTTTTTTTTGAAGGTAGATTAAATGTAAGACCAAATACTTACGATGTCGGGATAGTATCACGAGGTTTTTTCCTGGTTTTCCCTCGTGATTTACTATGGAATCTCTAACGCGAGAATTTTACTGTCATCGTTGCATT
The DNA here is from genome assembly GCF_917563875.1 of Diabrotica virgifera virgifera. Lineage (NCBI taxonomy): Eukaryota > Metazoa > Arthropoda > Insecta > Coleoptera > Chrysomelidae > Diabrotica > Diabrotica virgifera. Next base: position 220,468,238 of record NC_065447.1, read on the forward strand.
TGGTTGTCTTTTTAAAGACAAATCACATGCTATGATTTTTTTTGCGACGGATATTCTTGAGTTGGGATTGATTTCATGTAATCGAATGAACTATCTTTTAGTAAAGTCGTCCCAGGAACGCAACTCATAAATATTGGCGATATCATTTTAAAGTCTTCTACTTTAAAATGTATAATATATGTCTGAATTTCCAATATAAATGAGTCAGATTAAATAAATTATTAGAAGAATTTTTTTACTTAGCAACAACATGTTTGTTTTATTTTAATAGTATTTTGTATTTTGACAACGAAACCCGATTTGGGCTTCGAAACGTTAATAAATTCATTTTTTTTAGTAAAATTGTGGCTTATTTCCCATAAAAAATACGTAATTATAAAAATGCCACAAGGAAATAGCTTCAGAACAACATTTCTTTTCTACATTGGTCCAATTGTTCCTGTTCGGCACTCTGTAGCCATTTGTTTCTTGCGAGGTGCTTCAATTGACTTTTTTGGTGACATTCGTCATCAAACCATTCTTTCGATTCTTTGTTTTTTTTGGAATCCTATTATTTGTTCTGCTGTCTCTATTATGCTGTTCTTAATGTTTTTCCATTCCTCTTCTATTTCTATGTTCTCGTACCTGTCCAGTTTCTGTTCCAGTTGTTCTGTGTATTGTTGCTTTTTTTCTTGCGTTTTCAGTTTGGCTATATTCCATTTCCTCCTTTTTCTTTCCTTATGATTATTTGCTTTGATTATTTTCATCTTAAGTTTTGCTATCAACAATGCATTTGCCCCTCTATATGACCTTACGTCTTGTACTATTTGTGTCCACTTTTTCGAAATTAGAATATGATCTATTTGGTTTCCATCGATTCTTCCTGGTATCATCCATGTTATTTTGTGTTCTTTTTTATGTTTATGCCTAGTACTAACTATATATGTGTTTGTTGCTGCTGCTAGGTTGCAGATTTTTCCTCCATTGTCGTTCGTAGTGTCATGAATGGTTTCTTTGCCCGCTACATTACTATTATAGTCCTCCTTTCCGATCTTTGCATTGAAGTCACCCAATATTATTAATATATCATTCCTCGGAATATTTTCACAGGTTTCTTCCAGGATGTCGTAGAATTCTGCTTTATCTTCTTGGCTTGCTTCTTCCGTGGTTGCATAGCAATTGACTATCGAGATGTTGGCTTGTTTATTTTCTATTCTTATGTAAGATATCCTTCCATTAACTGCTTTGAATTGTATCACTTTTTCCCTCATTTTTTTGTTCACCATAAATGCCGTACCATTGGTTCCCTGTTTGTTTTCTCCCGCATAGTATATGCTAAAGTTTTTCTTCTCAATTTTTCCTTCTTTCTTCCATCATATTTCTTGTAGGGCTAGGATTTCTAGTTCGTATTTTTTCATTTCAAGGGCTATTTCTTGCATCTTACCTACTGCTACCATGGTTCTAATATTCCAAGATCCCATTCTAATGGGTTTCGTTCTTTTCTTCTTATTGAGATTCTTTCTTTCTTTTGTGTGCGTTATTTTGTTTTCGTTAACCGTTTGCATTGCCGAGTCTGTTTCCAGTGGTACTATCTTTTGATTTTCATCAGCTAGTTTTTTGGGAATGTTTCTACTTTACCGTCTTTTCTCCATCTCCATTTTTCATTACCATCCACGGTTAATCCATTGTAGTCCCTTTTAACATTTCTCCCCATGTCTCTTAATTCCTTACACTTTGCTCCTATTTCTTTCTGAATATTTCTTTCTAAGACTGTCATATCTTGGCTTATGAAAATCTTCTCCCCTTTGATATGTCTCAATTTACTTTTCTTCTTCAGTACCTTATTTTTTCTTCTATACTTCCCATTTTCAATAGACAAGTTCTGTCTCCCAGTTTAACTGCTTTCTCTATTTTTGTGTTCTCTTCCAAGTGCTGTTTGATGAAGTTTGTCATTTTTTCTTTTAGTTCAGCTTCATCATTCGCATCTATTTTGAGACCCGTTATTACTAGGTTGTTTTGCTTCATTTCTTTTTCACACCGTTCTACCCTCATTTCCAAAATATTTAGCTTTTTCTTTGTTTCCTCGAGTTCTGTCTTTACCTTATTGTTTTCTTTCTTTAATTCTAGTATTTCATCTCTAAAAACCTTGTTTTCTTCCCTCGTTTGTCTAATTTCATTCAAAACTTGTTTCAGTAAGCTATTTGTTGTTTCTTGTTCTGTATCCATTGTTTTCTCCATGTCTTCCGTTTTTCCCATTGCGGTTTGCAGCTTTTTTGTTGGGGTTGGGGGAGATACTGATTCTCTGTCTTTTCTCTTGCGATATTCGATCAGAGGCTCGTCCCTTTCCAGCTCCAGCTTTATTAATTTTTCTTACCAATGTAATATAATATGCCTAGTTTAAATTACGTGCTATTTCTTAAATATATACAGATTTTAGAACTACTAGTTTACCAAACAACCGCGAAAAGGGTTAATTTCGGACTATCTCCGCGGAAAATTAACCCCTATCAGTTCTCAGTATGTTTTTAATTATTTTTTTTGTATTATCTATTCTCTATTTTTTTTGTTTATATTTCTCATGTATTCTTACAAAAAAGTTCTAATAATGATTGAAATTTTACTAACCGTTCCTTTGGAGCGTTGAATCCCACCTTTATATCTCCGCCAACACTTACAATATCCATACATATCCATACCAGTGTGAATTTTACTACACGTAATTTACCGTGTAAAGCCAGAAAAAGTAGGGATAGCCGTAAAATATTTGCGAATTATGTACCAATGGCCTTAAATAATGTACTAGTATGACATGTGCAGTTTTTATAAATTACTGAATGTTATCTAGTTTTAAATACACGCGGTATGCGATTGTTACAGATGTTGTGCTACTATTACGTTAGTATATTAAAAACAACTCCCAGTTTCGCTTGTCCTTCATGGTAATAACATCAAAAGCTCCGATCTCATGCAAAAATCGTAGACTGCACCACTAAGATCGCTGATTGCTTCTCTTACAAGGCGCTTATCAATATTAATTTTCAATTAAATAACTTTTTGCCGTCGACAATGAGTGCAAATTTAGCGGAAAATGAGAATTTGATGCAACAAATCACGAATCACGCATTTTAATAAGAGCTCGCCATTGCGTCATTGTATGGAACATATTAGTTTTCATTTAACGTATGCAATGCAATGGCGATGGTTCAAGAAGTGCCCTGTGATGGTATACATTCGAGACGAACAAAGCCATTCATGTTCTGCTTTGGAATTAACAACATTTCAAGGTTTTAAATCAAAATGAATAGAATTCTGAATAGTAAAATCAGACCACCAGAGGTGAGATACTGTTGGGGCTGTGGGTTTGCACAATGACATTATATTTGTGCGGTACGACAAAGTACTCCAACGAATACAACAAAATTATTATGGATAATACAATCAAATCTAATACAATTGTGAGAAAAAAGATGAGTTAAAAAATAGTTTTGTATCAAAGTAACTTGGAACTCAAGGCATTCAATGAGTAAAATAGTAAGGTGTAGTAGGGAGTACGGACTCTCTCTCAACATCAAAAAGACGAAGTTTATGAAAATTAGTATAAACAAGCCAAATTTGTAGAGGGAAAGAATAAAAAAGCAGATCGAAAGAGTTAAAAAGTACACTTACCTAGGAACACTTATAACAGAAATAAAGACTACACTGCAGAAATCAAAGTCAGAATCGAAAAAGCATGTTCTAATTTTTTGAAAATGAAAAAGGTCCTATGTAGCAAAGATTTAATGCAGCTCTTAAAGTACACCTAACAAAATGTTACGTATACAATGTACTATTCTATGGAGTGGAATCTTGGACGTTAAATTAATGGACGTTAAACCTAGACACAATTTAGGCGACTTAACGCCTTTGAAATGTGGACCTATAGAAGAATGAGGGTTTCCTGGGTAGATAGATTTACGAATAATGAAGTCCTGAGAAGAATAGGTAAAGAGAAGGAAGTTAAACTTACAATTAAAGAAAGAAAGCTACAGTATCTCGGACATCTGATGCGGAGCGAGAAGTATGGCATCCTGCGACTCATAATGCAAGGAAAGATAGATGGCAGAAGAAGCATCGGAAGAAGACGAATTTCATGGCTAAAGAACCTGAGAGAATGGTTTGGTTGCAGCTCAAAACAATTATTTAGAGATACTGCCTCAAAAATAAAATAGATATGATGATTGCCAACTCCGTAGCGGAGATGGCACCTGAAGAAGAAGATCAAGGTAACTGCACTGAACCAAAAAGTACGTAAATATAACGAAAAAACATTTAAACAAATGAAATAGAGAATGTGGAAAAATCCCCTTACGAATAACTCACACATCCCCTATTTCTGGCTGGGAAAAATTTTTCGAATAGAATCAAAGATCCAAACACCAGTTCTTAGAAATGTGTTTCGCCCTCTTCAACCTCCGTGGGCTCATCGGTAAAGATGAGAGGTTGAATATCTTTAGACACTTATTTTAATAAAAACATTTATTCAAAAACGGTGAGCATTAATTTTCGTCCAAAGATCAGTATCATTGTCCAATGTAAGTAGATACATTAACTAATGCTCAAAAACATTAACCAATAAAAAGTTCGTTAATATTACGAATTGGATACATTAACCCAAAGAATCATCTTCGTTAGATTAACGAATTAGTTCATTAATTCTATGAACATTAGTTTTTAATTTGATGAATTAGTACGTATATTCAATGTACTTTAAATATTGAATGGGTTGCATATGTGAGTCCATATTAAATGTAGTAATGAAACAAAGACTTACTCACAATCATTTAATTATACTTTGACGACCGGTTTCGATCTCTACATTATTCAGATCATCTTCAGGTCGGCGTTACAAGTAGTTAAATGCTACAATTAAAGAAAACCAGAGTTAGAACATTGTCTGGTTGCACAAATGTTAATAGAAAGCTAAACCCGAAAACATTTTTTGAAATAAAGGTTTGCAACTGTTGACATCTCAGAAATTCGATACATATAAATGCACACCTATGAGTAACAGATACTCATAAGCATGCATAAGCAAATATATGCTTGCAGTTTATGAATATTTGTTGAAAAAAATTTTTTAAATAAAAAGTAATGAAAATATTAATCAAAATTAGATATGCTTCCAAAATTCAAAAAATAATAATAATAGATAGTAATATTGCTCTGATCTACTTACATGCCGTTACAAGGGATGCGTTGCCATTTAGTTGTTAACATGTTAATACGTCCAACTCATGCTAATAGATTAGCTGGGAGAGGTATAGGGCAAACAGACATGTTACGTAGGTCAAAACACAGTAAATTTTTGAATTTTTTTTTTCAATTTCAAAAATTTATTGTGTTTTGACCTACGTAACATGTCTGTTTGCCCTATACCTCTCCCAGCTAATCTATTAGCATAAGTTGGACGTATTAACATGTTAACAACTAAGTGGCAACGCATCCCTTGTAACGGCATGTAAGTAGATCAGAGCAATATTACTATCTATTATTATTATTTTTTGAATTTTGGAAGCATTCTTAAATTTTGATTAATATTTTCATTAGTTTTTATTTAAAAAATTTTTTTCAACAAATATTCATAAACTGCAAGCATCTATTTGCTTATGCATGCTTATGAGTATCTGTTACTCATAGGTGTGCATTTGTATGTATCGAATTTCTGAGATGTCAACAGTTGCAAACCTTTATTTCAAAAAATGTTTTCGGGTTTAGCTTTCTATTAACATTTGTGCAACCAGACAATGTTCTAACTCTGGTTTTCTTTAATTGTAGCATTTAACTACTTGTAACGCCGACCTGAAGATGATCTGAATAATGTAGAGATCGAAACCGGTCGTCAAAGTATAATTAAATGATTGTGAGTAAGTCTTTGTTTCATTACTACATTCAATGTACTTTCTTCTTAAAAATCAATGTATTGGTACATTGATACAGTGAAATATATGCATTATATTAATGAATGTAATTATCGAATTAAAAACTATTTACCATTGTTTCGTCGTATGAGTACGTAGATATAATAAAATATTTTTACACTAAAATAATGGACGTTTACATTGATTCAATGTGTTAAGACATCGATATGATCACTTGTGGTTACTGTCAAGCCATAAATAGGAAACGAAAAGTAGGAAATAGAGTTGATGAAAATCATGTTCAAAATAAGTTTTAGAAGTTTTAATATAACTATAAACAGGTACACTGAATAATATACAAAAATATTTAATAAGTAAACAAAGTGACGACTTACAGTGGGTGATCATATTTTAGAGCCACCTAGTAAAATTCAATGTTTTAGAGCAGCGTTTCCCAAACTTATTTTTCCGTGGCCCGGTTATTTTTGTGTTTATCCTTCGTGACCCACTATTTACATACTACATACTCACTACATACACTGGTGTGTGTGTGTGAATGAGAGGTGCGAGGTGCGTGGTGCGAAGTGCGTGGTGCGAGGTGCAATATGCGAGGTGCAAGGTGCGAAGTGCGTGGGGCGATGTGCGAGGTGCGATGTGCGATGTGCGATGTGCGAGGTGCGTGATGCAATGTGCGAGGTGCGTGGTGCGATGTGCGTGGTGCTTGTTGCTGGTGCATGGTGCGTGTTGCTTGGTGCTTGGTGCGTGGTGCTTGGTGCGTGGTGCGTGATGCGTGGTGCTTTGTGCTTGGTGCGTGGTGCTTGGTGCGTGGTGCTTGGTGCGTGGTGCTTGGTGCGTGGTGCTTGGTGCGTGGTGCGTGGTGCGTGGTGCGTGGTGCTTGGTGCGTGGTGCTTCGAGCGTGGTGCTTGGGGCGTGGTGATTGGTGCGTGGTGCGTGGTGCTTGGTGCGTGGTGCTTGGTGCGTGGTGCTTGGTTCGTGGTGCGCTGTGCTTGGTGCGTGGTGCTTGGTGCGTGGTGCGTGGTGCGTGGTGCTTGGTGCGTGGTGCTTGGTGCGTGGTGCTTGGTGCATGGTGCTTGGTGCGTGGTGCGTGGTGCTTGGAGCGTGGTTTGTGGTGCTTGGTGCTTGGTGCGTGGTGCTTGGTGCGTGATGTGTGGTGGTTGGTGCTTGGGGAGTGGTGCTTGGTGCGTGGTGTTTAGTGCGTGGTGCTTGGAGCGTGGCTCGTAATGCGTGGTGCTTGGTGCGTGGTGCTTGGTGCGTAGTGCTTGGTTTGTGGTGCTTGGTGCGTGGTGCTTGGTGCGTGATGCGTGGTGCTTGGTGCGTGGTGCTTGGTGCGTGGTGCTTGGTGCGTGGTGCTTGGTGCTTAGTGCGTGGTGCTTGGAGCGTGGTTTGTGGTGCTTGGTGCGTGGTGCTTGGTGCGTGATGTGTAGTGTTTAGTGCTTGGGGCGTAGTGCTTGGTGCGTGGTGCTTAGTGCGTGGTGCTTGGAGCGTGGCTCGTGGTGCGTGGTGCTTGGTGCGTAGTGCTTGGTTCGTGGTGCTTGGTGCGTGGTGCTTGGTGCGTGGTGCTTGGTGCGTGATGCGTGGTGCTTGGTGCTTGGTGCGTGGTGCTTTGTGCGTGGTGCTTGGTGCTTAGTGCGTGGTGCTTAGTGCGTGGTGCTTGGAGCGTGGTTTGTGGTGCTTGGTGCTTGGTGCGTGGTGCTTGGTGCGTGATGTGTAGTGTTTAGTGCTTGGGGCGTAGTGCTTGGTGCGTGGTGCTTAGTGCGTGGTGCTTGGAGCGTGGTTCGTGGTGCGTGGTGCTTGGTGCGTGGTGCTTGGTGCGTGATGTGTGGTACTTGGTGCTTGGGGCGCGGTGCTTGGTGCGTGGTGCTTAGTGCGTGGTGCTTGGAGCGTGGTTCGTGGTGCATGGTGCTTGGTGCGTGGTGCTTATTGCGTGGTGTTGGTGCGTGGTGCTTGGTGCGTGGTGCTTGGTGCGTGGTGTTTGGTGCGTGATGCGTGGTGCGTGATGCGTGATGCTTGGTGCGTGGTGCTTAGTGCGTGGTGCTTGGAGCGTGGTTTGTAGTGTTTGGTGCTTGGTGCGTGGTGCTTGGTGCGTGGTGTGTGGTGCTTGGTGCTTGGAGCGTGGTGCGTGGTGCTTGGGGCGTGGTGCGTGGTGCATGGTGCGTGTTGCTTGGTGCGTGGTGTGTGGTGCTTTGTGCTTGGTGCGTGGTGCATGGGCACCTTCTCTTGTACAGTTAATTGCTACCTTGTAATGTTATATTTAGATTATTCGAGTAATAAAAAATACCACAAAGATAGGCTACCTTGATTAACCAATTGACATAATGAAGACTGTCTTTAAATTGAAATATTGCATCCATAGCCGTTGGTGGATGTTGTTCTAAGAATAGTGAAATTTCTTCCATTAATTCAATAAGTCTTTTTAAAAAATTCTCTATTGATAGCCAACGAACTTCGCAGTGTAAAAGATGTTCATGTTCACTTGAAGATCTGAAGCGACGAGGCGAGGCGACCCGGCATTTTGCTTTCATGGCCCGGTACTGGGTCGCGACCCACCGTTTGGGAAACGCTGTTTCAGAGAAAGGGTATATAATTGAGCTGTATCATATATTAATGGATTTGTTTCCATTTGGCTGTCTTGTTACACTTTATGAAAGTGCAATAAAGAGTCTGACAATAGTGGCAACACGCATATGTGGCAATGCGTGACTTAGACGCTATTGTTTTTCAGTGCTGCCCAGCCTAGCTTACAACTCGTGTGCATATTATTTTGTACTCTTGGTGTTTAGAGTTATAATAAACATTGCGAGTTTCCATTGCTCTCTAGCGATATTCTGACAGGCCTATACTATTTTTTGCGAATTTAGTAAAAATTGCGCGTTCGTTACACTAGTGGTACCAGAACATCATGGGAAATCCAAAGACATCTTACCAAGGAAAATAGCAGAAATAAAAACTTCAATATTCAATACTAATCACTCCAACAGAAACATAGCACCTATTTCTAAAGTTTCAAAGGCAAGGTGGACCGTATAAAGAAAAAACTTACATACCATTATTAAACAAAAATAAAATTTTCTGAGGTGGCTCTAATAATATGATCACCCACTGTAATATCTACATAAGTATTACAAATAATATAGGTTAAAGCAACGATTCTTTGCCGATTCTCAAATTATAATTAAGTATCTATAGGTTTAAAGAAAAAAAACATATATTTTTAATTAATACACACAACTTTTTATAATTTAATTTGGAAAAACTGAATAATGTATGTAGCCGAACTTGATTCTTCTTATTTATTACAAAAATCAAACAAGATGAAAATATCTAAAAAGTTCTGAAAATTCAACATGTTATGTTTGTGTTATTCTTTAATAATAATGAACAATATAAAAAACTATAAATATATAGAATCAATATTTATTGCAGATAATTTCAGACCTATTTGTTATTAGAATATCTAAACTATTTTTCTAGATTTTCTTTCAAAGCTTTAGATCTTATATGTACTTTTGAAAAAGAGCAATTACCTTGTAATAAAAAAATATATAATATTCAATAAAATTCCAGAACATTTCTGACTCGGAAGGAAAATCCAGATTAAATAAATATAAAATGTATAGATGATATCGTCAAAATATACACGTATCCTTCTGGCAGAAATTAATGGTTGAATGTAATTTTTTTTTATTTCAAAAATGTAATATGGTCTTACACTTCTTGCTGGGTCTTCCCGACGTATAAGAATGATTCCTGGGAGTCTCTGATGGTATATTTTATTATATTTGTTTGTCCATTAAGATCTGTTTTTTAACCATTTTATTAGTTGGCACAAAATATCCATGTAGAACCCAAAGAAGAACTGCATGTTTGCCATCTACAATTAATATTAATATTTATTATAAAAAAATAAATCTAAATAATGTAGGTACATAGTTGTATTTTTGGATGCCATTTTTATTAGAGACATATTTTTTTTGTCCTGAAATAGCTATTTGTATAACAAGGGAGGAAAGTGCTACTTTTCTTCCCAAGAATGAAGTTTACTGCCCGACGCGTAGCGGAGGGCAGTAATCATTCAAGGGAAGAAAAGGCACTTTACTCCCATGTTATACATATGGTTTTTCCACCTTCCTCAAATAACACGTAATTTTTCATTTTTACTTAATTTATTTATTAGTCCGTTCTTTAACGGTAAAATATTGCAAAATCTCTAAATTTTAAAGAACCGCTTGGATTGACATGAAATTTGGCATACACATAGCTAACAAGTCAAAGAAAAAAAGTGATATTGTGCCGATATGTGCTTTTGCCCTGGGGGTGGTTTTCACCCCCTCTTGAAGGTGAAAAAGTATTTGTCCAAAGAAAGTCAGGAAATCGATAAACTGGCTAATTTTAAGTAACTTTTGTTCTATAGATTTTTTTCACTAAGTCAATACTTTTCGAGTTATTTGGCAGTGAATCTGTTCATTTTTTCAACAAAATAAGCACGCTTTCAGACGGTTTTTCGCAAATAACTCAAATAGTAAGTATTTTGTCGAAAAAACATTTTTAGCAAAAATATTGCCTGTAAAAATTTAAAAAATGGTGTATATATCACGTCTCTACACCTAGTAGAAGCAGAGTTATAGCTAATGAAATATAGGTTCATATTCGTCAAATTCCAAATGGAATAATTTAACGTTAAATAACCAAAAATGAAGCACATTTCGGGAAATACTCATTACAACTTATTTAAAGTGTTTAAAAAAGGCTTCATTTTTGTTTTATAAAAAAATTCTAGCATCAAAAGTAAACAAGTTACGCTCTAAATAAAGTTAGTCCCTTTTTTTGTTAAAAAAATCGGGAAAATCACCCCCTAATTAGTATCTCAAATGAACTTAATTCTTACGACTTTACAAGTTTTTTGACTCGTGTATGTATTGTTTATATGATCTGTAAGTTTCATCAGTTCAAAGTCCTTATTATTGAAAGGGCTGTAGTTAAAAGGGGTTGAACGAGTCACTGATCACGAATGTATGCAAATTTAGAAACACCAAATCTTAATCAATTTTTGTCTAACAGAAAAACAAAAAAATACATGATATTCAGAAAAGCAAATCTGACTTTTTTTTGTTTTTCGAGATTTTTGGTATCTCTAACAATTTTTAAGTTATTTTGAAAAAAACATATTTTTCAAAATTTAAATTTTTAAAAATTTTACTTTGAAACCAAATTTTTTCAAAAATAATCACTTTGAATCGATGAAACTTACAGATCATATAAATACAATATAAGTAAAATAATTTGTGGAGTGGTAACGATTAATTTCATTTAAGTTGCTAATTAGGGGGTGGTCTTCCCGATTTTTTTTTGCAAAAACAAAAGGGACCAACTTTATTTTGAGCGTAACTTGCTTAAATTTAATGATAGAAACTTTGTGTAAAAACAGAAATAAAGCTTTTTTAAACACTTTAAAAAAGTTATAATTTTTTTGCTTAGCAACAACACTTTTGTTTATTTTAGTAATATTTTGTATTTTGACAACGGCACCCGATTTGGGCGTCGAAACGTTAATAAAATTATTTTTTTCATTTTAATTGTGGCTTATTTCCCATATAAATAATTAGTTATAATGGGGTTTCCCCAAAAAGTACTTAATTTTTTGGATATTTCACGTCGAAATATTCTATTTGAAATTTGGTGAATATGAATCTATTTTTCATTGGCTATAACTCTGGTTCTACGAGACCCAGAGACCTAACACGTACACAATTTTTTTTTACTTTTTTATAAGCTATATTTTTGCTAAGAACGTTTTTTCGACAAAATACTTACTTTTTGAGTTATTTGCGAAAAACCGTCTAAAAATGTGGTTATTTTGTTGAAAAATGAACATATTCACTCGCAAATAACACGAAAAGTGTTGACTTGGCGAAAAAGCTCTATAGAACAAAAGTTACTTAAAATTAGTCAGTTTACCCATTTCCGGACTTATTTTGGACATATATTTTTTCACCCCCAAGAGGGGGTGAAAGTCACCCCCAGGGCAAAAGCACACATCGGCACAATATCACTTTTTTTCTTTGACATGTAAGCTATACGTATGCCAAATTTCATGTCAATCCAAGCGGTTCTTTAAAATTTAGAGCAAAAACCGTGAAAGAATGGACTATATGTAACTAACCAACAAAATTTATTAGAACTAAAACTAACAAGTAGGTACAATATAACTGTCAACTGTCAAATATAAGTCAAATTATTAATGTAAACATTGATAAATCAGAATAACAATTTACTGTTTTTTACTATTCTGCAAAATAGAGAGTGTTTTTAAATAAACGTTAAAATGTATAGATACTTACGTAATAGAAATTAGATATTGTACAGGGCGTTAATAAGTTATAACTTTAAAACTTTAAAAGGGTAAACCTTTAAAAGGGTAAAGGGTAAAAGGGGAAAAGGGTAAATTTTACTTCATTCTACGTTGTCAATAAGTTATATTTCATAATTGAAATACCATGACGTCACTTTTACTTTTCGTCCCTAGGGAGGAAAAGTACAACTTTGCTCCCTAAAATCAGGTCCGGAAAAGTATACTTTCGGTAGAGGTAGGTGGAAAAAAATTTATTTTGATACTACCGACTGCGACTGCAGGAGTTAATAATATTTTTCAATTATTTACGGTTTAATCCCATAAAGATTTATTTTACTAATCTCTTATAGGATTATACCATTTACAAATATTTTCAAATGGTTCATATTTTCTTTTACCTATGTGTCGAAATAGCTTTTCAAAAAATTTACAGAGAACAAAAATTAATTAATTCTAGATAAGTAGGATTGAATAATGAAATATTTTTCCTTGATATGACTTTCACACTGAAGAAATTGCAATTTTTTGATTTTTTGAAAGTTAATCCGCGTTTATCTCGAAAACTATGCATCCTACGAAAAAACTGTAGAAACATTTTTTGCTTAGAATGACCCAAAAATACAAAAAAATGTTTTGTTTTGCGAGAAATCGCTGTTACGTAACTTCTCAAGTTCTTTGCTTATAACAATGTTATCGACATCCGGATCAACTGTTACCCAAAAAATTCGTGTTCTACGGGTCAAAATACATAAAAAAACTTGGGTAAGTCCATCTGAATAAAGAAGGCCGTTGTACCTCCTTGGCGACAGGACTATAATATAAGCAAGGAAACAACGATACTTGCAAAATGGAGTAAATTGAAAGAGATAATTGAGCACGGTAGCGAGAAGAAGGAAATACGGAAAAGGATAATGCTTGCTAACAAAATATACTACGCTTCGTCGCAGGTTTTTGGATCCAAAGATATCCAAAGGAAACTTAACATGGGTTATGACACCACACCTAGTAGGACGCATGGTAGAACTATAGAGGGCCGGTGGCGAGTAGGAAGACCAAGGAAGAGGTGGATGGACGAAGTGAGCACCGAAAATATATTGAGGATGGATAATTGGAGAAGAGCAGCCTTGGAAAGGATGTTTGGAGGCATATGCTGGGCGAGACTAGGGCCTGACTTGGGCTCTAGCGCCATAAGAGAGCAGTGGCGGCTCGTGACCTCAGTATGCGGGTAGGCGACACGTATACCTTTATATATTATACTCTATACTCTATTATACTCTACATATTATATACTCTTGTACCTATTTACACAGTGTGTCGCATTTCGGATGAAGACACCCCTATATTGCGGCTATCAAAATAAATACAGATTTAAAATTTTGCAGTCAAGCAATTGTGATGGTTCATATTTTTTAAGATAGTCATCTTCTTCTTCTTCAGCCTGTGTTCGTCCACTGCTGGACATAGGCCTCTTCCATTTGCTTCCATCGATTTCTATTCTTGGCAATTCTCATCCACTGTTTGCCCGCGACTTGTTTGATATCATCTGTCCACCTCTTCTGCGGTCTGCCTACTCCTCGCCTGTTCTCTCTTGGTCTCTAAGATAGTCATAGTCAACTCAAATTTAAATTTTAAACGCTATATACTGCGAATGTACAAACAGGGCAAATTTTCGATATTTTGCTTCGCGTTAGAGATATCGGAAAAAGTTATTCCAAATATTATTCTAACTCCACGTACCAAATTTCATGACAAAATTCGCACTTTTAGTTTTTTCAGTATTTGTAGTCAGGATCCTAAAACATACAATTGGCTATTCCGAGATGCAGCTCGGGACAACCATTGCCGAAGACGCAAACAAATGTAGCCTAACCTAGCCCCAAAAAGTTCCCGTAAATTCTCGTCCACTAGGGCTAGACAAGCCACAGTAAAGCGCTCGCGCTGAGCGTACAGGATAGAGACGCATATCATTCTGTTCTGTTCTTTAGGTTAGGCCTAGGCGGATTTTAAAGTGCCTGACGATAGGGTAGTGCCATAATAATAGAAGTCAGTAGTACTACTACGAGGAGCGTACAATAATTACAACTTCGAAGAGAAATTAAAAAGTAGCTTTTTTATTTTAGATACTTACGCATTGTGTCAAAATTTATAAATTACAATTTTCAACTAAGTATTAATAAATATAGTAATAAATAATAATAATGAACAGAATAAGTCCATAAACTTTCTAGACGTAACAATTACCAGACTACAAAACAAACATGAGTTCTCCGTATATCATAAACCTACCCATACTGACACAACTATACACAATTCATCATCCCATCCTACACAACACAAACTAGCAGCCTACCATAGCATGATACATAGACTGACAGAAATTCAAATGTCAAAAAGTAACTTCGAGATAGAACTGAACATCATTAAACAAATAGCAGTAAACAATGGCTATAACGAAGAAACAATTAACAAAATTTTAAACCAAAAACTCCATAAGAAAGCCCTGAAATTAGTCTATCCACCACCACAGAAAGAACCCAGTACCTTCTGCTCTATCACATATATACTGGCAAGATAACAACAAAAATAGCCAGATACATAAAAAAAGAAAGGAAACCAGCTTTCAGAACTAACAACAACTTAAGCAAATATATTAAGAACAATAAGAGCCGAAACAGAAAACAACTACAGAGTGGTGTTTACAAACTAACTTGTGGTGACTGTCCGAAAACTTACATCGGTCAAACTGGCAGAACTTTTGACAAACGGATAGCAGAACACAAAGGGCTTTCAACAATAGAAAAACAGACACTTCTACATACGCACTTCACCTTCTAGATCATAATCATTCTTTTAATGAACAGTTTCAGATTCTGCATATTCAAAATAAAGGCCTTAAGCTATCTTTATTAGAATCGATGGAAATTAATCAATTGAAAAATACAGATATAATTCTGAATGACCAACTCGAGACAAACAGCTCCCCACTCCTCAACCTCTTCAGTTAAAGACTTTAAATAGGCAAACCATTGTAAACTAAATCACTTGAGAAAGGCACTCTGCCGAAACAGCTGTAGTCACATAGTTGTAATAAATTTTGTGGAAGTATAGAAAACAAACGTTTTCAGTGTTTTATTGTTAAATGTATGGTACATTTGAAGAGGTTAGGCAGCGCCTACCTTGTCTACCCCTACCCTTGCCCCTGTAAGAGAGAGAGAGAGAGAGAGAGAGATGAGTGAGTGGAAGTGAGTTGCTTAAATCTAGATGAAAGGTACACGAAATAGGATCGGAAGATAAATTAGTATAACAGATAAGAAAAACAAGAATACCATCGAACCAGCCCATTAATCACGAAATTTATGTTAAAATTATTAATAAAAACCTGATCCACACGGTACTGGAAAACACTTCTTAATGAAAAAAAGAATGTGTGTGTACTTTGTACGCACGTAAGAAGTTATACTTCTATTATATGATTCCAACGAAATTAATATGTACTTTAAACAGTTTATTTATATTTTATTTAAATATTAAACTAATTTTAATACTTACTACTTTCCAAAAATGTTTATAAAAACAATACCAAAAATTAAAAAATAAAAGAATAAAACACACAAACCCATTAAAAAATGCCACAAAGAAATGATTTGTGAACAATAATTGTTGGCAAAAATTTTAACTAAATACGCATTTTCTGCAAAAAAAATTATTTAACAAATATATTTACAATCATAAAATGTATAAAAAAAATAAAAACTTGGATTGGGATTCGAACCCGCGTTTTTTCGGGTGCTTAGGATTTGAAGTCGAAGCCTCTACTTATTTAGCCACTTACACGTACCTGTCTTGTGCGAAGATAGGCCAACTGAACGTGTTACTGTTTGACAGTTCTGAATTTAATCAAATTAGTTTGATTTTTGTGGAATTAAAATATTAAAATACAACAAAACATATATGTAGTAAGAAAATAATATATTAGATGAAGATTGGTAAGAATTTTGTTGGTAATCAATTTATGTAAATCAAAGCATTACCTACTAGATAGGCACATACATTTTCCAAATAGGTAACTACCTATGTAATTTTTTATTACAATACTGAAACATTTACAATAATTACGTATTCATTATTTACAATAATTCACTACAATTATAAACTTGCTTTTTTCTCCGTCCTAACAACAATAAAAATTAATATACACAACATTTGTTTACCCATAACCGACATTGAACAATTGTTCACAGGTCATTGTAAGTGCCCAATCAGAGCCCGTATAACGTTTGAGCTGCGGCCAGGACCAAGACTTAAGAAGTATAACTTCAAAAAAGTTATTTTAGACGGAATACAATATAAAATATAATATAACAGTGCTATAACTGCTAACTTTGGACGGTAAGTCGTGTGAACACCGTGTTTATATTTTGTGTTTTCCTATTCCATGCGGGCATAAAATAAAACAAATGTTACAACACTCGAACAATTCAGCGCAACAAAAGTTAAAAATGCTCAGTACACTCTCAATTGACTGTGATAAATTCAAGGCAGAGACATGAGGCGAGTCTAATAAAATTTCCAGTTTCCAAATACTATTTCAAGCCTGAATAGGTACGAGCATGAAATATGGGCGAACGATTATCTTTTATTGGCCTATGAATGTGGTAATATATTACCATCAATGGTGGCATCGATAGGCATACGTGGTGGATGTATAGTGGAATACTCGTGGCAATCTTTCAATACTTTGGATGGATTGCACAATTTCAAAGACATCGGGGAAATACAGAGTTGTATCGTAGACTTTCTTTTTTTATTTTTATTCTCCACATATAAATCATAGTCCAGGAAATTCAATTTTACTTATGCTTTTAAATATCATTTAACATAATGTTTCATTGATAAAAAACTTCGATTATGTTACTAGAAGTGGTGAATCTTATTAGTTCTCATATAAGGTGGTAGCTCGGATATGTGTTAGGATAGGAAAAGGAAAAATCATGGTTAAAAATTTGGAATAATTAACAAAAATTCAAAATTAGTATATGGGAGTGTTATAGCTTTATAGATCGTGTCATTATTCTCTTAATTTCAGTACTCTCATCTCTACCGTTTCCAGTAGTCAGTGTGTTGTGACTGTGTTGGTTCCTGTATCTGATGCATATGTTGGTATTGGTCCTATACTGTCTTTATAAATTCTTCTCTATATCTTAGTGTTAATATGTTAGTTTCACCATAAAGCGTTATTAAACCACCCTGCCAGTATACTTCTTACATTTTGTGCTTGGTCGCTCACTTGTTTGTCTAGGTCCATATAAGTGGACAGTATAATTTCAAGGTGTTTCCTTGAAATTATACTGTTGCGGGTATCTTGTAGTGATCCTTTCTCAAGTTAACATACTCATTTTCTAACGTGGCTATACCGTACTGATAACGATTAATGAGTAAGAACGTGTGTGCGAATTCATTCCATCTGCATACGATTTTGTTTTTTGTTTATTTCCCTTGTTGCGAGATACGCCATTACACTATACTTATATTATTCACTCGCGTATCCCTTTCTATTTCTACAGTGCGTCCATAAAGTAACGCATAAATTCATTATTTCGTAAGCCGGCGACTTTAAGGAAAAATCTCGAAACAGGTCGATTTTTATTTTTAAAATAAAATTTTTTGGCATATATATTATACTAGTGACGTCATCCACCTGGACTTGATGACGTAGTCGATGATTTTTTAAATGAGAATAGGGGTCATGTGATAGCTTATTTGAAAGGGTATTCAATTCTCTATTCGCTAGTATAAACATTAACATAATTATTTATACAGGGTGTCCAAACAACGCTTTTTTAATTAAATTAATTGAGACAAAAAGAAGAATGTATGTAATTTATTTAATTCAGAATACGTTTTACGGTTGTCAGAAAACAGGAAAAACATGTTTATTTGACAAATAAATATTGCTTTTCGCTTAAATTCAATGTTAAAGCTGCCACCCACCTGCCTCTTGGAAATTTGAACATTATGTTTAAGCGAAAATCAATGTTTATTTTTTCAAATTAAGCACTTTTATGTTTTCTGAGAAAAGTAAAATGTATTTAGAATCAAACAAATTACATAGGTACTTTTATCTTTTTGTGTCAATTAATTTAATTTAAACAATTTTTTTTGGACACCCTGTATAAATAAATATTTTAGTGTTTATATTAGTGAATAGAGAATTAAATACCCTTTCAAATGAGCTGTCACATGACCCCTATTCTCATTAAAAAAATCATCAATTACGTCATCACGCGCAGATGGATGACGTCACTAGTATAATATATATGCCAAAAAATCGTAATTTAAAAATAAAAATCGAACCGTTTCGGGATTTTTCCTTAAAGTCGCCGGTTTACGAAATAATTAATTTATGCGTTACTTTATGGACGCGGACGCACTGTATATAGAGAGGTTCCAAATTATGGAATAAATTCATTCTTGCGAGAATCGGCCACTTTAGAGAAAAATCCAGAATCAGGTCGATTTTTATTTTTAAATTACGTTTCTTTGACATAATATGCCATAATAGTGACGTCACCCTTTTAGGCGTGATGACGTAATCAATGATTTTTTCAAATGAGAATAGGGGTAGTATGGTAGCACATTTAAAGGTTAATCATTTCTCTATCCATTAATATAAAAATTAACATCATTATACAGGGTAAAAAATTTTTTGAATTACATAATTTGACGCAAACAGAAAAAATAATATAATCTATTTAACTAAAAATACATTTTACTGCTGTCAAAAAATTTTTAAAAAATGTTTATTCCATAAACAGACATTGCTGTTTGCTTAAATTAAATATCAAACAGTTTAGCGAAAAGCAATGTTTATTTATCAAATAAACATTCAATCTTACAAACAATCTTACAAAACAATCTTACTTTTCAATTAGAATACGGAGCGCAGTCCAGTCCTCTGAACCGCGATTTTCGACTCTAATTGGAATCTCATCGGAGAGAACAGGAACGTAGGCTTGTTCTCCATATGGAGAACAAGCCTACGTTCTCTCCGATGAGACTCCAATTAGAGTCGACAATGGCGATTCAGAGTGCTGGACTGCGCTCCGTATTCTAATTAAAAAGTAAGATTGTTTTGCCTACGCATTGCAACTGAATTAAAAATGAAATTTTTATTTTATTTTTCAATATTATTAATGTTGCTATTAGGATTGAAAACTTTACCTTTCAGTTGCCAGATGACGCTAGTCACTACTCCATACTTGTCAGTTGCAATGTGAGGATAAACTTTAATGGTTTGGTCACTTCGAGCAGAGAGCAGCAGGACTACGCCTCTCCGATGATGAATCCAATAAGAGTCGAAAATCGTCGATTCAGAGTGCTGGACTGCGCTCCGTATTCTAAGTGAAAAATTAGATTGTTTTGCCTTCGCATTTCAACTGAATAAAAATGGTATACATGTTTATTTTAAAGTTTTACATTTAATTAATAATTATTCAAACTTCCGCCTCTGGTAAGTTGTCAAAAAGTTGACGTTTTTCAATTCTCTACCGTCAACTTTTTGACAAGTAAACCAACGTTTAAATTTTTGCTAATTAAATGCGAAACTACAATTTTAGTATTCATTTAATTTAATCAAATTCAACTTAAACTCAAACAGAATTGTATGGCTGAATAGGTAATTTCAATACCTCTCAAACGAGGTATCACATGCCATAAGGTCCCATTTAAAATTATCTGTCACAGTGGCGTTGTAACGTTATCTGTCACTATTACGTTACCTTTTATAACTAGTTGAAAAGCCTATGTCCGTTTATTGCCTCTCTCCAAATTTTACTATTATAAGCATAACCGCTCAGAAGATACGAGGGGGGATCAGACTTTTGACTAGCACTGTATAAATATATGAATATTTATATATGCATACTGTACAACTCTTATACTACTCCTATATTACACTAGGTACTATATTCGTCTTACTCTATTGACCATATTCTTCTGCTATTCCCAAGACACCGACTGAAAAAGGGCTGACGTTGACAGAACAACATTAAAAGTGAGTGATTTGCAAACATCTTTCTCGCTGAGCCTTTTTTACCAGTCCATACTTTTTGTCTTTTATGATTTGCATCTCGAAAAGTTGTTCTCGCATACCGATTAGTCGATTGTTTGTCCGACTACCGAACGATGATTAAAATATGGTAATCGATGGGTATTAAATCAATGGTACATATCCGCCAGGGGAGTTTTAACGCCATATCGATGCTGAAAGCGGTTTTTTAGGGAATCGATAATCCCGACGCGTTGATTATAATATATGACTTGACCGCTACAACGACATAAACGATGTTAGTGGTGTAAAAGGAGAGTAAACAATATACAGGGTGTGTCGAACTCGTTTTATAAGTTATTTCCTCCAGTTTCCTTTAATTTATATCTCGATTTTTTTTCAATACTCTCATTGAGCCTTGGTTTCGAATATTATATTAAAATTTACATTTTTATTCGATTTTTTCTCGAGAATTATCCTTTCAGTGGCCAATATAGTCTCATTTCTGTTAACTTAGACTATTACATCTAATTACATTATGTAATTTCCCATTGATTTTCATTCCATCATTCAATGTGGCTGTCCCTGAAGTACCTTTTAAAATAAATGGTCCGGGTACACATTGGATAACATTGAGAACAAAGTGTAACCTTGTGTAACATTGTCGGTGTATCTAATATGTTTATTACCATTACCTCTCATGCATGGTGAAAATCCAAAAATCATGAAAAGGCACTTTTTTTTAATCATGGCATTTTAGTAATAAAGTTCCCGTAGCATTTCTAAAACTAAATTGGTTTCTTCGAGATCTTCGTATTTGCGCTTAATTCTGTTAAGTATTCTTAAGAAGATTTTAAGACTGTGGCTCATTAGGGTAATTGTGGACGGCCGTAGCTCAGTGGCAATATACTGGCTTCATAAGCCACAGCGCAGGAGTTAGAATCTCGGCACCAACATTTTTCACTTCCACCGTGCTTCGGAGGGTACGTTAAACCGTCAGTCCCCCAGGGCTAATCTGATCATCGACACTATGGTCTGTTTTTAAACCAAAAGGAGTAATTCAAATTTACCGTGCCGTAATTCTTGTTTGTAATTATTCCAACCGCAGGCAAGTTTACTCCACTGTTATAAAATTTTGACATTAATGACATTTATGAAATTTTGGCACTTCTGGCATTTTATAGGTTAATTAAGTTATATCGGTGATTTATTGTGTTTCTGCGTTATTCCTTTAATTTTTAGATGTTTACTCTACTTCTATATAAAAAACAGCTGTTTTCAGAATATTTAGCGACGTATTAGTATAATACTTTAGAATGGGCAAATAAAGAAGTATCGGCAGACATAAAGGAAAGAATCGGCAAATCTGAGATTTACCTATATACGCTAATAGCAAAAGACAGAGAAGAATTGCAGGAAATGCAATTGGACCTAAATACCAAATCAAAAGAAATATGATTAAAAATAAATCAAGCCAAAACTAAATATCTAACCTCTAGATATAAATGGGAATATAACTCTGGAGAATAATAATAAAAGTGTACTTTTTTGTCTTTCTTAATGGCGGTACAGGCTCCTTTTTTCAATATTTTATTTAGTTATAGAGTAATTTCCACATACTTAACATATTTCTGAAATTGGGCTCTGTACCGCCATTCTTTGTTATATTACGAATATGTGTGCGAAATATCTCGACAAAATATTCAAAATTAGAGCCGCAATCTTGGAACGCATTTATTACTACCTGTTGATCGCTACTGTTTGCTCTTAACCAAAAGGCTGATTTAAATATAAAATGTTTCTTAGCATGGGCAGCATTTGGTCTATTACGAACAGTATTTAATTCAAACTTGCCATACAAACCTTACATGGCAGAGTTGTCACCTAAACTCTGCCGTGTAAGGTTCTACCTACAATTTCCCAACCAATATGGTTGATGTCATGTGATGCCAGGGGTTAATCTGGAAATATTTTTAACATCCTTTAAAATCAGATAAAATAATATAACCCCAACTGTTTAATATATCAATTTAAGGGTTTTTACCCGTACAATTTGGTGGCTTAAAGCATGTAAACCTGTGATAACACTGATCATGGAATATTGATTCCGAAAACGTTTTGTTGTGATACAGCCCTTTTTAGGGATTTTAAATATACCTTTTACAAGATCAGGTTTTTATTTTATATAGTAATATGAACATTCATTCATTAATAAAAATTCTGTATTCAGTAATATAAAGATTAGCATAATTATTTATACAGGGTGCCCAAAAAAATTTTTACAATAAATAAATTGACACAAAAAGAAAAATGTATGTTATTTATTTAATTCAAATACATTTTACTGCTATCAGAAAAGATAAAATATTAATTATTGAACAAATAAACACTGTTTTTGCTTAAATTAAATGTTCAAACTGCCAAGTGGCAGGTGGGTGTTAGCTTGAACATTGAATTTAAGTAAAAAACAATGTTTATTTGTAAATTGAATTTTATTTTGTTTTCCGACAACAGTGAAATGTATTTTGAATTAAATAAATTACATACGTTCTTCTTTTTTTGTCAATTAATTTAATTAAAAAATATTTTCGATACCCTATATACATAATTATGTTAATGTTTATATTACTGAATGGAGAATTGAATAACCTTTTAAATAAACTAGCACACGACCCATATTCTCCTAAGTCCAGATGGATGATATCACTAGTAAGGTATATGTCCCAAAACCTAATAATTTTAAAACAAAATTATTCTTTATAGTCGCCAACTTACGAAATACCGAATTAATTCCAAACATTTGCACCATGCTGTATATTAGTTTCAGCAGCTGGTGTACCATCTGTACCACAAAATTTGCTAATTTTAACAATATTTAAAGCATCTTCATTTCTGATTTTTTAAATTTCTGGACCGTTAGCACAACTTTGGTAGAACTCAAAGTAACTATTCTTCCTGTTATTGTCAAACAACTGATAATAATATACAGCATCCATTCTCTTCTTATTTCGTTCTCATTAACAATAGTTTGGTTATTATAGTCAACTAGTAAAGATGAAATACGTTTTTTAAATAACGTTGCTTATTTCTTTTCCTCTTTTGTGTATTAAATAAATCGTGCCTAGCACTTCCTTCACTTCGTCGCACCGTTCTCTCATCCAATTTCTTTGGCTAATTTTATCTCTCCCCTTTTAATTCTCCGCTATATAAGTATGTCTATTTTCTTCTTCTTCATGTGCCTTGTCTGTTGCGGACGTTGGCTATCATCATAGCAATTTTAATTTTGTTTGCGGCGTTTCTGAATAACTCGATCGATGTTAGTCCAAAAAGTATGTCTATATTCCGTTTTATTTTATTTAATAAGTCTGCGTTGTTCCATCAACTTGAGATATCTTTTGTCATCCATTTACGATTATTGATTAAGCTTATTTATTGTAACTCCCTTAAGTACAAAGTACCTACAATTGTACCAAAATAATTGATACCTTAAAAGTAACCCAATTCCCAGCATCAAAGTAATCATTCTGTTCAATATAACGACAAGCAATATCTAACTAAACTGCATACTTTAAATACACGATTTTCTAAAAAATGCTATGCTACTGTTATTTCTGTCATTCTTCTAGTTCTAAAGAAATTTTTTACCATAAAAAAGAATAATTTATACCGCAGAGTCCCTCTAAAAACACGGACAAGAAGTCATAAAAAGTCAAAATGGTCTTTCATCACGCAGTAGCTACGACGTTTTGTAACCACATGACAGATTCATAAACCCTATTACAAAATTCAGCGATAATAAGCGTAAATTAGACAATTTCGAAATATTTAGACAGCAAACAAACGCTACACACCTTAGTTCTACTGGTCCATCTTCGGCGCAGACACAGTGGCGTGACAAGGAGATCTTTTCAACAGAAGACATCTAAAAATTATTTTAAATAAAATAATGCATGGATATATTTAGTACATACCCATATTTAAGATCCACAAAAAAAGTAAAGCCAATAAAAGGGGTAATATAAAAGAGTAATATAATACTCAATATGTATAGCTAAAAGAGATATCAAACGGAATTGCATCAAGACAGAAAGCTAAGAATTACTATACATTCGGAAAATAGAATTGATGAAAAGAGTCAATACATAGTAAGAGAATTATTTTTTAAAGAGAAGCAACATTTATCAGGTCAAACAGCACCCAAAAGCGTAAAAGGGGAAGTAGAACTAGCATTTAAAAATTCCAAGGCCATGAATAACCAAAAATAATTTAGCTTACAGACAAACACACGAGAAAAACATAACTTAACCACAAGAATGCTTTTGAATGAATGAATGAATGAATGAATGAGGAATGAGGAATGAATAACCAAAAATAATTTAGCTTACAGACAAACACACGAGAAAAACATAACTTAACCCCAAGAATGCTTTTGAAACAAGAGAACCATTAATCGACATTAATCTAATTTATCAATATTATATTAATGTGAAAATACTTAAGAAGTTATCTTAAAACTCTATTAAATGGAAAGAACGAAATACAAAATTGTAGAATTATATAACTGATTCAACTGGTATTCATAGAGATGTATGGCAGGTCCAGGTTCTATTGCCTTTACTGTCTAATATACACTTGGAAAAAGTTTATATGAACGCTTTCTACGGGGAGCACAACATAAAGACAAACACCTTTAATGTACTGGTACAGAGATGCGCAGATGTCAACCAAGATGTGCATGAACAACATGTACAACAGACATTGTCTGTTTTAACTAGAAGAAAAATCAAAGGAAACGAGAGCATTGACGAAGAAAAACTGCGAAAAATAAATAAAGAAGTATCAAAAGCTATAAGGAGAGATTTAAGGAAATTTAAGAATGAAAAGGTCCACCGAACTATAGAAGATAATAAAAGTCTGAAAGTCCTGAGAAGATGGATAAACAATGAAAAATGTGAAATACACATGCTAAAGAACAAAAAAGGAGTCCCCACATCAAATAGAGAAGAACTACTACACATAGTTGAAGAACTATACACAAGTCAAAAAGAAGACCAAAGATCACACTAAGCGAAATCCAGGACGCGATGAAAAATATGAAAAACAACAAAGCACCAGGAGAAGATGTAGTTGTAATAGAAGCTATAAAAATGGGAGGACGTGCCCTTATCAACCAAATAAAAATTTTATTTAACCTTTGTCTAACAGATTGTTGCATACCGGAAACATGGAACAATGCAGTAACAATTTTACTACACAAGAAAGGAGATAAGGAGCACCTAGAAAACTATGTAGCAATCAGCTTGTTGAACCACATCTATTAAATGTTTACCCGAATAATTACAACAAGACTAAAAAAACTTGGATTTCTACCAGCCCCGAGAACAAGCTGCCTTCCGCTCAAAATTCGGAATAAACGATCACCTACAAATAATAAAAACCTCAATAGAAAAATCGATAGAATATAACAGATCACTGGTACTAACCTTCGTAGACTTTCACAAAGCCTTCGACACTGTGGAAATAGACAGCATTTTAACTGCTCTGAACAATAGTAGAATAGACTACCGGTTTAAAAAATTAGTACAGTGGAACCCCGATAAGTCGGCATCCGATAACCCGGAAGTCCGGCTAACCCGGACCGATTTTCATCAGACAAATATTACAACAGTTCAAAATAAAAATGTATGTCGTAATATAATATTTGACAGATAATGTGTATTTGTGTAATTTGAACTGTACGATAATAAAAATGACTCATGGCACACGGCGGCATGGCAGAGCAACGTTCATTAGCTTGAATTATCGGAAACAACAGGCACGACCTGTAGTAGTATTCCTTTATTTATTTCAATCACACTGTCTGTCTTAGCATTGTTTAAAAAAGACTAAGAC
Source organism: Diabrotica virgifera virgifera (assembly GCF_917563875.1). Lineage (NCBI taxonomy): Eukaryota > Metazoa > Arthropoda > Insecta > Coleoptera > Chrysomelidae > Diabrotica > Diabrotica virgifera. The sequence goes on from NC_065447.1 coordinate 220,494,423, forward strand.
TATTTAAAAAAATCTTTTTTAAACAATGGTCTTAGTCTTCACTGTTCTAAAATAACGTAACATCGTTCATAGTACAGTCTTGTATTGTTCGCTTCCGTTTGCTTAGGTTTGTGTTTATGTGTTTTTAGTAATTTAGATATGTACTGTGCTTATATATTTCATGTTATTTTAATTATAACGGAGTTTATCTGTAAGTATACCGTATTTTATTAATTTTTACCATATTATCCGGCTAACCCGGATTTTCGATAACCCGGATCGGCCGCGGTCCCGATTAATCCGAGTTATCGAGGTTCCACTGTACAAACATTATACCAAAACGCCAGCTAGAATGCGTGTAAAACTACATGATACCACCAGAGAAATTCATATCAAGCGAGGTGTGAGACGGGGTGACATTTTTATCAGGGCGACAGACTAAATTATTTTTAATGGTCCTTGAATACGCCTTTAAAATGCTAAAGTGGAAAAATAGAGAAATAAAAATAGATGGGGACATGCTCAATCATCTGCGTTTTGCATACGATATAGTACTTATTACCGAAGATCTGAGTGAAGCACAACAAATGCTATAAGAACTAAAAACGTATATTCAACAACAGGTCTAAAAACGAACATCAGTAAGACTAAATTTATGACAAATTTAATTTCCAGCGAATTCCTAGCCAACCAAAATCAAGTGGTAGAATTGACAGAAAAGTACATAAGTATATCTCGATCATGAAATCAGAATAAGAAAGGATAATCAGACCTGTGAATTTCAACGACGAAAACACTTGCTTGGGCGCCGTATGGTTCACTAAGAGACATTTTTAAGAGAAACATCCCGATAGCTATGAAACGGAAGACATTTGACCAATGCATTCTTCCTCTTATGAAAAACGGAGCAGAAACTCTCACGCTCGCAAAAACAACAGCACTAAAAATGCGAGTGGCACAAAGGCGTATGGAAAGATCGATTCTCGGCGTGACAAAAAATGACAAAATAAGGAACCAAGACCTAAGGAAAAGAACAGGTATCACTGATGTCATCGAACGTATAGCCAAGCTGCAATGGAATTGGGCAGGTCCCATAGCGAGACTAAAAGACTCCAGAAAACTAATTGACTGCCGTGGCGGCTTATCCTATGAGGCAGGTGAGGCAGTGCCTCATCAGTATATCAATCGACTATTTACGTTATTTCGTTGTTTTATAATCAGTTTTTAAATATAATTTAACTTTTTGAAATTTCCAAAATACCTTTATTTTTATGAAAAAAATTAAAATCGGTACTGCCCTGACTCTTTATCTTTTTATCCGTCTTCCACGTGCCAGTACTATATGCATCTATGCATCATGCATCTCACTCCAACTATCAAATCATTACAGTTGAAGCTACCTCACACCATCTGTAACAATATAGGACAACGCCAACAGTAAATCCGGCAAAATTTGGAAAATATGCCACCGATTCTAGAAAAAAAATTCATCCATCCTTGAGGCTGGCCTCAGGCTCCGCGGAACGCAATAGGAATAGCCGAACTGAACCGACTACAAGCACCAAGTCGATTGCAGATCATAGCTTTCTATGCATACGCGGTATATTATACGAATGGTATATTTTAGAAGTTTATGGATATGTATTTAAAACATTGTTCATTTTAAATCATTGTTCATTATCGCCTAATATATTGTTATAAAGCTATTTCTTTGTGACATTTTAGTAATTTATTTTTCTAAATGGAAATAAGCCACAATTTAACTCAAAAAATTATTTTATTAACGTTTCCAATTCCACATCGGATGTTTACATAAAAAAGTAGTTTTTAAGTGTTTCAAAAATGTTGTATTTTGTGTTTGTGTTTTTTTTTTTTGTAAAATATATAACTAATAATTTTTTTTTATTTATTTGTTACATTTACATACAAAAGTAGTTTTTAAGTGTTTCAAGAATGTTGTATGCTGTGGTTGTGTTTTTTTTTTGTAAAATTTTTTTGAACATAGTTATTTAAATCAGAGTGAGCAAAATATTTAAGCGAATAATATTGCAGCATGATTCGCACAGCCTTAGCTCATTCCCCATATCTTCCACGATTTTTGAAAAAACGCACACTCTTTTGTTATGTAAAATTTGAAGTTTTCGATATGGAATTGGAATTGAAAATAACTCTATGCACTGAGGCTAAAAGCATTTGAGTCGATCGCATTCACTGGAAAAGTTTTAGAGAACTAATCGACAGCAAATATTTCTTGAGGATTTTTTGTCCGGAATTTTTTGTGGGGATATTTTGAATAAAAAATTTTTGTAGATTATTTGTCCGGGATTTTTTGTGTGGATTTTTTGTCCGGGGATTATTTGTCCGGGGGTTTTTCTGGGATTTTTTGTCCGGGGATTGTTTGTCCGGGGATTATTTGTCTGGGGATTTCTTGTCCAGGGATAATTTGTGAGGAGTTTTTGTCCGGGATTATTGGTCCTAGATTAGTCCTAGCGTTATGACGTCACAAAATCGACCTTCCGGCCATTAAAGAGAAGCTAACCATAATAATAAAATTCCTCAGGTGTAGTGTGCCTCACCACCTTCTACTATCACGAGCCGCCCCAGATTGACTGGCACCTAAGAGAAGACAAACGCAGCAGAGGACGACCATCAACACGTTGGATGGACGACATTAAACGAATATCCAAGAAATCACAAGACGCACAGAACCGTGGATAGTAGCGAAAAATGAGAGGAACCTATATCCAGCAGTGGACAGAAGAGGTTGCATGATTATGATGATGATGACGAACCGTTATTAGTACTAAACAGTCACTTTAAGCTGGTTAGCTGGTTATTTTAAAAGTCAATGTTGTACCTCCTTATTTATTGTATTTTCTCCCTTGTAAGACTCCCTTTAGACTCCCCTAAGACTGTCTTTTCTCCTTTGTATTTTATGCCTATCTATTTTATCGCTATATATTGTTTAATATTCATCTTCTACATAATCAATTGCCTTTAAATGTTTTGTATTCTAGTTGGTTTTCTGTAAACTTTGCTTTAAAATAAGTGTTTATAATAAAATATGACCTATCTAGCTTATTTCGCTGAAAGGACTGATTCTTTAAGAATAGTTCTAGATGTTTTTAAACTTAAGATCATCATTATAATAGTTCATTATCACAAAACAGGAACCTTATAGTTGCCACCGAGAGGCGCCACTGCGGTTTCGTCTTCTTCTGGTCTGCACTGGTCGATCGGTCCGTGTGTGTTTGTGTTGGGCGTTGCGTGACCACGTCGCCCTGGGTGGCGTACCGGCTGAGCGGTACAGTTGTCGCGCGCCCACACCAGCCGATGCTCACATGTCCTTTATATCAACTACATATCTCGGCTCACGCGATCTCTACACCAGTATCGAGACACCACAACCACAACCATACCACACCCGACTCGACAAAAATTCCCGGATGGACAAGCAGATAGTAGTACTACTACGACAGTTTATAAGGGCTGATACGTAGCCTTTTGGATATGGCGATAAAGGTCCGAGATACAGGAAGAGTTTTTTTATTTTTAGATTCTAAAAGTAGTATTCATTCATTTAGTACAACATATTTCTTTGAAGAAATTGTATCTAAGTGTACAGTTAAAAGAAAAATACCATTATTTTTTAAACGCTCTAAAGGACCAGGACCCTTTGGTTTCACACATCTTGTAAATATGAATAATTATCTAGACAAAGCATACCAGATTGCTAAAAAGCTCTTCTTGAACAGCTATTCTTTTTTCGTCAACTAAATGAGTAATAGTCTAAGAGCTAGAGCTGAAAAATCATCGTCATAAGTAATATGGAGTTAGGCATGTGAAATGTGTCTATTGTATATTGATAATCACCCTTTCAGGCTAACACCTCAGTGGATACAGGAAGTAGCAATAAGGGATGAAAGGGGAAAGTTAGTGTAGTCTTTAAAGGTTTTCACCTTCTATTTTGTTAAACCTCCATCGATTTGCATGAAAATTGGTGACTAGTTAGAGCATACCCCAAAAGAAAAAAAAAACTTGCACTTTTACCCTGGGGGTGGATACCACCCCTTCTCGGGGGTGGAAACTATTTTACTAAAAATAACCCCACAAATCGATAGAGGGACAAATTATAAGTAAAATTTGTTATATCATGTTATTAAAATAAATCAATACTTTTCGAGTTATTAAAGATCAAAGATTTGTCTGTTTGAGCACATGCTTGAAGTTACGGATGATAAAAAGAACATATTACTTAATTGTATGTTACTAAAATATCATTTTTATATTACATATTTCGATATTATAAATTTAGCATAACTTCACGCAATATGCTCTTAAATAGACAAATCTTTGATCTTTAATATCTCAAAAAGTATTGATTTATTTTAATAACATGATATAACAAATTTTACTTAAAACTTGTCCCTCTATCGACTTGTAGGGTTATTTTTAATAAAATTGTTTTCACCCGCGGGTAGGGGTGGTATTCACCTCTAGGGTAAAAGTGGAAGTTGGCACCAAATCAGTTTTATTTCTTGAGGTATGCTCTAAACTCTAACTAGTCACCAATTTTCATGCAAATCGATGGAGATTTAACAAAATAGGAGGTGAAAACCTTTAATGACTGCACTAACTTTCCCCTTTCATCCCTTGTTGCTACTTCTTGTATCCACTGAGGTGTCAGCCTGAAAGGGGTCAAAATTTTCAATATACAATGGACACATTTCACAGGAAAAACTCCATATTACTTATGACGATGATTATTCGGCTCTAGCTCTCCGTCTGTAAGGTAATTATATTACAGTACAGAGACCAATGGAGAAAATTTGTTCGGAGTTCGGAGTATTGGAAGGAATCACGATCCTCAGTAATGGGGACACGACAAGAGAGGGATATAATGTTCGGATCTTTGCTTATTTTGTTACCAATTTTATGATTTAGTTTATTGTAGAGATTTTTTTCATTTAGCTAGTAGTCATACTGAAATCTCAGTACAATTAGGGTTATTTCTATTTTCGTTTTAAAAAATGGGTTCTTTTAAATAATATCACCTTTTAATGAATACAAAATTATTTATTTAAAAATTACCTAAAGCTTCACAAATATACACTATATACACGACAGGTCATTCACCCCTGATAAGGCAGCAACGTTTCTTCGTAATACATTAACTATATGCCACCGTAGCAAGAGATATTTTCGTAACAGTTGGTTTGTTGTATTTGGTCACATTTCCTTTAATCCGCTTACTTCCTGACTACTAAAGGAGCAGCTGCGGGCAAAGCGCTGTATGCAGCTGGAAGAGCGCTGTATGCAGCTGGAAGAGCGCTGTATGCAGCTGGGAGAGCGCTGTAAGCAGCAGGATATGCGCTGTAAGCAGCAGGAAGAGCGCTGTAAGCAGCTGGAAGGGCGGCGTATGGAAGAGCTGCAGGAGCTACAAGAGGAGCTGCAACTCTCGCAGGAGCGGCGACGACTGGAGCGGGGGCGGCGACCAAAGGAGCGGCGACGGGGGCAGCAACAACGGGAGCGGCGATACCATGGTTAACAACACTGGCGGTGTAAGATGAGGCGTATGGGACAGAGTAAGCTGCTGGTACAGCAGCTATGGCTGCTGGGACTGCGGGAACTGAAGGGCCTCCCAAACAGCCTGAGACTGCGATTGCTACTAGGAGAGCAACGATCTGAAATAATAATAATATAAGAATAAAAACATTTATTTGTTTGCTGTAGTAAGATAAATATAATCAACTTAAATACTAAAAGATTGAATTTATTTTTAGATTTGTAATTCCAGGATTATTGAAATGAATAATTATATCGCTTGATGAATGGTATATTCTGGGAAAAATTAGCATTGGTTATGGAACAAGCAAAACTTCATATATATTTAGTAGATGACTTCAATAGTAGAATAGGTGCAAATATCCTGGAATATAAAGAGAGAATGGGAAGAGACAGTGAAATTCTGATCACCATTAAAAGACCAAAGACAGCATATTTGAGGCACATACGCAGAAATGATACGTATGAGTTGTTGTAGCTGATTATGAAGGGTAAAATCGAAGGAAAAAGGGAATTCCGTGGACGATAAATATCCTAGCTGAAAAACATTTGCGACTGGATCAGGTTAAACACACAGAAAAGCACAAGATAGATATGAATTTGCAATGGTTATAGCCAATATACAGAGTGGGCCAAAGAAAAGAGTCCACCTCGATATTTGGCAGTATTTATTAGATTTTAAGGAATTGAAAAACAGGTCGATTTTTGATCTAAGGGAGACACATTTTTTAAGGTACATACATCTGTCATATGTCAACCACCTCCCTTCCACATCCCGCACCCCTTATTTTTAAATAGAGAATAGAGATCGTGTGCTAGCTCATTTGAAAGTTTATTTAATTCTCTATTCAGTAATATTACCACTGGCATAAATATTTATACAGGGTGTCCAAGAAAAATTATTTTGAATTAAAATAATTGACACAAAAAGCAAAATATATATGTAATTTATTTAACTTGAAATCCATTCTACTGCTGACAGAATACAGAAAAAAAATGTTTATTTGATAAATAAACATTGTTTGTTGCTTAAATTCAATATTGAATTAGCAGCTTGAACATTGAAATTAAGCAAAAAGCAAAGTTTATTTATTAAAAACATTTTTTTTGTTTTGTGGCAGCAGTAGAATGTATTTTGCATTAACTAAATTACATATACATTCTTATTTTTGTGTTAATTAATTTAATTTAAAATGTTTTCCTTGGGCACCCTGAATAAATAATTATGTTAATATTTATATTACTAAATAGAGAACTGAATAACCTTTCAAATGAGCTAGCACACAGCCCCTATTCCCTATTTAAAAATATGGGGGGGAGTGGAAGAGAGGGGGTTGATAAATGACAGATGTATGTACCGTAAAAATGTGTCCTCCTTAGATCAAAAATCAACCTGTTTCGTCATTTCCTTAAAATCTAATAAATACTGCCAAACTAACGAGGTGGACTCTTTTCTTTGGCCCAATCTGTATAGAGAAACAGCACGAAACAATAATGGCATAAGAATGCTAGACTTCTGAATGATGCAAAATTAGGTAACAACTAATATATTTTTTAAACATAAGAAATATTAAAAGTAGAGCAGAAAAATCGATAATGTATTACATTTTAGTAGAAAACAACTAACAGAAAAAACGTAATAAACAAAAAAGACAGAAATGGGAAGTGTAACCGCTATTTAGTAATGAAAATAAAACAAAATAAGTTAGATAATACCAACATTAACAAACTGCAAGAAAAGAAACAAGAATATCAAACTATTATGTCAAATTGAAAAATAAAAAACATACTAAGAAGTACCAGATAACAAAAATCAGGTTATTTTAAATACAGGGGCAGAAATATGTGGACCAAAAATATGAAGAGCAATAAAAGGAAGCAAATTGCGTGGTAGAATGAACAAATAAAACAGAAAATTAAAAGAAAGAGAATAGCTTGGAAAATATACTTACAAAATAAAACACCAGAAAACTATGAAGAATATAAAAAATACAGAAGATTAGTAAAAGAGTTTGTGACAAAAGCAACATAGGCCAAATGGACAGAATTTGGAGAAAAAATGGAAACAGTAAAAAGAATCAGAGACCGTTCTATGAAGTTTTAAAATCAATGAGAAAAGAAAAAAATTCAAGGCGTAAATGCATAAAGAATAAAACTGGAGAAATTATCACAGAAAAAATGAAAAAATAATGAACAGATGGGGGAGAATATTTCCAGGAGATGCTACAAACTCATGACAGAATAGCAAGTGAAATAAAAAATGCGACAAAATGCAACAGTTATGCAGAGTTATTACTAAAAATATTGAATGCCATATGGAGAGAAGAACAGATACCAAAAAACACTGATAACAAGAATCAATAGAACAGATACCTGTCAGAAGGCTTAGACAGTACCGATTTGTAAACAGTTTCTAGCAAATTTTAGAAGAAAAATCGCTTCGTAGATGTAATATTGCAATTGTTAGCTTTTTTAGAGAAAATTTTTTTTTAAATAAAGAAGTGTTTCAAGGTTAGTGGGTAGATGTACGTTAAAAAACTGATTCCTTTAAAGGATTTTTAAATATTCTCTAATTTTGACATTAATTGAATTGAAATATCCAATAACACAATTACAAAATCAAAACTCTCTACCTATTGATTCATTTATTGTTATTTTTCATTGTCCCACAAATATAATAGACTTATTATCGAAGTCATTACCAATTAGCCTCCCAGTGTCTAGAATCATGTATTCGAAATTGAAAAAGCGGCTAGAAATAATAAAAAATAATTCAAAAACACAATCTAACAAGCAACATATATCCAACAATGCTTGCAGTATGCTCTCTAGTATGTTGGCTACAACAAATCAAATTGTATAAACCATCTGTTGAAATATATTTTCATTTTAATAATTAGTTTGATGTTGTGTTGATATAACACAAAATGGTTTTTAATCAATGAATTATTGTACTTGTCAGGCTGATTGGTGTGAAGTAAAGAAAAAACAAATTAAAGAAATATAAATGGTGTGATTAATAATGCTGTGTGGCCAAATAGATATCTGTTGTTTGTTTGGATTGTATACAACTGCTTCGAATCTAATCAATAAAATTTTTAACCATCATTTGTAAAAATTTATTTGAATCGTATAGATTTAGGATATTGCAAAAAATATTGACAGCAATATTATAGGTACAGCAAGACCACGCTTTATGTGTCTATAGAGAGACCCGCGGCATAATATATTACCCCAAAACTTACAACTAACATTTTACAGGAACTACCGAATCAGAGGATAAGTTTAGCAGATAACCAATAGGACTTCGTACTACGAGATCGTCTATAGATGCAATATTCGCCATAAATCAATTTACTGAGATATCACTAACGTATAATAGACCAGAATTTATGTATCTGATTGACTTAAAGAAAGCATTTGACAGAGTTAGACTCAAAGATTTAATTCAACTTCTGTATAATAGAGAAGTTCCCCTAAATATCGTAAAACCGGTTGAAAACATCTACCTAAACAACAAAAAGAAAGTAATAATACAACTTAAAGAAGCTATAGACATACGCATAGGAATTTGACTGGAGGATTCACTGAGCTCTGTTCTCTTCAATTTAATCATGGATGAAATCGTCAAAAGTATAAACAAAGGAAGATGATACATAATGGAAAACAAAGAAATAAAAATACTCTGTTACGCAGACGCCGCAATATTGATAGTTCAAGATAAATATAGTTTGTAAAGACTCATGTAAAGACTTGTCCACAGATTTAACATAAGAGAAAAATAATTAATATGAAAATCCCATCTCAGAAAACTAAAAAAATTGTTATCAGCAAAGAGCCAATTAGATGTAAAATAGAAATTGATGGCATCAGTATTAAAAAGGTAATGGAAATAAAATACCTTGGAGTTACACTGTCCAGCTATAAAAACCTGGACTAAGAAGTGAGAGAGAAATATTTATATAAAACCTTATTTTAAAAATAAAATAAAGGAGCGAAAAATGTCAGGTTTAAAGAAATTCTGGGCGAATACACTATTGAGGATATCAAAGAAACAATTAATTAAAAAACATTCTCAAAAAATATATACTGGTATTTTGTAAATACACTTCTAATTTGTAAGTACTATAGGTACTATACTATAATACTGCAATAATAGATAGTGAATTTAGTAAGTGTACTAAAGATCCCCAACAACAATGAACATTGTTTGAATGGTTACTGCCTATTTTTGAAAACAAACTAACAACAAAAACTTAAAATGAAAAATAAAATCCAAAACCAAAAACTTACCATTTTTTGTGAAGCCATTTTACTTAGTTGTCTTAGGTAATTGCTAGTCGAGTGGACTGTGCCTGAAAATAAAAATCGATGGGTATTTATATCTCGAAGATGTCCTCACACCTAGCCCATTGACATGTAATGCATACCTTGTCTTACAATATGTAGAACATTGTTGAAATCGATTCTAATTATTGTTAGTGCCACCAGACAATATTGCACGAAATTTTGGTGATGTCTTGAATATTTATTGGCTATTGTTATTCTTCAAGCGATGGCTTCGTACAATTTGTTGAGGAATCTAGTAACATCATAAAATGTGTTTTGACATTTCTTTCGAGATTAAGTCTCATAACTAAATTAAATTTTTGGGAGGAAAACTATATTAGTTCGAATCAAAATGTCGTTTTTAGTTGTTATTTTCTTTTTACAAATATTGTTATAAAGCTATTTTCTTGTGACATTTTATGCAGTTTGCTATTTTATTTGGGAAATAAGGCACAATTTAAGTTTGAAATTAAATTTATTTGACGTTTTGGCTTCCACTTCGAAAATCATATTTTCAATTCGAAAATCATCAGATCATAAATAATATTATAAATCATGATGGGCATCAATATACAGGGTGTCCTAGACTAAATTATCCAGGCTATATCTCTTAAAGGAATAGAGATTTTCGAATGGAACAAAAATATTCCATTTACTTTAATATGGCGTGAAAAAAATCATCCCCTAAATTTTCATCCCTTAGTTACAACCCCTAACTTTAATGTTGTTCTGAAGCTATTTCCTTGTGGCATTTTTATAATCAACTATTTTCAATGGGAAATGAGCCACAATTTTACCAAAAAGATGATTTTATTAACGTTTCGACGCCCAAGTCGGATGTCGTTGTCAAAATACAAAATAATGTAATAAAAAAATTATTTTGTATTTTGACAACGACACACGACTTGGTCGTCGAAATGTTAATAAAATCTTCTTTTTTTTTGGTAAAATTGTGGCTTATTTCTCATTGAAAATAGTTGATTACCCTAACTTTAATTTTTTTAATAGCACCCCATACATTTTTTTATAGTTTTAAATGTGGCCTTCTGTCGTCTATTTAAGAGATTTTTTAAAAATAAAATTGGTTCGTAAGTAATCAAGAAAATATCAGTTTATTTTTTATTATGTGTCCCAGACTAATTTATCCAGGCTATATTTCTTAAACGAATAGACATTTTCGAATGGGACAAAACTGATCTATTCTATTTGTAATACATTTTAATTTGGCGTAGAAAAAATTTATCCCCTAAATATTCATCCCTTAGAGACAACCCTTAACTTTAATTTTTTTAATAGCACCCTGTAACTAAGGGATGAATATTTAGGGGATGAATTTTTTCTAAGCCCTATTAAAGTTTATTGCAAATAGAATAGATCAGTTTTTGTCCAATTCAAAAATCTCTATTCGTTTAAGTAATGTAGGCTGGATAAATTAGTCAGGGACACATAATTAACAAAAATAAACTGATATTTTCTTGATTACTTACTAACCGATTTTATTTTTAAAAAATCTGTTAAACAGACGATAGAAGACCACATCCAAAATTATAAAAAAATGTACAGGGTGCTATTAATAAAATTAAAGTTAGCGGTTGTAACTAATGGATGATTTTCTCTGCGCCATATTAAGGTGTAGTACAAATAAAATATATCAGTCTTTGTCCCATTCGAAAACCTCTATTCGTTTAAGAGATATAGCCTGGATAAATTAGTCTGGGACACCCTGTATGGCTCTCATGCCCTCAATTCAATCATAAAAAATATTCTACATTTTAAAATGTGTGTGTTTGTGTTATATTGGCACTGGTTCACATTTTAAAATAATCGACTTTAAAATGATATTCCCATTGATTTCCTATGTGTAGCAAACATCTGACAAAAATATTTAGAACAGTATTGAAAAGTTCCATCTACATACAAATAATCTACATTACACAAAAAGTAAAGATTTGTGAAACAACTAAAAATTGCGGAATTATTTTTCGTAGATAATAAAAAGTTTTCACCTGTATTTGTTTTTAAATTTAAGTACACTAACACTTGTAGAACTTCTTCCTGTGACTTGGGCAATGATGATATGGATTTTCGTCTTGCAGCATAGATATTTCTTCGAACGCAAGAAATGTCTTTCGTCATCAGCGGTAAATTGCTGAAAATTTCCTTCCTCAATTCCTTGTGGACAATCTTTAAAGGTCTTTCACATATATTCTATAGCTTTCCTCTTTGTAGAGTTACTAAAAATTTGCGGGTCAAGTGGATATCTGCATGGATGATGCATCTGGTGGAGCATGATTATGCTCCACCGATGCTTTTTCAAGAATAACGTAATTTTCATCACCGTCCTTTGTGTACACTTTTTGTTGACGCCCTTTTTTGATGCATCGCCATCTAACTTTTCGATCTTTGGAGACATGGGCATTTGAATATTCATATTCATTAATTATTAATAAAATTCTCTTCTTTGACTAAACATAGTCGTTGGATTCGCCATTTAAAAGTTAAACACTAACGGACAAAACCGGACACTATACCGTAATACTTGCAACTGAAGTGAATAATTGAAAATATTTATATTCTTACTTTCAACTATAATCAAATTTGGAATTTCCGGTCATTAAGACTTAATACTCAACTTTCTCGGCGATGGGGCAGCAGGTACTTGGGATTAATGGGCCCAGGTAGTTCGTGGGGCAGTTAGATAACGCCGAAGAAAAGTACCTTTAAATTAATCATGAGGGTGCACCCTTTATTTACACTTTTTAATATTTCGATATTCATTTACAATCTCAAATATTCAAGCTATTGTGGCTTTTTCTGTAATTTTTTTCAGATGCACACAATCTTCATAACTAGTTGTTTTTGCTAGGCTCTAAAAAAAAAAAAAAATGAAAAAATATACACTTTATATTCGTCGGTTGTTTCCTTTGAATGTAGTACAGCGCGAATAATACTTTGAAAATCGATGTTTTATTCCAAAGAGCGATACCAAAGGAAGTTTTTTGTCGAACTAATCACAAAACTGAATACATGTTTCTTCTCAATACGACGCGCTAGAGATTTTCCTTGATGTATCGGAGATGCCGTGACCATTCATTAAATCACCACTTATTTTTTTGCCCACAGATGTCTTCGATTTACGTTAGTTTCTATGCAGTAATGATGATGGATGCGGAGAGCGGTTATTCTTAGCCGAAGTGGTGATTCTGCCTCGAAAAGATGATGCAGTTATTGTAAATATTATTGATATCTTTCTCACTTTTACCTAAGACAGTCATTTTAATTTTACTTTAAAATGCAACAAAAATCCAACCCCAAATATAAAGTAGTAAATAATATAATACACATTATTATATTCTTTGGTCTTTGGTTCTTTATAATAAAAAATACCGACAGCTTTAAGCTTCAAGTTTTCAAAATGGTTACAGCGATATTTTGTAACGACGGGCCAAATTAAATTTATTTATTTTTTAACCAGTCTCATGGTATTTTTTACATATGAAATTGGTGATATCCCAGAGAACGGCAGTTCACGCTAGTGGCGTATAAACCCCCTACATGCGTAAAACAGTAATTTCTCGGAAACCGGTAAAACGAATTTTATAGATTTTGGTGAGTAAGTGTCTTCAAATGCGGCCGATATTATAGTGGTAATTACATTGCTGTAAAATCTTCCGTTTTTCTGGAAATCTAATGAACATTCTTATTTCAAATAGAATATCCTATATATTTTTTTACATTTTGAAGTTCTTAAGAAATGCTGATTATTTTTCATATTATATTCCCTATACCTAAATGCCACAATTTTGGAGTTATGGCTACATTTACAAAAAAAAATTGAACAAATTATAAAAATTAATTTTTTCGGCCCGCGTAGACATTATTTTAGGTTCTTTTGATCATTGGGAATAAAAAAGGTCTGTTGTAATTTTCCTCTAAAGTTAATTGTTTCCGACTTATAAACAATTTAAAACTGAAAAAAACCGAAAAATAACGATTTTCAAGGTTCAAAAACACAAGTAAAGAATATTATTTTTGAAACTACAAAGTACCCAAATTCAAGATCAAACCTTATTTTATGAGTTATTGATAAGTGATTTGGTCTTATTTTATTCTAAAGCATAGTTTTTTAGTTGTTAATGCAGCCCAATCGCCCGTCCTCTCATATGCGCTTCATTAACAATTACAATGTTTTAGAACTCGTGCCAAAAATTCTTTTTAGGAGCTGACAGAAGAAGGTTTGAGCTTGAATTTAGGTACTTCGTAATTAAAAAAAAATCACCTTTTGTTTTTGAACCGTGAAAATTGTCATTTTTCTATTTTTATCAGTTTTAAATTGTTTATAACTCAGAAACGATTAGCTTTAGAGGAAAATTACAAAAGACCTTTCTTGTCCTCAATGATCCAAAGAACCTAAAATAATGTCTACTCGGGCCAAGAAATCGATTTTTATAATTCGTTTAATTTTTTATTTTTAATAAATGTAGCAATAAGTCCGAAATTAGGGCATTTGGGTATAGGGAATATAACATGAAATCTTTTCAGCAAAAGATGATATGAGATTGAATTGGAAAGGATAAAATTAAAATAAATGATGGAGGAACCATTGCGAGGAGGGAGCACAGATTGAACAAATGTCAATGTTTTATAAAGTTCTCTAAGGACTATTAGAAACGTATTCCCTGACTTCATAAGGAGCCAGGTGAATACACACAGAGTAGTAAAAAGATTCTGAAAGAACTTTTCATAGTACACCCCCCGGAATCTAAAGCAAAACTGAGACCAATAGACGCCTGGCAGCAGACTGGATGAGATACCATGATTTATGGTTCTAGGAGGGTACATGAAAAAGAAATAGTAAACTATGACAAAATCAAATAAGGAAAAATCACTACAATATAAGCCATATATCAAAAGGAACAGGATTTTCTGTACAAAAAGTTATGCATATGTACTTACAGGTTGCATTAAGAATGGAGTACATACTAAAAGCATAGATGCTCATGTGAGTTTTATATTCAAACCTGGCAAAAACGAACAGGAAAAAGCTAAGTCCCTAAGTTCCTTCTGGAATTTGATTATGAATGGGCTGATAGCTAGATATTCAAAAATGAAAAATTCAATATTTTATTTGCCTCATTTATTAAAAAAATATATTTCTGTATGTCAGAAAAAAATTTTTAAAGTCTTGTACTCTCTAAAATAAACTAACATAACGGATTTTGAACTGAAGCAGATCAATATACAACCAATCAATTGGTTGTATACACCAACCAATTAGACCTGGATCCCGCGTACCAAAAAAAGTTGATTAATAGCAAGCTGAAAATTTGTTAATAGCTGAACGGTGTCTAGTCGGATATACTTTGATGTATGAGAACACTGGAAAAGGGTAAGTTTTAATTGTGGAACAGGTTAAAAATTTGGAACGCCAAATTACGAAAACGTCCCATGTATTTTGTCGGACAGAACATCCAATTGATTTGTTACCCTTTCATTAAACTCTCATGCAAAAATCAGACTTCTATTACTAACCAACATGATTCCTGTCATTTGACATATTCTTCGTGTTCCATCCATTAAAATGCCCAGTTGGTGGTAAACACCAGTCTGATTTCTGCATGAGAGTTTAATGAAATGGTAACAAATCAATTGGAAGTTCTGTCCAACAAAATACATGGAAAGTTTTCGTAGTCTGACGTTCCGAATTTTTAACCTGTTCCACAATTAAAACTTCCCCTGTTCCAGTGTTCCCATACATCAAAATTTGTCCGAACAGACACCGTTAAGCTATTAACAAATTTTCAGCTTGCTATTAATCAACTTTTTTTTGGTACGCGGGATCCAGGTCTAAATGTATATATAAATAGTAGCCAGGACTTTTATAAGACCTATGTGGGCTCCAGGCAGTCCAGGCTAGTGTGGGAAAGCCTAGAGGAACACCATAGATTGGTAGAGCATAACAGTGTCACACTGGTACGGTTAAAGATCACCAGGAAATATACTACAATGAAAGAGCTGACAAACTTGCCAGAAGAGCATAAAAAATCGTAGGCGCTCAAAAAAAAAATTGATTTCGAAGGTAGCATAACTTTCACTGAGAAAATAAATGTAATGTATGTACAATGTTTAAGCGTGTGCCAAAATTTATATTGAACGGATATATATGTCAGTCGTGGCATTAGTCACGGTACATCGGTAAATAATAGGACCGCTTCATGGAGCAAACAGTCAACTATGTCTTGAATAACTACAAGACATAAGGTCAGAGGTGGCCAACACGTTTTGGAGACTATTGAGTGACTACAAAATATTATGGCCATCCTCTATGTTAGAGGGCTTCATAATCCTGAAGTGGCTATTATGAGTGAATGTACGATGTAAAGTGAGCCAACTGGCTAAAGTACAACCGGTTTACCAAATACGACTTAAAATACTTATTTTCTACTTTATTACTTTCCCTTTTAATTATTTTATTGGACAATTTTGTTATTTTTACCTTAAAAGTCGTGGTCAACATCATTCGTGAGTTATTATTTACAGTATTATTGTTTATGGTTCTTTTTGAATTTATACTTCTTTACCGGCGATATGAGGGTGAATTTTTATATGTTAAAACATTATAACTTTGTTCTGATTGGATGTTCAAATGACATTGTCAAAAATTATTCAATATGGCGGCTGTGGCACAGCTGTACGTAGTTTGATTATTTATGGCTGTTGCGTTTTGAAATTTGTGGGAAAAGAAACAAAGTTAGTTAATAGTTATACTGCCTTTTTATATTATATTTTTGGACTTTTGGACTATTTTGGACAAGGAAAACTCATTCTAATTTGGTAAGTAGTTTTTATTATTATCATATTGTAATTATACATTTGGATTAGGTTGGAATACATACATTTATTTTCTCAAGAATGGGGATTTTAGAGAGAAATCCCAAATTAGGTCCGATTTTTATTTTTAAATTATGATTTTTTGGCGTAGATTTATTTATCTAGTAGGTATGTAATGCTTTGATTTACATACGTAATTTGATTACCAACAAAAGTTCTACCAATCTTTATCTAATATATTGTTTTCTTACTGTTTTGTTATATTTTAATATTTTCTTCCACAAAATTTAAACTACATAATTTAATTATATTCAAAACAACTGTCAAACAGTAAAACGTTCAGTTACCCTATTTTTCCACATGACAAATAATGTGGAATTGGACGAGTGAGTCTAGGCTTCGATTACGAATTAAAGCGCCTCGAAATTCACGGGTTCGATTCCCGATGCAAGTTTTTATTTTTTTATTTTTTTATGCATTTTATGATTGTAAGTATATTTGTTATATAATTTTTTTTTTCAGAAAATGCCTATTTAAAATTTTTGGCAACAATTATTATCGTTCAGAAATAATTTTTTCTTTGTGGCATTTTTCAATGTGTCTGTGTGCGTTTTATTCTTTTGTTTTTTTAAATTTTTGGTATTGTCTTAAAAATCACATAATATGTAGTAGAAGTATAACTTCTTACGTGCGTACAAAGTACGCACACATTCTTTTTTTTTTTGAATTTTTTAGCGTCTCTCCGTTAAGTGAACCAAGGGAATCATATTATAGGAGAAGCACTAGTTCAAATTTTTCTTAGAAGAAAACCTAATTATTGCAAACACTACTTATTTCAAATGCCCAAAAGGAGAATATGTCTATATACATGGAAAGACTGCAGATAATCAAAACAACTTTAGAAGAAACCATATTGATTATACAGGGTGTCCAGAAACTCTACCGACAAACGAAGATCGGAGATCCCTCATATAATTTTAAGATAGTTTAACTCAATTCGTCTAGTCCGAAAGTACTTCCTAAGGGAACTAGAGCTCTTTAAAGATGGCGTCTTGTAATTAGTTTTTTAAAATTGCTACAGAAGGCTTTTATGTAGAAAAACGAAAACTGGTACGCCTATTGATCTTCCAGATATAAATCAACATCTAAATCAATTGCGAATTTCTAGTACCAGTCATAGGGGTCCGTTTTGGGTAGGGCATCGGTTATTTTATCGCATAACTTTCTTGTCTTTAATTTTTAAGTCATTTTGACAGTGGATTATTATGTTCTGATGTATTCTAGTACTAAAAGTTACTCTTGCTTTAAGTCAGTATGATGCACCGTTTTCTAGAAAAGTTGATTTGAAAATGTTTCGTTGTATGAATTTGAAAAAAATTGAAAACAAATTCAAAATAAAACGGTGTATTTTATTGACCTAAAGCAAGTGTAACTTTTAGTGCTAGAATACCTTTGAATTTAATAATCCAGTGTCAAAAATACTTAAAAGTTAAAGACAAAAAAGTTATGCGATAAACTAACCGTTGCCCACCCAAAACGGACGCCTATGACCGGTAGTAGAAATTCGCAATTGACAGATAATCGCTAGAAGATAAATATGCGTACCAGTTTTCGTTTTTCTAAATAAAAGTGTTCTGGAGCTATTTAAAAAAAAAACTAATTACAACACGCCATCTTAAAGAGCTCTTGCTCCCTTAGAAAGAATTTACGGACTAGATGAACTGGGTTAAATTGTTTTAAAATTATCTGAGGAATCTCCGGTCTTCTTTTGTCGGAAGAGTTTCTGGACACCCTGTATAATAATTATTTACAACCATTATAGAAGTTTATTTAGAGGAGAATAAAAATATTCCAGGGTTGACTTTCACTACTAATAGTAGCGTTTAGACATTATACAATAAATTAACGATAAAAATATTTCTATAAAAAATATAAATTATTCCATCCCGTTTGTTTGCGTGTTTTCACAAACTATTTGCATAGTTATTGGACGGATCGTGTCAACTACCGTATTAATCCCTCGGGATTATACCACATTTACATCCACAAACAGGTGCTCTCTCTTACCATTCTACCCACTTTCTGTCCCTGACTTCCTTGTTGCGATTAACGACTTCTCGTTTTATTGCCATATTAACGATATTGGTTTGCTTATTACCTACCTCAAAACTAATACGCTTATGACACGACAGGTGACACCGGATACTTTTAAGAACCTTCAGAATTCGAAGCAGGTATGCAAGGAATGTAATTAATATTTCAGTGGTATCGTGGAATACGATGCTGTTTAGAACAGGGGCATGTATCAGGCTCAATTAATTTGCTTACGTATTAAGCTTACGTTTTTACTTAACGGGAAAGGAACACAATGAAACATTTTGACGTCTGTCAAAATTTCAATGCATTTTAAATGTTATCATTTTTTTCGAATCCTGAGAAAATTAAAAAGTATTATTGAAAAATTTAAACGCAGAATGAAAGATTCCTTTATTACCGAGGGCCAAAAGTCCCTTAGAATGAATAAAAATTTGTTTTGAATAAGATATTTGAAATTAAAAATCACACTAAATTTTCTCTTAGTTTTTCATCCCTGTAACTTATTAAAATAAACATTACTTATAGAAGTTTTCAGGGACTTTCGGCCCTCGGTAATAACGCAATCTTTCATTCTGCGTTAAAATTTAAAAAAAATACTTATTACTTTTCTCAAGATTCGAAAAAAATGAATCCCATTCAAATACCATTGAAGCCGAAAGTTCGTACCCATCCCCTTAAACGTTAAACGCTTACTTTACGTTTGCTTACGAAAATATGGTATCGACAATGTTGAATAGGCGTAAGAGCACAAGAGAATAATCAGTACCGGCGCTAGGGTATTAGGCGCCCGCCTGTAAAAGTAGCATAGGCGCCCTTCGGTGTCTTTTAAATTAGTATTTTGTATAGCACCGACAGAAAAAAGGTCATTTTGGCGCCCCCCAAACAGGTATGCAAGGAATGTAATTAATATTTCAGTGGTATCGTGGAATACGATGCTGTTTAGAACAGGGGCATGTATCAGGCTCAGTTAATTTGCTTACGTATTAAGCTTACGTTTTTTACTTAACGGGAAAGGAACACAATGCAACATTTTGACGCCTGTCAAAATTTCAATGCATTTTAAATGTTATCATTTTTTTCGAATCCTGAGAAAATTAAAAAGTATTATTGAAAAATTTAAACGCAGAATGAAAGATTCCTTTATTACCGAGGGCCAAAAGTCCCTTAGAATGAATAAAAAGTTTGTTTTGAATAAGATATTTGAAATTAAAAATCACACTAAATTTTCTCTTAGTTTCTCATCCCTGTAACTTATTAAAATAAACATTACTTATAGAAGTTTTCAGGGACTTTCGGCCCTCGGTAATAACGTAATCTTTCATTCTGCGTTAAAATTTTTAAAAAATACTTCAGTGCATCCCTTGCAGGCCCGTTATCGCCGACCCTGAGAATAATATATTACATTTACCAATTTTCGCCGATAACCAAGTCATTTTTGTACAAGACAGGAAGGACTGGGAATAAATATGATAAGGAAATTAACGGAAGAGTATATAGACCAGTAAGAATCTGTTTTTAGGTGGATGTGGGAGGTGGGATTCAGATTTTTGCGGATAAAGTTAGGTGATAACTTCGTTACTAATAATTGAATTAGGCTCCTTCTCAAATATGCCCGGAACATTAATAACAAAAATAGAATATTTAAAAATTTCAAAAAATTTCGTTTTTTTTTCTACTTTTATTGCTATAACTTAAAAACTATTCATTTTAGAACAAAGTCGTATAGGAATAAAACAAAGATAATTAAATTTTCTATCAGATACGATTGATTAAAAATATCTTAATTTATCACCCTTGCTTCAAAATAGCAATAAATATAAAATAAGGGGGCAAAACAAGCCTGTCCTTATTCAATGATTTTCCATCACTTAGGTTACAATTGGAACCTTCCTAATTCGTTTAGAAAATTTTTGTAATGTGCTAAAACTGTACACCAAATTTCATTAAAATTGACTTTTGCATAATAATTTTGCAATCTAAACTTTTTTTAAAAAAGTAAAAATTTTTAAAATCTTGCACAACAAAAACTAGAACATACAAAGATTTGTCAATTGTACTACATATAAAGAAGTACTCCACCTATCTAATGCACTTTACAGAATTAAAATAGGATTATTTAAGCAGCCTCAGCAATGTTTTAAAGTTATAAACAATTTTTTGGCTTATAAACAAATTAGTGCTGCGGCCAGGAGGGGGTGCTACGGGCTCCTTTATTTAGATGGACTTACCCAAGTCTTTTATGTATTTTGACCCGTATAACACTAATTTTTTGGGTAACAGTTGATCCGGATGTCGATAAGATTGTTATAAACAAAGAACTTGAGGAATTACATAACATCGATTTTTCGCAAAATAAAACATTTTTTTTTGTATTTCTTGGGTAATTCTAAGCAAAAAATGTTCTTACAAGTTTTTTCGTAGGATGCATAGTTTTCGAGATAAACGCGATGGAACTTTCAAAAAATCGAGAAATTGCAATTTTTTAACGCGAATAAGGTTTGATAAAAAAAGAAAATAGCAATTCTGCTGACAGCATTTGAAAGTTTAAGTCAAATTTTACCGGTTTTAATTATTTGCATTGCTAAAAATTAATTTTTTTATTATTAAACAAAGCTATTTGTTTATAAGCGAAAAAATTGTTTATAAATTTAAAACATTGCTGAGGCCCCTTAAATAATCCGATTTTAATTCTGTAAAGTGTATTAGATAGGTACAGCACCTCTTTATATGTAAAAAAATTAGCCAACTTCTAAATGGTCTACTTTTTGTTCAGAAAGATTTTAAAAAAGTTGAACTTTTTTAAAAACATTTCGATTGCAAATTTATTATGCAAAATTGATTAGGTCGGTTTTAATGAAATTTGATACACGATTTAAGTATGTTACAAAGAATTTCCTAAGCGAATTACTAAGGTTAACACTAACAACGGTAGTAAGGTTAATTACTAACAACAGACTTATTTTGCCCCCTTATTTTGTATTTATTGCTATATTGCAGAAAAGGTAATACCTTAAGCCATTTTTTACCAGTCTTATATCATACAAAATTCAATTATACTTATTTTATTTCTCTACGAATTTGTTCCAAAACGAATCGTTTTAAAGTTATAAGCAAAGAAAACAGAAAAAAATCGATGTTTTTCGAAATTTTTAAATATTTTAATTTTTTTATTAATATTCCGGGCATATTTGAGAAGGAGCATAAGTCAATTATTATTACTGAAGTTGTCACCTAACTTTATCTGCAAAAATCCGAATGCCACCTCTCACATTCAAAAATAGACGTTTTTTCGCAGATCCTTACTGGTCTAATAGGCCATAGGCTATAAGTTGCAGATTTGAACTTAAGTTTAGACGAGACTATTTAGACGAGACAATGATAAGCGGCGATGGTATTTGTATGAAAGATATAGAAATGACAATATCACGGGAAAAACAAGCCAAGATATCACTACATAGAGTGATATAGAGCAACACTCTAACCAACCACCAGAGAGGAAAGAATAAGAACACAGGAAATATGGAATGCAATGGTCGTAGAATGCTCAATTACAAAAAAGTTGTAAAATAGAGCCCTGCAGTGGTACGGGCATGTACAAACAATGCCAGGGCATAGATGGTCGTAAAGAATATTGGATTGGGTCCCACGGGACCCTCCGGGAAGAAGATGGAGAGGAAGACTTGTTATCATATGGAAAGCTTAGGAAATGGTTGGACAGATAGAGGTTTAAGATAGGTTGCAGTAGAATTATAAAGTTTAAGTTTTTCTAGGCAGTTTTTTAAACAATAAACATTAAAGTTTTAATTTACAGCAATACAAGTATTAGGTAAAAATGAAAAACAAAACTTTTATTTTATACAATTTTTTTGTAGAAGCAATATCTCTCTAGTTATAGGCGAAAATGTGGGCACAATAGGCAAACATTTTCGATTTTTTAAATAAAAAGTAAGCACAACGTTTGCGACTGATGCATATCGTGATTATTGATATATAGTATGATAAAATTGATCCAAATAGTGGCACAACCCAGACATCCAAAGTGAAAGTTATCTTCCAACACCAAATTGTTCTATATGGTCAACATAATATATGGTTTGGGAGGGAGAGGAGGGAGAAATCGATAAATTCGTAGTTTTTTAAGTTTTTTGTCAATATTTCTAAAACTATGTGGTTTAGCACGAACCACCTTCTATACAAACATGTTCTACATTAAATTTGAAATAAAAAAGTTTTATGCATAATCCTTCTAAAATGAACGGTTCCAAAGTTATGGAGGTAGTATAGTGTAATTGGTCCAAAAAAACGCCTAACCCAGACATCCAAAGTAAAAGTTTTCCTCTAACACCAAATTGTTCTACATGGTCCATATATTGTTCAGTACAAAGTTACATCATTTTGAGCGTCCCGTTTGGGGGGGGGGAGAAGGGAGAGAAGTCTGTAAATTAGTAGATTTTTTAAGTTTTTCGTCAATAGTTCTAAAACTATGCTTTAGCGTAAACAATGTTCTGTATAGATTCGTCTTCGAGCGTTCAACGAAGCAACACCTAATTACTTTAATCACAACTAGTTTTTGCGGTTTGTTTATAAACGTTGAGTACTAAAAGTGAAAAAGTGTAAATTATCGACAAAAATTACCGATACTTGGACATTTACTGTAAGTTATTTAATTTATTTAATTAAATCGACTTATTACCAATGATTGCGTGTTGGTGTAAGGACCGTACTCAGGTTCCGTAGATCAATATGAACGAAGCTTCATCATCAAATGTTTTTCCTCAACAAGAAATTCCCAAAAATGATACTACTTCACCAAAGTTATATTCAACAGTTTTAAATGAACCTACCAGTATATTATTCCCTTCCAAAAAACAAGCGGTTGTATTAAATTCAGTTCCAAATTCAAAAATCGAGGATTACCTGAATGCTGTAGCCAACTCAGTTGACCCCAAAAATATACTTGCAATATTCCGAATTGTTAATGATCGTATATGCATCTACTTCACTTCAGAAAATATTGTTGAAACATTTTTGAAAACAGACAATGGGATAATAATAGTAAATCAACATCGCATTCAAGCTAGAAAGCTAATTACTCCAAATGAGAAACTAATAATTTCTAATGTACCCCCTTCCATACCACATAACGTCATAGAAAATGAACTCAAGAAGATAGGAATCTATCAAATAACACCAGTAGATTTTTTACGGATCGGAACATCAAATCCTAGTTTTAGGCATATCATTAGTTTTCGACGTTTTACTTATATAGCCCCTAAAAATCTTGAAAATCTTCCCGATTCAATATTAATTAACCACGATCAATCGAACCGCCGAATATATTTCTCACTAGAAAAACAAACGTGCTTTATTTGTAAACAAACTAATCATTTAGCATCTCGATGCCCAAATTCTAATAATCAATCCACCGATGACAATACAATAAACATTTCTCAATCACAATGTGATCAATCTGTTAGTTCACAACAAAATAAAACTCAACCAATAGCAAATTCTCCCGTACTTACTAAACATATCAGTAATTCAGAACCTACTGAAACAACCACTTCAACCGCACAACAAAACTCTACTGAAACAATCACTTCACTCGCACCACAAAACTCTACTGAAACAATCATTTCACCCGCAACACAAAACTCTACTGAAACACTCACTGCACTCGCACCACAAACCTCCACTGCAACAATCACTTCACCCGCACCAAAAAACTCTACATCTTTCGACAACTCCCAAACAATGGTGACGGAACCGGTTAAAACAAATGAAACTATAACAGCAACTCAAACAGAAGGGCAAACACCTAAAATAAATGCTTCTGATCTAACTTCTCCTGAAACAGAGGGTAGAAATCCTTTTAAAGAACCCATTACAAAACACAAAAGAACAAAAACAGATCTCCAAACCCATCATAACGTAGCTGAAGATCTTACGACCTGTACAGTGAACTTTTTCCAAGATAAGTCGAACAGTAGCTGTTTAAGTCAAGAAGAGCTAATAGATTTATTTGAAAACGCTCACGGATCTTCAGATCCACTTAGTATTGCTAAAATATACACGGAAGATATCGAAGGGTTAATAGATCTCTTAAAAAAGCTTTATCCAATGCTATCACATAGATACTTGAAATCTCGATGTACAAGACTGAGGAAGAAGCTTAGCAAACTACAGGATGACTATTCGTCTACAGATTGTAGCGACACACCCACTAATTAAAAACATTCAACTCCATAATTCAATGGAATCTGAACGGGTTTTACACCCGTCTAGAAGAATTCAAATTACTAATGTCAAAATTCACACCGTCCATCATTTGTCTACAAGAGACACACTTTAAACAACAGAAATTTTATAAACTAAAAAACTATACACCATATATTAAAAATAGACTTAATGCAAACCAGGCTAGTGGAGGGACAGCTATTTATGTACATAACCAATATAATACTGAAATAATAGATTTAAAGACACAATTAGAGGCTATAGCAATAAGTCTGAAAGGACCTCAAAAAATAAACATCTGTAATATATACATTCCTCCCGGTACTGATCCTACAGCTCGCGAATTATCAGACCTTTTTAATCAAATTCCTCAACCACGTATTATTTTAGGCGACTTCAATGCACATCATGTCATATGGGGCTCAAGTAAATCAGATAGTCTAGGGCGTAAAATTGAACAAATTATAACTAACCTTAATGTCAATTTACTTAATGACGGTAGTATTACAAGATTTAATGTCTCTACAGGTAGCGGTTCAGCAATTGATTTAACTCTATGTGACCCTGTTTTACAACCTGGACTGTCTTGGCAAGTAACACCTTATCTACATGGAAGTGATCACTTCCCAATATTAATAACAAATAATAATGTAACTCCCTCTTCTATCCCGTCTAATAAATGGAATCTAAAGCATGCCGACTGGTCTTTATATTCTTCTTTAATATCTCGATCCTTATCTGAGCTAACTCCTCCCAGCGATGACCATGCAAATATAAATTATATAGTTTCCAGTTTTATTCAGCTTATAACAACAGCTGCAGAATTATCCGTAGGTTTTATAAAATTTCCAAAAAAACACCCTCCAGTCCCTTGGTGGAATCAAGAATGTAAAGTAGCAATCAGAGAGTCAAAAAGTTCTTTTTACAAATTTAAAAAATTTCCAGGGACTTGTTTGTGAGACCTGTTTATAAACACACGTTTTATAATTTACGGTCGATTTAAACAAATTATCGCTAAATAAAAGCCTTTTAATAGTTAAGTTTTACTAGTGCAGTGACATAAAATACCAAGAACAGCAACTGTGAGTAAATTTTTAATATTAACTGCATCCAGACGATTTTTGTTAGGCTGATTGAAGTTACATATCAGATACACAAGACTGAAAAGTAATTAGCTAGTAAAAACTCGCCTAGCGAAATAAAGAATTTTTAACAACAAAAGGCAGGGTCGGCCTGGGAAAAATGTTTTGGACAATAATTATATTTAACAAAATAACTTAGCAAATTTGAATATTTTAAATAAAATGTCACAACCAACATTTACAAATCAATCTTCATCCACCAACACTCACCCAGATAATAATTTAAATAATATGAATACCTCCAACACATCTTATGCAAGCACTGTCTCAAAAAATATCTACAAGTATCCTAACAAAGACCAGGCACTTATCTTCGGCTCCATTCAGGGAGCAAAACTTCAAGATTATCTTCTCCAATTGGGACCTCTGGTAAAACCAATAAACATAATTTTCTGTAGCAGAATTTCACACAACAGAATATGTGTTTATCTAACCAATAAATCACTGGTTGATGAGTTTTTAACTAATCATGGTCAAATTGTTGTCAATAATGAAGTCATCAAAGCAAGACGTCTAATTTCACCAGCAGACAGACTAGTATTATCGAATGTAAGCCCAACGATCCCACACGAAACTCTTGTAACCTTACTGGAAAATATTGGATTAAAATTAGTTTCTCCAATAAACTTTCTTAGAATAGGTGCATCAAATCCAGAATACCAACACATACTCAGCTTCAGAAGACAGGTGTATATCGCTCCTTCCCCAGATATTACCATACCCGAATTTTTAGAAATAACACATGATAATCTATCATATCATATCTTTTTAGCCCTAGACAGTCAACGCTGCTTCACCTGCAAATTATCGGGTCATGTTGCATCCCAATGCCCTTCGGGCAATATTAACCCACATTCCCAACAATCATCACAACTCACACATAATGTTCCAATCTCGTCAATATCTCAACCGGATGAAACATCGCCTAATGACTTAAATTCCCACTCAATAAATAATATTCTACCCGAAAGTTCCTCAGTAGTAGAAAATTGTGCAAACGTCGCCAATACTGCTTTGATCACATCCAATCTGGTAACAAATCCAGATCACACTGCTCAATCTGAAAATATCCCAACCTCGGACAAAACTACTAAGTCAACAACTTCATCCGCAACAAAACGAACAGCTGAAGATATGACCCCAGCCACTCCAGAAGAACAAATGCCACCCAATACTTCTACCTTCTCTCTTCCCCAAACAGTCGTTCAGAAAAACAAAAAACCCAAATCTAATACATCAGATCCAGAAATAGAACTTACTGAATCTATTATAAACTATATCGACTCTCATTCTCCTCACTTCATAATCAACAGCCATCAGCTTAAACAGCTCCTAGAAAATACATACGGATCGAGGGATGTTCTTAGCATTGCGGAAGACTTCACAGAAGATATTCCAAAACTAATAGATATGTTAGAAGAACTACATCCTCACGCAAACACTAAGAAGCTAAAAACTCGTGTCACAAGGCTAAAAAAGAAATTACTAAAGCAATCCCAAGATTTAAGTGATACCCAATCTGATATCTCAAATACATCTCAAGATACCCAATAAATACATTCGAGTCATTACTCCAGTGGAACTTAAATGGGTACTGTACCCGTTTAAATATGCTACAGCATATCATAGCCCTCCATTCTCTGGACATATTGTGTCTACAAGAAACTCACTTCCGAGACGAAAATGTCCACAAAATGAGGGGATACAATGAATTCGTTAAAAACCGAAATCTACAAGTTGCGAGTGGCGGCGTAGCCATTTACGTCTCAAAGAATCTACAAGCAACACAAATTAGAATAAATACAAACCTAGAAGCGATAGCCGTAAAAATTAAAGCACAACTAAATTACACCATCTGCAACATAAACATTCCTCCTGACCACTATTTAACTGAGGATGAACTGGAGTCTCTAGTTAATCAACTTCCAACTCCTTTCATTCTTCTAGGAGATTTTAATGCCCACAATTACTCCTGGGGTTCTCAAAAAACAGACAGAAGGGGACGAATTCTATCAAACATATTCAACACCATGAACATAAGTTTACTGAATGATGGCAGCAATACTAGATTCAATATAGCTACTGGCAATTCTTCTTGCATCGATCTTTCATTATGTAGCCCAACTATTAGTCCTTACCTTGAATGGAGAGTTATGGATGACTTACTAGGCAGTGACCACTTTCCTATAAAATTAACGAATTCAATTATAAAAGACAAAATATCAAACGGAGATAGTATCCATCAGAAATGGAAAATAAAGAAAGCCGACTGGAGCTCTTTCTCAAAAACCATTGAGAATAACATATACAAAATTAATGAGTGGAAGGACGCAAATACAGCAGTAACTCAACTTAACGAAATAATCATAAAAGCCGCTGAATTTTCAATAGGAAAAACAAAACATATCAAGAAATTTAAACCTGTGCCTTGGTGGAATGACGAATGTGCCGAAGCAATACAAAACAGCAAATCTGCTCTAAATAGATGTAGGAGGGAGAAAACCGCAACAAGTATAATTGAATACAAAAAACATAGGGCAAAAGCAAGATATATTACCAACAAAAGTAAAAAAGAGTCATGGAAGAAGTTCGTAGGAAGCATAAACAGAAACACTACAATATCATCGGCATGGAGGAAGATACAAGGTATTTATGGAAACAAAACTTACCATGTCATTAAAGCATTAGATTATGACGGCAAACGAATAAACCAAACAAAAGAAATAGGTGAAGCATTCGCAGACTATTATCATAAGCTTTCCATAAACAGAAATATAACTAATGATAACATTGCCCTCCCTACGGAATTCAAAGAGCTGGCAAACCTTAATTCTCTAAACAAGCCACTGACAAAAGAAGAAATGGAGGAATCTCTCTCATCACTAAAAGACAGTTCTTCTGGTCCCGATGACATCCCTCCAGTTTTTCTAAAAAATCTCCCAGAAACGGCGAAACAAATCCTGCTTAATATCTTTAATCACATGTGGAATAATAGTGACTTACCCTTAATCTGGAAGAAAGCAACAATCATCCCCATACTTAAATCTAACAAATCTTCACTCTTGCCTGAATCTTACAGGCCAATCTCCCTAACCTGCTCCATGAGTAAATTGCTAGAAAAAATAATCAACAAGAGACTAATATGGTTTTTGGAAACTCACAAATTATTAATTCCCGAACAATCCGGATTTCGACCATCTAGAAGCACACTTGATAACATTATTGACCTAGAAAGTCATATTCACGAAGCATTTGCTACTAAAGATAAATGTCTAGCAATTTATTTTGACATTAATAAAGCCTTTGATTCTACATGCCATAAAATCATCCTAAATAAACTACATCACTGGGGATTGAAAGGCAATATAATAAATTTCATACGCAATTTTTTATCTCAAAGGGAATTTTAAGTCCGAATTTCTGGAACAATATCATCAACCAAGAAACAATTAAACGGCACACCACAAGGATCAATTCTCAGCCCAACTTTATTTTTAATTGCTATGAATGATGTCTTAAAAGATTTAAAGAAACCAGTTGTAGCCAGACTTTACGCAGATGACATGATCGTGTTTATCAAGGGAAGATGTCTTAGCACCATGGCTCAAAGCCTTCAGCAATGCATAACATCCTTCGAACGTTGGTCTATAATGTCTGGGTACAATTTCTCCCCAAACAAAACAAATTGCATATTATTCTCAAAAAGAAACATACCAGAGCAGCATCGACCATCAATATTCCTATACAACCAGAAACTAAGCTATACTCCACACATAAATTTTCTGGGCATGATATTCGACGAACGTCTGTCGTGGAAAAATCATATTAAAACACTAACTCTTTCTTGTCAAAAGGGCTTAAATTTATTAAGATGCTTAGCAAACAAGTCTTGGGGATCTGATGGTCTAATGCTGCTAAAAATATACAGAAGCCTTATTCGATCGAAAATTGATTATGGATGTATTGCATACACATCTGCTCGTCCTTCAATATTAAAATGCTTAGATACTATACACAACACCGCAATAAGAATAATTCTAGGGGCTTACAGGACAACGCATGTAGAAAGCCTATACTGCGAACTGGGCGAACCAGCTCTATCTTTCAGACGACAAATTCTTAGTTTATCCTATTCCTCCAGAATAGCATCAATACCATCAATTCCTGCTCGCAAAAACACGTTCTGTAATCGTTTCAAATCAACTTTTCAACATAGCACCTCTCCACCACCCTTTTATATTAGAATTCACCGGTATATATCAACGTTAAATCTCCAAAATTTCCCCAGAACGTGGTTAATGAATGAACACAGCATTCCTCCATGGATTATCAGAACCCCACATGTAAACACCCAATTGACGAAATATAATAAATACGATACCAATCCACGTCTTATATATCAAAATTATAAACAAATAGTCGCAAAATATAAAAATTATACCCACTTATTCACTGATTCGTCCAAGTCTTCCCAAGGTGTAGGAGCAGCAGTATACATAAACAATGAAACCAAATATTTATTTAAGCTTCCCAGCTCCTACAGCATCTTAAATGGTGAACTTTATGCCATATTACAAGCGTTGAAGCACATTTCCAATGCACAAACCAAACACTCCTTAATAATATCTGACTCACTCAATTCATTGAGACTCATACAACAAACCTTTACGAAAAATCCAATAGTCATATTAATCAAAGAAATATTACACAGTCTGCATCAAACAGACTCAAAAATAGTTTTTCTATGGGTTCCCTCTCATTCTGGAATCGAGGGAAATGAAAACGCTGATCGTTGGGCTTACACAGCTGCGCAATTACCAACATTGGCAGAACAATCAATTCCAGCCGCAGATACAAAACAATTACTAAAATCAATGACTCTCAATTTATGGAGTGAAAAATGGAAAACATCCACGAGCAAGTTAAGAGACGTTAAAGAAGATACTGGTCCATGGAATCCACATACAACCAACAGATCGAACCAAGTCATCTTATCTCGTCTTCGGTTAGGACACTGTAAACTTACTCATGAGCATCTCATTACACATACCGAAGCACCAAAATGCAGAAGATGTAATATACCAGTATCAGTAAAACATGTGCTAACAGAATGTGATGAATTCGCCGCTTACAAACAATCTATATCTGGTTATTCAAACAATATGAAAGACATTCTTAACCTGAAAACCGACTGTAAACCTCTTTTCCAATTCCTTAATAAATGTAACCTAGTAAGTAAGATTTAATTGTACACAATTTCATACTTTTGTAAACTTATTAATTGTATTCTCGTTACCCCGCTGATGACCTTCGTGGTTAATGCGGTTATTTCTAAATAAAAAAAAAAAAAAAAATTTCCTACACTTCAAAACCAACTCGAATATAAGCAAAAGAGAGCCTACTGTAGATATATATTGAAGAAAAGTAGGCGAGAAGCGTGGAAAACATATGTCTCGTCCTTAAATTCATCTACTCCTATTTCCGAAGTTTGGAAAATGATTAATAAAATGAATGGTA
This sequence comes from Diabrotica virgifera virgifera, assembly GCF_917563875.1. Taxonomy (NCBI): domain Eukaryota; kingdom Metazoa; phylum Arthropoda; class Insecta; order Coleoptera; family Chrysomelidae; genus Diabrotica; species Diabrotica virgifera. The sequence goes on from NC_065447.1 coordinate 220,526,120, forward strand.
AAAAATCCTTCAATACAATTCATTATTTAGAATATAACAATCTTACTTGCTCAACGACAGAACAAATAACTGCTCTACTAGCTGATACATATCTAAGACACTCCAGTAATGACAGTATCTCTACTAAGTCCATAATACACAAACAAAATTTAGAGAACACTTACATAGATTTAGAGGATCATACAAATTCTCCTCTTAATGCCATACTCTCAATGGATGAGTTACTATATTCATTAAACTGTACAAAAGATACCAGTCCTGGACCTGATAACATTCCAGTTACATTTTTAAAATCATTACCAGAAGAAGGTAAACAATACTTACTAAAAATTTACAATTTTATCTGGACAAAAAATGTATTTCCAGATAGTTGGTACCAGTCAATTATTATTCCAGTCATTAAGCATGGAAAAAGTAAATCAGACCCTGAGTCTTATCGACCGATCTCGCTGACATGTTCTATATGTAAAATTCTGGAGAAAATGGTAAGCAACAGACTACTGTGGTATCTAGAAGATAAACAACTTCTTACCCCTATTCAAAGTGGTTTTAGGAAATCAAGGTCTACTTTAGATAATCTAGTCGATATAGAATCCGAAATTCATGAAGCATTTGGATGCAATCAAGAGTGTTTAGCAGTTTTCTTTGACATAACTCATGCGTATGATACAATTTGGAGATCTGACATATTAAAAAATTTATCCAGATGGTCAATCAAAGGTAACATCCTTAAATTTATAAAAAATTTTCTAAAATTTCGTCAGTTTAGAGTTCGTGTAGATAATGTTTTTTCAGAGCCAACAACGCAAACTAACGGTATCCCACAAGGTTCTACACTAAGCGTAATACTGTTCCTTATTGCGATTAATGATATCTCTAAATCCTTTAGTTCATTAGTAAAAGCACGCTTATATGCTGATGATCTTGTCATATTTTCTAGAGGGAAAAATGTTTTAACACTTACCAGATATATACAAGCCTCTATCAATCAACTAGAAAATTGGTCAGAGAGATGTGGTCTACAGTTTTGTCCAAACAAAACAAAAGCAATTTTCTTTAGCAAGAACCCCAAAAACATCATATTACCACCTAATCTCACCTTAAACTCGTTACCTATTGCTTATGTTGAATCAACTACCTTTTTAGGAATGAAACTAGACCATAGGTTAACCTGGAAAGATCATATCTTTCATCTTCGACAAACAACTCAAAATGGCCTAAGTTTATTGAAAAGCATATCTCACAAACAATGGGGAGCCGATTTCCAAACACTCATAACTGTCTACAGAACGCTTATTCGTTCTAAACTAGATTATGGTGCAGTTGCTTACAATTCAGCCAAAGCACCAATACTTAAATTACTAGATCCTGTACATAATACAGCGATAAGAATAGCGCTGGGAGCTCATCATACTAGCCCGATTGAAAGTTTATACTGTGAATCAGGTGAATCTTCCCTTCAACTAAGAAGAAACTTCCTCAGCCTTGTATATGCAGCTAAATTGTCGGCTAATCCACATATACCGACATTTAAAAACACGTTTGCCGACAGATTCACATCGACATTTAACACCTCACAAAGATTAAGTCCGCCGTTTTATATCCGAATACAGAGATTACAAAATAGCTTAAACATACATTTTCCTGAGACATACAATGTAACTAACCTTAAACATCAACCTCCTTGGAGAATACAGCTGCCTATTTGTGATACAAGTCTTACTATCCACGACAAATATGAAACACCACATAGTATAATTAAAAAGAAAGCAGCAGAGAAATTAAACTCTGCTAAGAACTTATACATTTTTACAGATGCGTCTAAATCTGACAATGGGGTAGGGGCTTCTTTTACAACTTTACACCAAGACTTCTCCTTCTCACTGTCCCTTAGATCAACCGTATTTTCAGCAGAACTTCTTGCTATTTTGCAAGCAATAACATTTGTAAACAATAAAAACATAAAAAATTCTTTGATAATAACCGACTCTTTAAGTGCCCTCAGCTCTATGAAACAGTTATACGCAAAACATCCCATCTTATTGCTTATAAAGTCAGAACTAATGAGATGTCAAGAAAACGATCGATTTGTTAAATTTCTTTGGGTTCCGTCACACTGTGGTATAACTGGAAATGAAAAAGCTGATCAGTTAGCAAGGGAGGCAACAGAAAATCCACAATCAACATTAGTCACTAAATGCGTTCATAGCGACCTGAAGCAACATTTTAAAAACAAAATAAGTGAGAATTGGCAACTTCACTGGAGCAATTCAGAGACATCTATGAAGAATATTAAAGAAGAGGTAGCTGTATACAATCTCCCACGCAAGCGTCGAGACCAAGTATGCATCTCTAGGTTGCGTATAGGCCACACGAAGTTAACACATGATCACCTTCTAAGTGGCGAACAAGTTCCCATTTGCTACAGTTGTGATAGTGTAATTACAGTGAACCATGTGCTAGTGGACTGCCCTTTGTACACCCTAGAGCGACATCAAGTTGGATTACCGACTACTTCCAAAGAGTGCCTGAACGGTTTAAATAACGACAGAACAATAAACTTTTTAAAAAATGCAAGACTCGTTCACAAAATTTAATGTAACATTTTAGCCATTTATGTATATTGTACCATGCTAATGACCCTTAGTGGTTGATGCAATTTTGTAAATAAAAAAAAAAAAAAAATGTTCTGTATAAAATATTTTACATGAAATTTAAAACAAAAAAGTTCCTATACATAATTCTTATAAAATCAACGGTTCCAGAGTTACGGAGGGTGAAAAGTGGAGGTTTTCGATACTTTTTATATTATTTGGACAATTATTGGTGATGCTTTTGGGTGGTGAGGTTGACGTTTCTTCAAGGGCTTATCACTAACATACCGTCGTCCACTGAAATAGCAAATTTTGTTTACAAAAAATTTTCTTTCATCAGTAATAATATTATAAATTGCCCAAAAAATATAAAAAGTATCGAAAACCTCCACTTTTCACCCTCCGTAACTCTGGAACCGTTGATTTTAAAACAATTATATATTGAACCTTTTTTTGTTTTAAATTTAATGTAGAAAATTTAAGTATAGAACATAATTTACGCCAAAGCATAGTTTTATAAATATTGACGAAAAACGTAAAACAACTACTAATTTACCGACTTCTCTCCCATCTCCCCCCCCCCCCCAAACAGGACGCTCAAATTGGTGTAACTTTTTGCTGAACAATATGTGGACCATATATAACAACTTTGTGTTGGAAGAAAACTTTTACTTTGGATGTCTGGGTTAGGCCTTTTTTTGGACCAATTATAATATATTATCTCTGTAACTTTGGAACCGTTCATTTTAGAAGGATTATGCATAGGGCCTTTTTTATTTCAAATTGTATGTAGAATATCTTTGTGTGGAAGGTTGTTCATGATAAACTGCATAGTTTTAGAAACATTGACGAAAAACTTAAAAAACTACGAATTTACCGATTTCTCCCCTCTCTCCCCCCCCAAACCCGACGATCAAAATGGTGTGACTTTTTTCTGAACATTATGTGGACCATATAGAACAATTTGGTGTTGGAGGATAAGTTTCACTTTGGATGTCTAGGTTTGGGTCTAGTTATACCATAATAATAAGGTATATCCTGACGTGATTTTTCAAAAATAGACTTTTGTGGAAAATGTCCATTATGGTCTATTTCCGATTGATTCTGCCTGGACTATTATGCTTGGGACAAGGTCCCAACGAGTTATTTGTTTATATAAACTCCCAAACTATAAGAACATGCTTTTATAACAGTATTAAATTCAGTAATTAAATTTTCTACATAATGATACGACTATATGGGGCACGACTATTTACATATTAGTCTATAAGAAAGAAACTAAGCGATACTTTTTTGTATTACAAGAACGGCGCAAAGAACAAAAATCCAATCAAGCTAATCTAGTATTATCAGGTAAAAACTGAAAACTAAGCTAAAATTATGATGCATATAGAAAGAAGATATCATAAACGTAGTTGAAATAGATTCTAATGGATCAAGAAGTAGTCAGCGTTAAATTAACTGAAGCAAGAACTAAATTGCTTATGGAAATACTATAGAATAAATTAAATTTACTTTACTGAAGAAGAAAATGAGTTAATTTTGTTCAGCTATGTAATGTTAAGTGAAATTAAGATAGGTAGGTGTTTGCTCTTCAATTAGTCGCATTAAAATATAGCCGAGGAAATAAAGTACTCAAATCACCTAAATCTTTAACTTTTTTAAAGTAAGACGGATAGTTATGAAACCTTTTGCATTCGATTCGAGAGAGCTTCAGGAAAATTCTTGAACACTTGGCACGAGGGACAAATGAAAATTGCATTTTTGCAGGCGGAAAATGTATTTTCCAAAGTGCATCTCAACGTGTTAATAAAATAAAAATTCACAACTAGGATAATAATTATGGAAATGAGTTCAATTTTAATAGTTGTGAGTTTTTGAGGTCGCTGAACAGCAATATTGTGTCTGCCAAGCTGTAACCGGTACTTGATGCCCTGCATTAGGGTGGAACGAAATGATAGGAACATTTTTTTTTCTTTCATGAAACTTTCTAATAGCACTCGAAAGTTGCCTTATCATGTCTACAATAAAACTACAAAATATTTTTGTTCTAGGCTTACATCTTGAGGTGCCGCAGGAGCTTTGAAAAGATAGGTTTTCAACAAAACATACAGAAAATTTCAAATATTTTTTAAATAACCTGGTGACGTAACTAACATTTCTTAGTCAAATATTGTTTCTAATAACAGTTAACATTGCTATCATTGCTATATGTACACATTGCTATAAGATTTCTTTAGTTACAATACTTAAATACAATGGTTTTTTGTCTCACACTTTCGGCATGATCTTTTGGGAAGAAATCTTTGCTCTAACAAAGCGATTTTTGCTTCAAGACCACAGACACTAAGATCAGTCACGAGCTTTATGGCTCTTTTCACTGCCTGTGTATGACAGGGAAAACAAGAAAAATCCACACACTGTACCTGAAAACTAGTGTCTCTTGCTTCACTTATATATTTTTTAAGTCTTTGTCAGTTCTATGTTTTGTCATAGGAGGCTAAGTAATTTTATTCTACCGTCCAGTTAATTATATCTATATCAATGTAAGTCATTGGAATTAAAGTTAAGCTTCGGGACAACAAACTTAATAACACCATTTATGAGTTCCGATCATGCCTTCAAAAGTCGCAGCAGACCTAGCTCCCTTATATGTTTTCTCTTGTCCAATTCCTTTGAATTACTGGATCAATTATTTAGAGATGTTCCTCACAAAGATAACGTGAAAATTTGAAGAGTCTCCATAGATGTTTTGATCCATTTACACAACATGGTTTCAGTTTGATATGAAACCAGACTGGGACATACACCTTAATCACATACATAGTTACAGTTTTCGGATTATTTGAAGGATTCTTTGTTGCAACATATAACCGAAGAAGGCGATTGGCCAACGTAAGCCATCGTGAATGAGCTAATTTCCCATGGTTTTTTAAAAAAAGATCAGAAGGGTATACACCACTGGAGATTGCTTTGCACATTTCAAGTAAATATTTTTGATCTGTGCTTAGATCATGGGAACGAAATTAACCACATGAAGCTGGTTACAGATTTCAAGTTCTTTGCCTAAAAGCCCTCCAAATTCATTAAGATTTTTAGTTTTTCCATCCAATGTGCAAAACAAATGATGCAACGGCAATTATTCATTGGTATAGAACAAATTGGCCACTTCAGCGGCTTAATTAGGTTTTTTTGCTATGAAAGCAATTACACCTTTGTTAATGCCGGTGTTAGTGGCAGTTCCATCACATCCGACAGCTGTTATATTGGAAATGGTCAAAAGATTGTCCTCTTGAAAATGCTCCATTATATTTTATAGCTTCACCTGTTCCGGAAGCAGAAGTTATATACCCTAGCAAGGTTGATCCAGGTTTCTCTACTATTGAAATGTGCTCTTGTGCTGTAGTCAGAATGTTAAATTGTATTAAGGAATGAAATAAATATTTCCTATTAAATATTTCTTTAAATGTGGAATTCGAGTTCAAACTTTGCCAGTTTTAGTAAAAATAAACAATGGATTGTTGTAAGTTAAAACTAAAATTATCTTGAAAGAGTAGTTTTAGAGTGTGTATTTATCATTTAAAATAGGAATTAAGTCATTACAATAGCTATTTTTTACAAAACCAAAATCATCAAAAGGACATCGCACACATCTTATGGAAAATATAATGTCACTCAAATTCAATAAAATTTTGCGAATAGATTCGTTTTAAATTAACGGTCAAATCTTATCATTGCGCCAACTCTTAATTATGATTAATTACGGCGCAAATTGCAATTAAAGTTTATCGAAATCACATTTTTGGAGTCAGTAAAAGTGTCACTATTGCTCTGGGTGATATTCAAAAGGAGCTTAAACCCCGCTGGGCCTAAGCGGATTAGTGAAACTAATCCGCTGATTTATGGAGTACCGACAATTAGGGTATTTTAAAATATTTTTTCTCTCTCTAACTTATGTACGTCCCCATTAGATTTCAGATTTATTTATATCAATACCTGCTCTTATTATTGAAAATATAGAGTTGGCGCAATGATAAGATTTGACCATTAATTTAAAACGTATCTATTCGTATAAATTTTATTGAATTTGAGTGACATTATATTTTCCATAAGATGTGCGCGATGTCCTTTGCAAAATTGAACTAAAAATTCTAACTTTCAACCCTTTTGCGGCACCTCTAAAAATATTTTGTTTGGAAATATATTTTATTGGTGGCTTCACAATGGCTATAGGCAACTTTCTATCGCTATTACACATTGATATTATAAAATCATTTTTTTCGTTCCACCCTACCCTGCATCCCGATATGCATATCGTCTCCTTAAGTTCTATGAAAATTCATTATGAAAATCGTTGAAACTTGTTACCCCGAGGTTTTTGAGGTCGCTGAATACCAATATTGCATCGAAGATTCTGTACGAGGTACCTTGTGCCCGGTATCTACGTCATCTCCTGGAGTTTTATGAAAATTTGTTATGCAAATAGTTGAAATTTATTATATCGGGGTTTTTGATGCTGTACAGGGTACCTGGTGCCTTTTGTCTAGGTCGTCTCAGTGGCGGATCCAGGGGGGGGGGCGATGGGGGCGATCGGCCCCCCCTCTCAACCCAAGTGATTTTTTTTTTTTAATTATAATACAGTAAAACCTGTGTTACCGGCCACCTGCCAAAATCGGCCACCTTTACTAACGGCCAGTTTAAAAAATCCCCAAACCAAGTATAAGTAGACTACAAAAACTGGCAATACCGGCCACCTTTCCATATCGGCCAATGGTTCTTTCATTTTTAGTGGCCGTTACTGACAGGTTTTACTGTATAAAGATTACAAAAACATTCATTTATTTTTCAAATGGATAACTATACATGTTTTAAAATTACAGTATTATATGAATTACATATAAATATATTTTTTTGAAATGAGTTATTTATAATTCTTAGGTATACCTACGTTAAGAATTAAAAATGATTACAATAAGCATATTTAAACAAATATGTAATGTACTTAATATACTGTGAACGCATACCTAAGCATGTCCACTCTGGTATAATTATAAAATCGGTTGCAGATAACGGATTCTTCGAAAATCTCTCGAAAATAGCGCGCTCAGCAAAACTATATTAATTTGCCGAAAATATAAATGTATTATGTTCAAACGCCGATTGCTGACCACGAAAAAAACACCCTTTGCTTATTAATTATTAGTCTATTAGTCATTTTAGTGTATTTTGTGTCTCGATGCAAGTAAGTAACATCTCTGATGCAAGTAACATACTGATTCGTACAGATCTTAGTTTGTAAATTGTTAGAGTGATTAATATTATTTTGAGTTTATTCTTCTTTTTTATATTAATATAGTTTGTGATTTACGAAGAGTTATAAAATGTCAAATAAACGAAAATAAACTTCTACCGAGAACTTGAAAAGTAAAAATTCAAATGTCGCAATATAGCTGATTATTTTGTTAAAAATCAACGTAATTTGGGTGATAGTGATAATATTAATAGTAATGAAGATAATAAATATGTACAAGGTATATCTTATCAGATAGATCATACTATGACTGACACCTACTGATCTTGGAGCAAATTTAAGTTCTGAGAGCATTCAAAACAAGTTATGCGATTTTTCAGTGTGTCCGATACAAATCAACGATGATGCAGTAAATACCAATTCTACTTTCGAGAGTTTTATGGAAAAAGGTATGTCTTAGGTATATATGCATGAAATGTATGTCTTATATATTATATAAGTTTATTCTATATCACGTTTGACAGACGTGAGTATTTATGCACGAGTACGATAGATAGTCATTTATGTCGCGGGATGCAATCATCCACATATAAAATTATGGTAATGAATTAAATTTTAAACTTCATATGGGAAAGTACATCATGTGACACCTCATTTAAAAGCTTTTGAGATAGTGATTACAAAAATGTATAAGTAAATTTTTCAAAAATTCTCGTATTAGCTTTCTCAGGATTCGAAGAAAATGAATGTGTTTAAAAAGCATTTGACCAAAATTTTGCGCATGTAGGTATTATACATTTTTGTAATCAGTATTTCAAACGCTTTTAAATGAGGTGTCACATGATGTACTTTCCCATTACGAAATAACATTAAAACTATTTCGACTTGAATTTGTTTGCATTGAAAAAAGAAAAGTAGTTATTTGATTTTTTGAGAATTACATTCGTTTAATTCATTATTACATTTCCGAAACTACTGTAAGTTGTTAACTTATAAAGTCTCATTTTGTAGGTTTTTTTTTTAAATTTTAATGATAATTCACTACATATTATATTTATTTTTCTTTCATCAACTTTATGTATTATGTATATGGTGTCCCAACCCAAAAGTAGAGGAACCGTTGAATATTTCGCGAAATGAACATCGAATCGAAAAAATGAAAAATATGTGTTCAATAATTTTTAAAAATCTATCAAATGATACCCAACACTACCCCCCACTCGACCCCCTGAAAGTGGGATGGGGGTAACTTTAATATATTAAATGGAGACCCTCAGTTTTAATTGCAGATTTGGATTCCTTACGTAAAAGTAAGCAACTTTTATTCGAGACATTTTTCGAATTCTGGATAGATGGCGCTATAATCGGAAAACCATTAATCGTGATACCATAGGTAATTTATAGAAATGGTTTAATCTCTCTAAAAACACTCTCAAATGAAAAATCAAAATACACAAGTTTAATATTTTTCAAAATCCTATCGAATACCACCAAACACGACAGGATGCCATTCGGTAGGTTTTTGAAAAATATTAAACACGTGATGTTTAGTTTTTTATCTGGAAGTGTATTGCTCGAGAAAGACTATTTCTTTATTATTCTATTTCTATATTCTATATATTATAGCGCCATCTATCCAGAATTTGAAGATATGTCACGAATAAAAGTTGTTTACTTTTACGTAAGAAGTTCAAATCTTCAATAAAAACTGGGGTTTTCCATTTACGATTTTAAATTGAGCCTATACCCCACCTCCAGGGGGTGGAGTAGGGGGTCGTATTTGGTGTCATTCGATAGATTTTTAAAAATTACTGAAAAGGTATTTTTCAGTTCTTCGATCCGATGTTCATTTCGCGAAATATTCGACCGTTCCGCTTTTTTTGACATATAGTTTAGTATATACATATAGTTTAGCTCTCCAGAGCTCCAGGCCTAGAAGGCCCATGGCTTGGTTTACTATTCTTTTCCATTCTTTCCTCCTTGCTGCTTTATTTTTCCAATTTGTAATTTTAAGTTCTTCTGTCTCTTTATCTCTTTAACACCTATGTCTTTAACACATAAAAAAATATAAAAAAACATTTTTTAAGAAACGGTTTTTTTTAGTTACGAGTGGCCAAAATTAAAAGTATTATAAAAAAATCAACTAAAAACCAAAAAATAAAACAAATTGAAAAAATCTAACACATTCGTTAAAGAAAAGCGTGGGGCGAAAACCGTTTATTCGATCAAGACGCACCATGCTTTTCTTTGACGAATGTGTAAGATTTTTTCATTTTTTTATTATTTTTTGGTTTTTAGTTGATTTTTTATAATACTTTTAATTTTGGTCAATCGTAACTAAAGAAAAGCGTTTCTTAAAATTTTTTTTTCAAATTTTTTGATCCAATTTTTTATTCATTATCAATATGTTATTACAAATTAAGTACTTAGATAAAATGAAATGATTTCATTTTTGTATGAAAAATTAAAAAATTTTAAATATACTTTTGTATTATCTACATTTTTACGCCTACATGATTATTTATATTATAATTATTATTATCCAGATTTAGCCATACTGTTCACACTCCCTCTAAGAGGAAAATTTACTTATCCCAATACCTGCGGTAACAAAAAGATTGAGCTCTGGTGTGACTTTTTCCGTGTTATCGAGACCTAGGTGACGTGGTATGCTGGCTGGAGTATCTCCCAACAATTTTCATACACACCTGGCAGTCGAGTCGAGAGTAATATGTACAGCTTTCTGCATGGTCTTATAAAGATATTCATTTAGAGACTCAGCTTTTTTATGTTTTCGAGGAGGTTCTTCGGAATGACTCCAGTAGTAGACATAATAATCGGTATTGTTATTGTATTTTGCATTCTCCATTGTCTTCGTATTCTTAAAGCCAAATTATTATTATTGTTATTGTTATTACAGTAAAACCTGTCAGTAACGGCCACTAAAATTGAAAGAACCATTGGCCGATATAGAAAGGTGACCGGTATTTCCAGTTTTTGTAGTCTACGTATAATTGGTTTGGGGAATTTTTAAACTGGCCGCTAGTGTAGGTGGCCGATTTTAGCAGGTGGCCGGTAACACAGGTTTTACTGTATATAGAAATTTAGGCAATCGGCCCCCCCTCTTAATGATGCTGGATCCGCCACTGGGTCGTCTACGGGAATATTATGGAAATTCGTAATAAAATTTGTTGAAACTTGTTACTCCGGGGTTTTTAATCATATACTCGAGCTTATGACATCTATTTAAATAGATAATTATTACTGACACTAAAAAAATTGTGGATTTTTTTTTAATTTGCGCTCTTAATTAAGCTAACTTACTGTTAATGATACTATAAAATAAATCACCGTTGAATTTTATAGCGAATTTCTATAAAACTCCAGGAGATGAGGTAGATACCGGCAAAAGGTACCTAGTAAAGAATCTCCCACGCAATATTCGTGTTCAGCGGCCTCAAAATTCCCGAGATAATGAATTTCAACTATTTTCATAATGAATTTTCGTAAAACTCCAGGAGATGACGTAGATACCAAAGATGACGTGGGCCAAAGTAATATTGGTGTTCAGCGACCTTAAAAACTTCGGGATAACAAGTTCGAATGATTTTCATAATGAATTTCTATAAAACTCTACTAGACGACCTGCATACGGGAATACCGGGTCCCAAGTACCTCTTACAACTTTGCTGGACAAATATTCCTATTCAGTGACCTCAAAACCCCCAACTATGAAAATTGAAAGCATTTCCATGATTCTATCCCGAGTTGTGAATTTTTATTTTTGGAACACTTTATAATAGTAGACTGACTAGTAGTAGACTGTAGTAATTAACTTCTTGAAGAGTAGATTGACTGGAATTATTGTATCATTCTTGAAAACCTTTCCTTTATCGATTGTTTTATTCAATAAAAATTTTTAATGCCTGTTCCATTGTTTGTCACCAATATTCAACATTTCAAAAATGAATAACCATTTTCAATTTCGTTGCAACACGAAACTACAGCCGCATCATTATTCCAGTCTAATCAGAGAGTGCAACAAGCGCCTCTACCGGTTTCTAAATTTATTAGTCTCTCATCAGGAGGCACATATGGTGCTCTCTCTGACACAACTAGGACAAACCCGTGCAGTCACGGATTGCAACGATCGAAATGGCAGTGATGCCCTAGCGGCAACTGCTAACAAAATACTAAGTTTTCAATCTAATAGCACATAAAGCAACACCAAACAATGCTACTCTACATCCTACCAGACTGAAAACAAAGGTAACCTTCTCTGGTAACACCTCCGAGGCTTCTACAATTTGTAAGCCATAACAGATGCTGAGACTAAGGAAGGTGAGGAAATTTTACAATTTATAATTCACGTCCCATCTGCTCAGCACGGTAAAGTTCCAACGAGAATGTTTCCCTTCGTACTCCAATCAGAGTAAACATAAAGATGGGACTTGAGTTATAAATTGTAAAATTCCCCCATCTTCCTTAGAGTCAGCATCCGTTATGGCTTACAAATTGTAGAAGCCTGGGAGGTGTTACCAGAAAAGGTTCCCTTTGTTTTCAGTCTGGTAGGATGTACAGTAGCATTGTTTGGTGTTGCTTTATGTGCTATTATATTGAAAACTTAGTCTTTTGTTAGCAGTTGCCGCTAGGGCATCCCTGCCATTTCGTTCGTTGCAATCCGTGACTGCACGTCGGGGTTTGTCCTAGTTGGGTCAGAGAGAGCACCATATGTGCCTCCTGATGAGAGACTAATAAGTTTAGAAACCGGTAGAGGTGCTTGTTGCACTCTCTGATTAGACTGGAATAATGATACGGCTTTAGTTTCGTGTTGCAACGAATTTGAAAATGGTTATTCATTTTTGATTTTTATGTTTACTCTGATTGGAGTACGAAGGGAACTCATTGGAACTTTACCGTGCTGAGCAGATGGGACGTGAATTATAAATTGTAAAATTCCCTCATCTTCCTTAGTCTCAGCATCCGTTATGGCTTGCGAATTGTAGAAGCCTCGGAGGTGTTACCAGAGAAGGTTCCCATTGTTTTCAGTCTGGTAGGATGTAGAGTAGCATTGTTTGGTGTTGCTTTATGTGCTATTAGATTGAAAACTTAGTCTTTTTTTTCAACATTTCAACCATAATTTTATTTTCTACACTCATGTGCAAAAAAATCGATCCAAGGTTATTTTTTGATGAAGAATGAAAACGTTTGAAGATTTAACTTTTAAATCAGGTATAGATGTAAAAGTATATTATGTTAAATTGAAATAATTTTTACATATTATCCAAAAAAATCATTTATATATAGAAATATACGCCAAAACTCGAAAATAGAAAAATATTCAAAACTTTCTGATATTTAAAAAAAAAACACATTGATAATAAATTAATATCTAGTGTTTCCCTCTCGGCCCTTATAACAGCCTGTAGACATGTCGGCATTGAGGTAATTAACTTCTGGATATCAAATTGATCCCGTTAGTCCCGTATTTCCTGAAGAGCCGCCCAGGCTTCAGCCAAGTTGTTTGGACAAGGTACTCGTGCTCGAAGACGTCTTCCCATTGAGATCGGGACTGCCAGCTGGCCAGTTCATACGGACAATTTCCACCTCTTCTAAATATTGATTAACGATTTATGCACGGTAAGAACGCGCGTTGTCGTCCACAAAAATAAAATTAGGTAATGAAAGGAGCCAAAGGTACCACATCATCTTCATCATGGCATCCACACTCCTAGCGGAGTGATTGCCGCCCTCTTTGGGCTCTTCCGATTTGTTTGTCGCGGTGAATGAATCCGCATTAATATTTTGGTTTTACAATTGGTTGTGTGACTTGGCATCTTCTACAATTTTTCTCCATTCGTTCCTGTTTTTGCTTATGGTTACCCATTCTCTGACTCCCATCTTCTTAAGGTCTTCGACTATCTGGTTCTCCCATCTAGTTTTGGGTCTTCCTCGTGGTCTGCCTGATACAGGTCTCCATTTGGAAATGTTCCTGATGACGGCTTCTGGATTTCTCCTTTCTATATGTCCCATCCATCTGAGTCTCTGTGCCTAGATAAATCTGACAATGTCTTCTCCTTTCAGAAGTCCTCTTACTTCATGTTTTCGTGTATTTCCAGTAGGCTCTGTTTCTTGCCTGGATTCTTTCACTGATTCTCTCGAAGGTACCACATGCTGATGTAAAATACTTGTTATGTATCTTGTAGCTGCCATAGAAGCTTTACCCACAACAACTAAATTAGTATGGGCTTCTGAACTTATACCAGCCCAAACCATTTCAGAGCCGCCGATAACTTATTCTGTCCGCCATATTGCATTGAAAATGTCGCTTTCCTTGTCTTTTTCAAATCCTTTCTCGACCTTCTGGCGACCTCAGACAAAATCTGGACTCATCTGAGAACAATACATTGCTCCAATCTACATCACTCCAGTTTTCATGTTCTCTTGCAAAGGCTAGGCGATCTCTGCGATGTTCTGTGGATAGTAGTGGAGATAAGGCTGGCCTTTTGGATAATAAATTACTCTCTACAAGTCGTCGACGAACTGTTTATTTACATCTGCATTTACTTACATCCGCATTTCTTACTTCGCTCAGAAGATTTGCCAGTTCAACTGAAGTTAGATACCCATTTCTCAAATATAATGAGACCAAAAATTGATCATCTGGTTGGTTTAGGTCCAATCAAAGGAGTCAAAGGTACCACATGCTGATCTAAAATACTTGTTATGTATCTTGTAGCTGTCATAGAACCTTTACCCCATCAACTAAATTAGTATGGGCTTCTGAACTTATATCAGCCCAAACCGTATTAGAGACCCCGATAACTTATTCTGTCCGCCATATTGCATTGAAATTATCGCTTTCCTTGTCTACTCCAAATCCTTTCTCGGCCTTCTGGCGACCTCTGACAAAATCTAGACTCATCTGAGAACAATACATTGCTCCAATCTACATCACTCCAGTTTTCATGTTCTGTTGCAAATGCAAGGCGATCTCTGCGATGTTCTGTGGATAGTAGTGGAGATACGGCTGGCGTTTTGGATAATAAATTACCCTCTACAAGTCGTCGACGAACTGTTTATTTACATCCGCATTTACTTACATCCGCATTTCTTACTTCGCTCAAAATATTTGTTCAACTGAAGTTAGATACCCATCTCTCAAACATGATGAGACCAAAAATCGATCCTCTCGTTCGTTTAGGTCCAATGAAAGGAGTCAAAGGTACCATATGCTGATTTAAAATACTTGTTATGTATCTTGTAGCCGTCATAGAACCTCTACCCACAACAACTAAATTAGTGTGGGCTTCTTAACTTATACCAGCCCAAACCATATCAGAGTCCCCCAATAACTTATTCTGTCCGCCATATTTCATTGAAAATATCGCTTTCCTTGCCTTCTCCAAATCCTTTCTCGGCCTTCTGGTGACCTCAGACAAAATCTGGACTCATCTGAGAACAATACATTGCTCCAATCTGCATCACTCCAGTTTTCATGTTCTCTTGCGAAGGCAAGGCGATCTCTGCGATGTTCTGTGGATAGTAGTGGAGATAAGGCTGGCCTTCTGGATAATAAATTACCCTCTACAAGTTGTCGACGAACTGTTCATCTGCTTACATCCGCATTTCTTACTACGCTCAGAAGATTTGCCAGTTTAACTGAAGTTAGATACCGATTTTTCAAACATGATGAGACCGAATTCGTATATTGCCCTTCTCTTGACCTGGTCCAGGTCTTTTTGTGAAGCTAACGGTATCATTAAAACGCAGAATTGCTCTTTGAACCTTAGATGGACTAACGTCATTTCAGCTGCATAATATTGGCTACGACCATCTTGAATTAAAGCCACCGTACTTGCAGCATCTGTTGGAGTTAGAGACATTTAGGAAGCATAATTAAATAAAAATATAACACGTTTTGAACATAAAATGACTACACTAGTATGGTTATTGAACTAAAAAATTCTTCTTCTTCTTCTTCTTCTTCTTCCTACTTTATAAATAGGCCCAATGCTTGTTTTACTTCGGTTTTTAGCCTCAATAGCATTGTCTGACCATCTTTGCCTCGGTCGTCCCAATAATCTTCTTTCATTTAACGATTTGTCTCTTGCTATTCGTACTATTCTATTTTCTGTCATTCTTTCTATGTGTTAATTTCATTCTATTACTATGTCTCTCAGAGTTTGGTTAGTTATTTTTCGTAACACTTTCATTTCAGCTGTTTCCAGCAGTCTTTGTGTTTTCGCCGTATCTGCTCTTGTTTCCGCTGTGTACGTCATTATCGGTCTTATTGTTGATTTATACTTATATATCCTAGTTTTCGTTTCCATTGTGAGGTAATTGTTTCTCCAGATTGTGTTGTTGAGACATCTTGCTGCTCTGTTCGTCATGTTCACTTGTTTTTGTACTTCTTCTTCCACTTTTCCGTAGCTTGACAGTTTTATTCTTAAGTATTCCGTTTCTATCACCTGTTCTATTATTTTGTTATTTAAGTTTACATCATCGTCATCATCATCATCATCAGTTTACATCATCTCGGTTCCGCTGATATTACTATCGATTTAGTTTTCTCTGTTGAGATCACTAGGGGGCGGATTTTATGCTAAATGCATATTGCATGCATATTTCGCATATTTGAGAACTTTACACAAAATTTTGCATATGTTTAAAGAAACATGCATATTTTGTGCCTATTAAAAAACATTAAGTCCAAAAAAATTTAAAATTTTTTATTTTGACACAAAATATTTCCCCGCACAGGCTGTCGTATCTATTAATTCGAGAACTACCTGAAGAGGACGGCTCATTCACTGCCTTTCATTTTTCCTTAGAAAATACCTGATCTTTACACAAAGTACTTATAGTGCTTATAGTAAGCCGTTATAAAATGATTGTAGGATGTTAAAGTGATGAAGGATGGTTTACCCGGAAACCAGAATTTTATTTACTTTTATTATATTTAGTAGAGTACCTATAATTTTGGTGATTCTTTTAATCCTCTATTGTTAAGAGAATTTACACCTTTAACCATAGTTTTACGATTTCCTAACGGAAATTAACAAGTTATTTTAAATACGCCCCAATTACTTCTATTGATGTTGAAATAAGTTTTTCAAGTTATAAAAATATTTTATCTAATCAAAGAATATGTTTCCTGGTAAAGAATTTGGAAAAACACATTGTAGTGAATTATAATCGAAGATAATAATATATTTATAGTTATATTGTTGTTTTATTTTAAATAGGTAACTATTGGTAGCAGTTTTTGTAAAAACTGTGAATAAATTGAATGATTTTATTTGAAAGAAAATATAAGATTGCCGCCCCCCCCCCTATAAAAGAACCCCTTAGAATATAATAGAACAGAAAATTTGTGGTTTCTCGAAATGCGCATTTTTTAAATTTTTGTGCATATCTTGCGCATATTTCGTAATTTGATCGCATAAAATTGATCTCATATAAATCCGCTCCCTAGAGATCACCATGTTGTATATAAGCTCCGTGTATTCGAATTCTTTAAT
Source organism: Diabrotica virgifera virgifera (assembly GCF_917563875.1). Classification (NCBI taxonomy): domain Eukaryota; kingdom Metazoa; phylum Arthropoda; class Insecta; order Coleoptera; family Chrysomelidae; genus Diabrotica; species Diabrotica virgifera. Next base: position 220,543,489 of record NC_065447.1, read on the forward strand.
TAATCTTTGTAGGTCATCTTCATTTTCGGCTGTTATTATGGCGTCGTCGGCGTAGCAGATTATCTTTATTTCCTTTTCTCGCATTCTATATCCTCTCCTTTCTTAACTTTCTTTATGATTTCATCCATTATCAGATTAAATATATTAATGGGCTCAGCGAATCTCCTTGTCTAATACCAGAGTCATACTTGATAGGCTGCGATAGTTTTCCCTTACGTGAACTAAAAACAACACTCAATAAAATATTTATGTACTTGCTCATCAGAGACAATTTTTGAAATTTTTGAAAAAACTTTAAATACCCAATTTGTTTTAAGAAATATAACAGCAATATTAAATATATTATTTTATTTCTCGTATACAAAAATACATCTAAATTTACGTGAGTAATTTAATGCCTCTAAAAATTATGGAACTTCAAATTAATAAGAAATAAGGAACGGATCGATTTTTTTGCACCTGAGTGTATATCATATCATAATAAATCATTGAAACAAACAAAATTTACATTAAAATTGCTGTCTAAATAGGTATTAAGGTACCAAGGGTATTATAAGGATAATAACGCTTAAGGTCAATGGTGTATAGGCCTTCGGCCCGAAGTAAATACGTTGATCGAAAGCGTTATTATTATAATACCCGTTGTGCCTTCAACGTTTAATGTCCGACTAAATTATTCTTTATATGCAAAAAATTTGAATGGATTTTGAATTAATTTATTACCAGAAATAGTCGTAACGTAATAATTGTGGTAACCTTAGTTTTACTTAGAGTTTTATTTGTCAACTTGACAGTATTTAACTCGTTATTTTAATTGAATAGGCCCTAGGTCGTTATTTTTCAATAACATGTCCTTGGGCGTTAAAACTAGTGATGTGAGTCGAGAATATTTCCAAGCGAATATTCGCGAACATTGGAAAGTTTCCGAGAATATTCGCCTATAAAAAATGGAAATATTCTCCTGACCGCGAATATTACCGAAAACTTTCAATGGAAAATTCTCGAGAATATTTCCGAGAATTTTTCTAGAATGTGTCCGAGAACTTTCCATAATATTTCCGAGAACTTTTGAGAATATAAAGCATTTACATTAGGCATTCAGTGTGATGGCTGGTCAAATATAAGAAACCATTATGTTCTTAACTTTAAGGGCGTTTAGACGCCGCGATTCATGCGAGCAATTTATTGTGACGATAAATTGCTACGATTTATTGATTTTTTAAAGCTGTTTATACGCTGCGATAAATTGTTGCGATCAATTAAGTGGCGTTTAGGCGCCGTAATAAATTGCTACGATTTATTGATTTTTATAAAGCTGTTTAGAAGCTGCGATATATTGTCGCGATTGATTATAACTGAAACAGCTCTATCGTTACAATAAATTGATGGAATCCGATAGGTACCAATTCCAATCCCGATAAATCGCTACGATGTACCGTTTACACACAACGATAAATTGAAACAACTCGATTGATATTGATAAACTGCACGGATTTATCGCTGTGTCTAAACGCTGCCTCATAAACTGAAACAACTCGATCTTTACAATACATTGATGCAATCCGATACCAACTCCAATCCCCCAGTTCCGATAAATCGCTGCAATGTACAGTTTACACTCAACGATAAATTGAAACAACTGGATTGATATTGATAAATTGCTGCGATTTATAGCGGTGTCTAAACGCTGCTTTGACAACACCTTAACCAGTAATGTGTATATTTAACACCTTTTACAGATTGTGAAAGGGACACAGCTGAATATCTTTTACAAGAAATAATAAATAATATAATATAAAGGAAGTCGGCCAAAAATTTTTGTGGGATTGTTACAGACAATGCAGCACCAATGGATCATTTTTCCAAAGGCAAAATGATCGATAAAAAACAAATATAATTTTATTGAAGTATATTCCTGTGTTTCTCATACATTAAATTTGCTGGTGTCTGATTTGATGAACATACATTCCCTTAAAAATGTTGAGGCATGTTGAAAAGAAATTGTTAAAAAGGTAACTAATTCCCACATATCTCTTGACCGATTTAATACAATCTAGCTTCAAAACTACAATAAAGTTATATCATTAAAACTTCCTGTAAAAACTAGATCGGGTTCAATCCTTTTGTAAAAGAGCCTTATTGTGTTTGAAAGTGCTTTAAAAATGCTTATGGTCATAGAGGGAGAGAATTTAAAATTTTCACGGAATTTTAAATAAAACTGTCTGGAGGATTAAATATTTTGAATAAAGTTGCAAAAAGTAGCAGTTGTGCTAACACCAATAATAATTGTAAAATGGATTACTTTATTGGAAGGCAATAATATGTTTAAAATATCCCAGGTTTTCGAGGCATTTAAGGACATAGCAAATATTTTTACCGAGAATATTTCATTACTTCCAATCAGTAAGCCCAAGGAAAAGGAATGCTTATATCTAAATTAGAAAAAAAAAAGAATAAAATGGCAGTGAGCCTGTGCACTATGCTGCCAACTTACTTGATTCTTTTAACAGGACAAAGCATCACTGGTAAAGAGCATATATTAGCTAAGCAGTGTATAGACAAAATATTAACCAACCATCCCAAGTTTATTGACAAAAAACAAAACATTTTTGCAGAACTAACATACAATAGACATACTACAACATACATACAATACACACTAACATACAATAGACTAACAAGAAAAAATACAATATTTCCATAAGTTTCCGAAAGTTTCCAATATTCCCGGAAACATCCCGGCGTTTGAATCTTCCCGGAAATTTTACATCACTAGTTATAACATACTTAATAGACTTCGAAATTATGTCATTATTTGTCAAATAATAGATCAGTCGCACATTAAATATATCATACGTATATTTTCTAAATTTTGTTATATAAGTAACAAAGCGAATATTTCTTACAACTGAAGCTGTAGTCTCTCCTTCGGTATTTTCTCTACAAATAAATTTACTAGTACCGCACAATATATCACAAACTTGTCTAATTCTCATTCTAAACATTCTTTAATGTATAACATCAAATAAACATATATATTCAACAAATGTGTTGCTCAATTATAGAAAAATCATTGCTTAGCTGTATGATATATAGAAATGTTTAAAAGGTATACATTCTCTTTTTTTTTGTTTTATCCATGTAAACATCATAAATTTAAATACCATTAGAATTTTGACAAACACACATAGGCCTACATCCTATTGAGGACGATTGAACAGAGAGGTCTTCATTTAAAAAATTGAAAAATGGTATTTATACCTAATGATAAATTGTATTAATCAAAAGTAATTTATTGATTGAACGGTGACCCGAAATAATGATAATCTAGATTAAAATCCGAACAACAATTTCTCTTATATTTCGATTATGAACAATATAAAATGAAATAAAAGGTATGAAACTATTAGAGGTGGAAATAATTAATAGAAACCTATAAATTTATATTATATTGGTAAGTTATCATCTTTAGACGTATCGGGGGAGTATTACCCCAGGCTGTGGGTGAAAAATAGGTCGATTTCAGGATATAATTCAGGAATTTTTGAAACCTATCAGGTGTTGTAAAGGACGATGCCAGGAATAATTTCTACTAAAATGTAACCAAAAATATGGTGCGCTTTTTTTATTGCGATTTTCATTTGTTAAATTTGCAATTTTTAATGATTTTTAATTTTGCAGCTTAGGATATTGATTTTAGAGAAAAACTTTTTACTAGAAAGTTGTAGTAAATTAAAAAACCTACAATTTGAGGTACGGTAAGTTTAGTTTCGTTAATTGGTTATTGCAAAACATCCTGCGAAAGTCCAGAATGGCCGTTTTTTACAATTGCATTATTTATTGTACAAATATTTTTTTTTTATTTTTTAAAGCTTTAAAATGAATATCTTTCAATTACAAACATAAAAAAAATTGTAAAGCCAGATTAACGAATTTGTTGCTTAGATATTATAAATTGTTTATCCCAAGAGGTCAAATGTCGAAGGCTATAACTTTTTGAAAAAAAATCATAGAGAATTTGTAAAACATCCAATCTCCTTCTAAAGAGTTATGTTTTTATATTCTGATGTAAATAAATGCGTGAAACATTTTTAAACCTGTAATTTTTGGCTTTGAAAATAAGGGGGAAAATTTCGTTAAAAACATTTAGAGCTGAAGCGGCCCTGTACATCCTATGAGTTTCTAACTTACAGATTATTGTTGCTAAAGATAAAACTAAGATTTATAAGAAAATAAAAAATTTCTACGACCAACTGAAGACGAGGTAATTTTTGGGTTTGAAAATAAGGGGGCAAATTTCGTTATAAACATTTAGAGCTGAAGCGGCCCTGTATATCCTATGAGTTTCTAACTTACAGATTATTGTTGCTGAAGACGAAACGAAGATTTATAAAGAAGTAAAAATTTTCTACAACCAACTGAAGCCGAGATAATTGTTTTTTTTTGAGTAGATGGAGAACTGACTACCCTGTTTGACATCAATATGGGGGTGAGACAGGGAGACCCTTTATCAACCATGCTATTAACCTAGTTCTTGAGTCAGTCATCAGAAAAACCAATGTAACCGGCCATATACACAACAACACAGTACAAATTACTGCATGCAGACGATGTAGCTATCATTAGTAGGAACAAACCACGACTAATGGAAGCGTTCAAAGAAATTGATCCTGAAGCACGAAAAAGGGGGCTTTAAATAAACGGAGCAAAAATGAAATATATGACCGTCAAAAGAACACCTGACAATAAAAATAATATAAGAATAGACAACAATACTATGCAACGTGTAGATGCCTTCACATATCTGTATACAGAAATGAATCAGAAGAATTCTGTAAGTAGCGAAATTAAGGCAGGAATTTCCAGCGGGAATTGTACATACTATGCTAATAAAATATTGATATCGAAATTATTAGACAAAAGAACCAAAGTGACTATCTACAGAAAATTGATTAGACCAGTAGTGACCTATGGTTGTGAAACCTGGGTAAGGACGAAAAAAGATGAAGCCCAAGGAGGCTGGAAGACAATGGAGACGAAGGACACAAGCGAGATCTGAATGGAAGGACATAGCCACACAGGCAAATACCCTTCTAGGGTTATGATGCCAAAAGAAGTAGTAGAAGAAGAAGAAGAAGAAGAAGGAGAAGAAGAAGAAGAAGAAAAAGAAGTAAAGAACTTGTAGTTTTTATTACTTTTCCTTGACAGGATATGATAAGGTCGTCCGCATATATTATATAATATTTTACTGAGGGAGGAACGAGGGAACCCATGTCATTTATACTGAGAAGAAAAAAGGCAGTGCTCAGAACTCAGCCTTGTGCTAGACTGTTTAGAATAGTGATGCAGATGTTTTTTATTTATAACAATATAAACAATAAAAATTACATATAAATGATAAAATATTTTTGGAAAAATTAAATTCTTTTTTTAATGATAAAAGCTTTACAATATACAGCCTCAAAGGCTGTAGATCCAAGGCACCACCGACATCATCATACTTAGGACATTTCTGATAGAAAAAGAACTAGGTTATCTATTGTTCTATTATCTCTAAAGTCTAACTGAGCAGTATGTAGAAGATTATGCTATTCCAGGTGCAAAAGCAGACGTTTGTTTATCATATCCTCTAATAATTTACAAAACGCACATGTTAATGAAATTGCTCTGAAAGAGAAAAGTTTTTTAACAGCTGTAATAATTGATTGATTAGATAGATGCATGGTTAACAGGATCCACTCTTTATAGAGTTGAGTCCCTGAATCTTTACCCATGCGTCATCATTTAAAGCATACGAAATAAGTCGATGATAAGTCGGAAATTGAAATTTACTAAACGCAACAGCAAGTGACAGTAAGTAACTTGCTGTTGCGTTTAGTAAATTTCAACTTCCGATTTATCATCGACTTATTTCGTATGCTTTAAATGATGACGCACGGGTAAAGATTCAGGGACTCAACTGTATGATTAGTTTACAACACCATTGGATTATTGCTCTATTGGGCATAATTTTAAATAAAGAGATTTAAAAAATGCTAGGCTTCACACTGTTTCTTTGAGCAGTATTCGTTTTTCCGATTGGTAGGTTGCTAACCTTGCCAATCAACCCTCCACATTTTATCCGGGCTTGGGACCGGCTGTGGAAACAGCCGGTTCCAAGCTGTTGTCGAAACAGAAGTGGAAGATCAAGTGAATAGAGTAAACAGAGCCGCGGATTGTCTGAATAACACAATATGGAGAAATAAAAATATCGGAAAAGAAATGAAAGTCAGAATTTACAAAACAGTCATTAGACCAATAATGACATACGCGGCAGAAACACGACCCGACACAGAGAAGACAACTAGATTGCTCGAAACAGCGGAGATGAAAACCCTTCGAAAAATCAATGGTAAGACTCTATGGGACAGAGCTAGAAATACAGATATACGACGGAGATGCAAGGTGGATAACATTAATAACTGGGTAAGAAACAGAAGAATAGAATGGAATGACCACATAAGCCGAATGACAACAAATAGGGTAGTCAGGACAACGAGAGACGGTTCCCCAATAGGAAGACGATCAGTGAGAAGACCACGAAAAAGTTGTGCAGAAATTAATCAAACTGCTATAAAAAGAAACAGAATTAAGTATGCCTTAGTCTAAAATCCAAGTTTGTATCAAGAATAGTTGACAGCAATGTAGAGCAGTGTTTTTCAATCTTTTTGATTTTGCGACCCCTTTACAGGTTTACATATTTTGGCAACCCCTAATGTCATAGAAAGCCAAAGAAATAATTTAATTAAAAACTACATACGTTAGGTAATAATTTTTTCCTGTTTTGGTACATTTATCTTTTATTTACGCTGGCCAAAAACTAAAGAAAATCTACTTACAGGTGTTTCCGACTGTGCACAGTTTGCAGTATTTGTGCGCTTTGAAGCCGATGACAATATCATGGAAGAAATCTTATTTTGCAAAGCACTTCCTGCAAACACTACTGGCCAGTGTTTGTACGATATGTTTTTAGAAAGCACTTCTTCTTCTTAAAGTTCCATCTTCTATCAAAGGTTGGATATCATAATGGCTATGGTCATTTTGTTGACTGCTGGTCTGAACAGTTGTAATGAACTACAGTTAAACCATTCTCTAAGGTTCCTCAGCCAGGAGATGCGTCTTCTTCCTATGCTTCTTCTTCCTTGGTCCTTCCTTGCATAATAATTCTCAGCAACTCATATTTTGCTCCTCTGGTAATGTGATCCAAATATTCCAGTTCTCTTGTTTTCATACTGTTCATAATGTCTAACTCCTTATTTAAACGTCGTAACACTTCAACATTGGTATTCCTTTGATCCCACTGAATTTTCAGTATTCTTCTGTAACACCACATTTCGAACGCTTCTGTTTTTTTTATGTGTTGTCTCTTCAATGTCCAAACTTTCTTCCGTATAGTAATATATAAAATATGTAGCAATTTAGAGCCCTCAATGTGAGAGGCAACTGAAGGTCTTTGTTTGTAAGCAGTGTCTTCATTTTTATAAATGTGTGCATTGCAGTTTCAATTCGGACTTTAATTTCTTTGCTTTAGTAATTTTTGTCATCAACCCGGGTTTCCAGATATTTGTATGTCTTTCCTTTTTGTATTTTGGTTTGCTATATCATTAACCTTTCATTTCCATGTTGTGTTCTTAAGACAATCATAAATTTATGTAGTTATTTTCTTGTTTATTTTTAGTCCATGTCGATTGCAATAATCGATAATTCTATTTAACAATTCTTGTAGCGATTCAAGGGTGTCTGCTATTATAACGGTGTCATCAGCGAATCTTATGTTATTTACTATTCTTCCATTTATAGAGATTCCATCACTTAGTTTCGCTATCGCTTCCTGAAATATGGCTTCACTGTACACGTTAAACAGTAGCGGAGACAGAACACAACCCTGTCTTAATTCTCTCTTTATATCAATATTCTCGGACTCTTGTTCTTCTGTCTTTATATTGGCCTTTTGATTTCAATACAGATTGATGAAAATTCGAGAAAGTACTTGCAACTACAATATTGATTGGGAAACATATATCGCTATTTGTAGCGATGGCGTTAAAGCAATGAATGGCAAAAATAGCGGACTCATTGCAAAATAAAATAGATAATGCCAAACATATCCTGGACACACTGTTTTCTTCATAGAGAGGCTCTAAGGTAGTACCTTTTGATCTTCTTTATCACACAGAGGTCAGTTGGCTATCCAAAAGAAAGGTGTTAACTACAGTTCTGGAACTGAGAGCTGAATTGTTAATGTTCTTACAAGATGCAAAATCTAAATATGCTTACCTTTTTCTGACCCTATTGGCTCCTGAAATTAGCATTTTGGCATATCCTTATACCCACCTTAACAATTTGAACAAGAACCTTCAAGGAAAAGAAGAGAATATTTTAACAGCTAAAGATAAAGTGAAAGCATTTCACGCAAAACTTCGTTTGTGTTCAACCTCTCTACAAAACAAAATGTTTGAGTCTTTTTCATGTGTTCAGAAGATTGATGAAGATAATGCAACAGACCACATTCCTTGCATTATAAACTTGCATAATTTATAAGAGTAACTTTTGACATACTTTCCACAGTTGCACTCTGAAGCTGACAATAGGCGTATATGGATTCTAAACTTTTGTTGGACACATATGACTGATGACAACAAAAAAATTAAATAATGTCTTCTAGATTTAGCTGCTGACGGCATGCTTAAAATATAATTTTATTCACAAAGTGTCGACGTATTTTGGACAAAAATAAAACACCAATATCCAGAGCTGGCAAGGGAAGCTATTAAATTATTAGTGCAATTCCACACATACTTGTGTGAACTGACATTTTCTTCCATCGTAGACATTAAAACTAAAAAGAGAAATAGACGGCAATTAGAAAATGATTTTATTAGTAACCTCTTAAAAATAATACCACAATTTGATAAACTTTTGAAAAACAAACAAGCACATCCTTCCCACTAAAATTGTGTTTTAAGAACCTCAATTTTTTTGTTCAGTCGGCGACCCCAATGGGGGTCGCGACCCACATATTGAAAAACACTGATGTAGAGCTTTTAAAATAGATTATTTTCTAACATATGCAATAGTTTATACAATTTATAGTACATATAATTAGAATAAACTAATTATTCTGGTGTAAAAAAGCAATCCCCAGATAATTCTAATCCACTGAAACCACGAACGAAGCCATTCATCTTTGACAGGTGTCGGAGGCCTTAGGCCCCCACGGTCTCAGTACCGCCTCTGTTCACGAATGTGCATCGTCATTCATTAAGAAATTGGAAAAAGACGTTATTTACCTTGCATAGCTCCGATGTGAATAACATGCTTATGTACAAAATTATTCAAATTCATATGCATTTATCATGATTATAAGCAACATGTTCTCTACGCGACAAAATTTATACGTTTAAGAGTGAATACACAGTGTAATGTTTTGAGTATCAGATAAAACTAGCGATTTTTTTGGTCCCAACAACCACACGTTAGATATTTTATTTTATTTTCTTTGCTATTCTTAAATAAAACTACATTCACAGGTAGATCTTTTGATTTCTATTCTAAGAGCTAGAGCCGAAAATTCATCGTCATAAGTAATATGGAGTTTGGCATGTGACATGTGTTTATTGTATATTGATAATTGAAGACACAAGTGCATGAAGGGTCTATGTGACAAATTTTTCAAAACATGTTTTTTATGTTAAAAGTAAGTTGTTTAAATCTAAAAATCTTTCAAATAAGCCAAACACGTTTTAAAATTAATATTTTCTAAGTTACTAGAGTGTAAAGGATCTATGTACACAGTAAATTTTAAAATGTAAGTGCATAAAGGATCTATGTACACTTTTTATATATATAAAAAATATATAATAAATATTTTTTTTAAGTTTTTTTTTCAATAGTGTTAATAAATATATAAGTTTTAGGACTACCTATCCTATTTTAGTCTACTTAGATCTTATAGTAAAAAAGTTCTAGTATAAAAACTTTAACTTCATTTTTCTCAATAACTTGCAAATGTCACATAGACCCTTCACTCACTTGTGTCTTCAATTATAACCCCTTTCAGGCTGACAACCAGGGGCGTAATAGAGGCCCCGCAGTATGAAGCTTGCGGGGGGCCCCAATATGTCAGGGGCCCCATCTTGTCATCTTATATGTAGAAATGTGTTATTGTTGTATTATAACTTCAGGATGGTTTTCAGTTTTGCAGACAATTTTTTTATAATGGAGTACTATTTTCGGCCATACGGAAAAGGTCACGAAAATGGTCCAAGCTTAAAATCAACAGTGGTTTCAGCAGGACAAGATAAGCTATCACACTGCCAGAGAGTCTCTTCGAATACTGTGTGATCATTTTTGGAACTTCCACTCACCAGAACTAACGCCACCAGATGCGTACACATGGGGAATCCTGAAGGGGTCACCGTTTGCCATTTCGGAATTAAGAACTAAAATTAAAGATTTTTTTCATGCCAGAGGCAGTGGCGGATCTAGAAATTTCCCTTGGGGGGATTTGCTTTAGGGGGAACTGCCAATGAAAAACCAACCAAAAGACATAAAAAAGATAAACTCAGATTACATAAAAGACATAAATAATAGCTTATAGGTATAAAGTCCCCTTAATTTTCCTAATTAGCGTATTTATTGGGTTGAATTTGTCTTTCTGTGGTTTTGGTTTCATGTGAGCTAATATATTTTTTATGATTGAACAATTTTTTTTCTTTAATTTTGGACCTTGTTATTCTGTATCCGCCACTGGCCAGAGGGCATCTTAACATCTGTTTTATCGGGAACATGCGTCGTCGTGAATGATGTTTGCAAGGCTATATTATCATGTATTATAGATATATAAATAATCATAAACATTTCAATATTCATTTCAGTACTGTTTATTTTGCCGCATACTGTATTAAGAAAATTGTACATAATACGAGTATATTCGCTGATAGTAGTTCACGAAGAAAGTTGTTCTTATCATACTACAGTTGAGTCCCTAAATCTTTACCCGTGCGTCATCATTTAAAGCATATGATAAGTCGATGATAAGTCGGAAATTGAAATTTACTAAACGCAACAGCAAGTGACAGTAAGTGACTTGCTGTTGCGTTTAGGTAATTTCAATTTCCGAATTTTCATCGACTTATTTCGTATGCTTTAAATGATGACGCATGACCCACGGGTAAAGATTCAGGGACTCAACTGTATGTAATAATGTAATCATTTATTAATTTTCGTTCTATTTTATTCTATTCCAATAAAGATGAAAACTGTAAGTTGTCATAAACACAGTGCATGAATAATAGCCCAATAAATGACCGTTTTGGAGTTTTATCAGCGTCACGACGTATTTGCTTGACAATTTGCGACAATTCACGACCCGAAGGGGAGTAAAATAATGTCAAATTGTCACGAGGGCCAAACAAATCGGTAATTTTTAAATGCTTGAGTGTAATTCGGTAAGAATATTTCATAAATAAAACTGTTTTTTAAATCATTTTAACTAATACGTTATTGATATCTTCGCCTGAATATTTGCTGAACTTGTTCATGGTGTTCTATTTGACAAGTTGTAAAACATTAATTGTCATTAATGTCACTGAATGTTCATTTTTGCGTAGCAACGTAGGTAATCTGACGTAATACTTGACGACGGGAAATTATCGAAAAAAAATTCCGCTGTAATTTTTATTCTTGTAGGTTTCTATTGGTCAGAATCTCGATAAATAAAATAATCGAAAAAGTATTTTTAGAAAAAATGTAGCTTATAAAAGGAATCGACACAGTAAAAGCAACGTTGTAGTGCATTAAAAATGGTTCTTATTCGTCCAACTCCGAATCGAATATTTCAACATAAAATATCCAAACAAATGAAGCACTTTTCGGGGAAAACTCATTAAAACTTTTTAGAAATGTTTAAAAACGAGTTTTATTTTTATTTTTTTATATCAACAAAATATATGGGATAACGGACATCCTAGGAACAAAAGTTGAAATTCAGCCTTTTAAAAATTCCAAACTAATACCGCAATGCAAACGATGTCAAGCATATGGTCACACATGGAAGTTCTGTGCTAGAGGGCCAAGGTGTGTTAAATGCACAAAGAAACATCTTACTAAAGATTGCGACAAACCTGAAAATGTTAAACCAAAATGTGTCCATTGTGGCGAAAACCATCCTGCCAACTACCGAGGATGTATCGTCGCAAAGGAAATGCAGAAAATAAAAAACAGAGGTCTGAAAAAGACGAATTTGCCACACCCTCCAGACAGAAGGTCAACTGAAACCAAGTCAAATGCTGGTGAAAGAAAACAAGCACAGAAAGTTACTAGTAATAAGACATATAGTGCGGTAACAAAAGGTCACAATGAAAATTATCAGAATGATAAATACCAAAAAACAACAGAGATTGAAAAAGAAACAGAACAAACCCTACAAATGATATTACAGGAGTTGAAAAAATTAAATGAAAGGGTCACTTCCCTGGAATATAGAGCTCAAGGTGCTATTCCAAAGGTAAGAAATGGCTAATGATCTTAGAATTGTCGCATGGAATGCCAACGGGTTGCTTAATCATCAACAAGAACTACAAGTAATCCTTGACATAGAAAAAATTGATTTGTTTCTTGTCTCTGAAACGCATTTCACAAATCAATCCTACATCAAATTTAAAGGATATAAGGTATATCATACAATACACCCTGACAATGCGGCCAAAGGAGGCAGTGCAATCATCATAAAGGATAATATATGTCATCATGAAGAGTTGGAATATAAAACTGAACATATTCAAGCCACTACAGTACACATAAAAACTAAAACTTTTAAAATAAATATAAGTTTAATATACTGCCCACCTAAACATTCCATTAAAAAAGAGCAGTATAATGAATTCTTGAAAAGCTTAGGGGAAAGGTTCATTATTGGAGGTGACTTCAATGCAAAGAACACACACTGGGGCTCTAGAATCACTACTACTAAGGGAAAGGAGCTTTTGTTAGCCATTAAAGAACAGAGGTGTGAAGCACTATCAACTGGTAGACCAACCTACTGGCCTACGGATAGAAACAAGACCCCTGATTTAATAGACTTCTTTATTATTAAGAATATTTCAACTAATTTCATAGACATTGATGACTGTTGGGACTTAAATTCTGATCATTCCCCTATAGTACTAACCATGAGTGACAGGATTATTAAAAAACAAAGTAACCCCACATTAACAAATAAATGGACGGATTGGGATAGTTTTAAGCTAAGCCTTGAAGAGACAATAAATCTAAGTGTACCAATACAAAACGCAGAGCAATTAGATAAAGAAGCAGAATTGTTGGTGAACAATATCCAGCAAGCAGCATGGGAAAACACTCCTACGCTGAAACCTAGGCTAAAAGGAAATAATTATCCAAAGGAAATAAGGAACATGATAATTGAAAAAAGAAAACTGAGAAGAATCTGGCAACAAACAAGGTCTCCTCAAGATAAGACTAAACTAAATCGTGCAAGTCAACAACTCAAAAGAACTATCCTACAATTAAAGAATGACTCGATTAATTCTTACTTACAGGAGCTAACAGATGACGGTAGTACAGATTATTCCTTATGGAAAGCTACTAAAAGACTGAAAAGACCTATTATGCACTCTCCTCCTATTAAACTAGAAAATGGTAACTGGGCAAGAAGTAGTGCACAAAAAGCAGAGCTATTTGCCATACATCTTGAAAATACATTCAAACCAAATGAACCTCAAGGGGATGAAGAAAGATGGGAGGAACCTGTTCAATTAGAGGAAGAAATTCGGCTAACTACACCAAAAGAAGTACTTGAAGAAATAAGGGAAAATATTAATCCGAAGAAAGCTCCGGGCTATGATCTAATTACGGGTGAGCTGTTGAAAAATCTTCCCCGAAGAGCTATCGTAAAATTAACAAACCTCTTTAACGGTGCATTCAGATTAAAATATGTACCAATGATATGGAAGATGGCGGAAGTCATTATGATTCCTAAACCAGGAAAACCAGCACATGAGGTTTCGTCATACAGACCGATATCTCTGCTTCCTGTAATATCGAAGCTGTTTGAGAAACTGCTCCTTAAGCGAATAAAACCAATTATTGAAGCAAGGAATTTGATACCGACACATCAATTCGGATTTAGAAATAAGCATTCAACAATTGACCAGGTGCATAGAATCACAAATATTATCGAAAGATCCCTAGAAGGTTTTGATAAAGTCTGGCATGAAGGTTTAACATACAAACTAAAATGTTTTTTACCTATACAGTACTCAAAACTTTTACAGTCATACATAAAAGGACGACATTTTAGAATTAAGCAAGAAGACTGTTTTTCAGACTTAAAAGAAATTAGAGCAGGTGTTCCACAAGGCAGTGTATTGGGTCCGGTCCTATACCTACTATACACGTGTGATATACCTGTACCGGAAAACAACACTGTTGCCACCTTTGCTGATGATACAGCTATTCAAGCAGTAGGGACGACAAGTGAAGAGGCGACCAACAAGGTCCAAATAGCAGTTAACCAAATCTATAAGTGGACACAAAAATGGAGAATCAGGCTAAATGAAGCTAAATCTGTCCATGTTAATTTTACCAACAAAAAAATACAATATATACCAGTTATAATCAGCAATATCCAAGTACCATATGCAGATACTGCTAAGTATTTGGGTATAACATTAGATGCAAAACTACGCTGGAAGGTGCACGTTAAGAAAAAAAGGGAAGAACTAAATATAAGATATAAAAAAATGTATTGGCTAATTGGAAGAAACTCCACACTGTCGATGCATAATAAGTTACTAATTTACAAACAAATATTGAGACCTGTATGGACTTATGGATGCCCACTATGGGGGTGTACTAGACCAAGTAATATAACAGTAATACAAAGATTCCAGAACAAAATACTAAGAAACATTGTAGATGCTCCTTGGTATGTTACAAACAGTGATCTCCATAAGGACCTAGGAATGGAAACTGTGGAAATAATCATCAAGAAGATGGCAGGAAGTCACGAGCAACGACTTCACATGCACGAGAATATTGAGGCAATCCAGCTCCTCGATACTACTGGGCAAGTTAGAAGACTGAAGAGGACAAAACCTTATGAACTAGTTTAAGTGATAGGTGATAGTGAAAAGCAGAGCATAGTGCTTGTGCGCGTTAGTGTGTATGCTAGAATAGTGCACTATCTTGTTAGGTTAGATAAGAGACGCTATAGGGCAAGCTCTTAATTTTAAAGAACAGTAATAATTTAGGTTAGATTAAAATTGCTCATTGGTCAAGTATGACCAGATTGTAATTGTAATAATCATCATCGTAGTGATGATTATGGGAAAAAAAAAATTTTTATTTTTTATAGAATCTTTTTGTATAGCGTTTCATAGCAAGCTTCTAGTATTAAAACTGAGCGAGCGAGCTCAAAATAAAGTTGGCCCCTTTTTTTTGCTAAAAAAAAATACGTGAAAATCTCTCCCTATTTAGCACCCCAAATAAAATTAATGGTTAGCGCTTTATCATTTTCACGGTTATTTCACGTTGAAATATTCGATTTGGAATTTGGCTAATAACAACAACTTTTTATTAACGGCAATTTTGCTTTTACTGGGCCAATAGACTTAAGAATATTTTTTCGATCAAATACTTTCTTTTTGAGTTATTTGCAACCATCTGAAAACGTGTTTTTTTGTTTGTTGAACAATAAACATTTTCACTCGTCAATAACTTAATAAGTACTGAATATTACACGGTATCGCCGTATTTCTCGTTCATTTAGTGGGCTATTACACATGTCATATAGTCGGTTCGCTAAACTCAGACACAACTGGCTAGACATTTTAGTAGGTAATTTTTTTGTTTTTGGCCAATTTTGCCAAAAGTGAAAAATTACTAATTACTTAGTAATTATTAACTATTTATTAATTATTTTTTGCCAATTTTACGAAATTGGCAAAATTACTTACTAAAATCACTAGCCAGTTGTGTTTGAATTTAACGAACCGACTATACATATAAGTTTTTGTTACACATTTCGTATTTGGTAATTTTTAAAGGAAGGTCCAATTTCCAATTATGCAGGGGGGGGGGGGGGTGACGGATTTTGTTACGCCACTATATACCACTAACCAAAGTTTCATTCACAAATTTTATACCCTGATTTTTAGGTTATTCAGCACAGTGACTCCACGGCCTATCTCAATTACGTTTATTTTTCGATGCCTCTGCACCATCAGGTAAGGCGGAACTTACAGGTACAAATCTAGTTGACCTTCTGATCCCAATTCACAAGTGCCCATTTCTGTGGTCTAGTCGTTCTCTTTATTTTTGAAGTTATACTTCTTTAGGCGCGATTGGGAGTGAATTTTCATTATTCTGCGCGCATGCGCACATAGACAGTATGGCGGTTAGTTGCTACATCTTTCAAGTTATGTATAAATATATGAATATATCAGTGCAAAAAAAAGTATGAAAAGAATATATTAGTGTTTTTAGTAAATATATTTATTATAATTGTTGTGTCTGTGGATTTGTCTTCCTCAGGAGTAAGATAAGTATTATTCAAACATTTTATATTTATTATACTTCACTTCGTCTGTTTGTTACCGTAAATTGTCATTATGCCCAAGACGATACAAACACAGACCTGGTAGCTTGATTGGTATAGCATTCGGCTAGAGATCGATAGATCTAGAGTTCAAATCCCGGACGATTGCTATTCTTCTTTTTTATTTTTTGAAAGCGGTTAGCAGTAAAATTAGTTTAGTATTTAAATGAAATTAAAATAAATTGTTTAAAGTATATTTATTTCGTTGAAATCATATAATAGAAGTATAACTTCTTACGTGCGTACAAAGTACACACACATTCTTTTTTTTCGTAGGTGTATTAAATGATTTTCCGTTCAGTATTTATAGAAAAAATTTAAAATTTCAAACCAAAGCTAACCATTCCGTTTTTATAGTTCATAAGAATTTTTCTAGATAACATAAGCGTCTTTATTAATTCTTTATCGACTTCTTAAAGTGACGACATGAGCTTTCGAGTTCATCGATAAGCATATTCCGCCATAATCGATTATTCCAAGGTGTGTATGGGATAATATCTTCGATAAGGCTATGGAGATATTATGTATATTCGATATTTCTAAAGTAGTTTGCCCGATCACTAGATGGAAGCTTATCTTTTTCTTATTCGTAACGGCGCCGAGATTGTAATTAGTTTAATTTAATTCGGAAATTATACCGAAACTGGGAGTTTTAGGATCATAATAAAATTAAGATGACATGAGCATTATTGGTTTATAGCCAATATTTTTACTGTAATCTTAAAATGTTTCATAAAAATGTGAAACGAATATTACCTATACAGTAAGGTCTCTTTTTATGCGTATTCTTTTAATGCGATTTTGAAGTTATGCGGTTTGTATTTCATTCAAAAATTTCTGTTATTAAAAACTTTTATAATTAATATTAACTATTAACCTTTATCATTAAATTATTACCAATTTATAAATTTCCGTATAAAACTTTGATAAAAAAACCAAGAATCATAATTCCTAAATATACAGAATCAAATCATTTAAATAATATTTTAGTAAAATCTATACTGAGCGACTTTGTGGATTATACAGTAATTTACACAGATGGTTCTAAAAATCAAACAGGAGTAGGATGTGCTATGTATGTGCAAAATACCCATCAACATAATAATTATAAATTATCTAGTATTAGTAGTATTTTTACAGCTGAGATTATAGCCATCGAAAAAGCTCTAGAATGGATCAAAGAGAATAATATTGAAAAAGCTGTGATAATAACAGACTCCAGATCTGCAATATATGCAATTCAAAACACTGATTTTAATTCATACAAATCAAAAATTTTATGTAATATAAAAAATAATTTGTCTAAAGTGGAAGTAGTATTTATATGGGCAAAAGAGCATGCCGGTATACTGGGTAATGAGAAAGTGGATGAGTTGGCCAAAGATGCAATAAAAAATGGTGAGATCCTAACTCAGATCTTATCGACAGATGCAATAAATGACGTCAAAGATAGAATAAATAAAATATGGAAAAAACAATGGAAAAATATTTCAAGCATATCAAAAAATTTATATTTTTCTTTACATCAAGAACTTCCTCCGCCACCTGAATACATATTTAAGTATAACCTGCCAAAGCAAGATATTTCTACTATCGTCAGATTAAAAACTCGACACGGAAAATATGAGGCACATCTGCACAAATTAGGAATAGTTAATTCAACAGTCTGTTTTTGTGATAATGTTTCGATTATAGATTTGAACCATATTTTCTTTGAATGCAAAATTAACGAGAGATATATAAATCAATTGTATTACAATTTACGACTAACACAAGTTCATTTTCCAATTAGTATAGAATATCTACTAAGTTGTCATAAAATGGAAATATTTAAATTACTCATAAAGTACTTGAAAGAAACAAATATAGTAATTTGAGTCAGATAGGTGGGAATATAACAAAACTAATAAATTGAGGTAAAAATAAAATAAAAATCTGTGGCTAACGGACCCGCATCCAAGCCATTTTTTCACACACACACACACACACCACCTTTATCATTATTAACTCCTTTATCATTTTAATAATATCAATATTATTAAATAACACTAATTAGCCACAAACTTTTTGTCTATAGATAAGGCGTTGATTTTTTACAAATCCGAATCTATGTATATTGGATTTAACTGACTTAACTAAATAAGAACTGCTAATATTGTAATATTTAAATTATTGAGAAGAACCTTTGAAATACGTCTTTACACTTTTGGTGTAGACATTTATTTATAAGAGTGTGTTTTAAAATGTCTTATATTTTTATATAAAATATAGCCTCCTAGATGTTGTTTTTCTTCTCTTTATACCTATTAATTTATACGCATCTACGTAGATATTATTTTATTTAAATCATTACGACCCACAATAATAAATCGTGGCTACCGAACGTTGTGGCACCATGTAGAGACCATTACGGTGGATACAACAGAATAACTGTGGTATCGACCACCTTTTTCTAATGCTTCATTACTGAATAATAGTTTACATTTATTTAAACAGATGATAGATATGCTACTGTCCCAAGATATAGCTGTTATACATATTGAGTAATATAGGACGTTGTTCTCGGCTATTGTATTGCTTTCGTATATTTTTTATGAGGTACAGAACAAATATGAAAATTATACAATACGAGGTTCTAGAGAATTGTTAGAGGAATAGTGTAATGGTCATAATATTTGATAAAAAATATTTTTTTCCAAATATATGTATAGTATGTTCTTTTGATAGGACTAAACCACAACTTATAAATAGAGCTCGGAAAATATGCACTTAAAAAACCCTTAAATATGCATGCAAATATGCACAAAAAACAGTTAAAATATGCACTAAAATATGCTTTTATGCATTTAATGCATATAAACAAAAAACGCAGAAATATTTGTTTTGAAGGTATTTAATTATATCTATATTTTATGCCAATGGTCTTAGCTGTCAAGACATTTAAGCTAAATAAAAAAAGATTTATTTTATGCTAAAGTCACAAAAAACATTCATTGAAATTTCTATTACCTACATCATTATATTCATTTATTCTTTATACATATTTTTCATCATAATTCTTTATTATATTATTATTACAATTAAAACTATAGATACGTTATTAAATATTTTTCCTAAATTTTCTACAGACAAACTGAGAGGTGTATCTGACAATAATTGTTTATACACGGAAAAATTCACATTAAAAAAAAATCACTTTTTTCTACTTCTCATTAAGGTACAGGAGAAAACTTAAAATATTGAACAATTGAGGGTTCTATCTATAAAATTAAATTATCTTCACATTTCCCCATCTTCATAATATTATTTATTTGAATTATTTATTGATATCCCTCATTTCTCTTGATAGCCCTCATGAATTGATAATTTCAATACTTTGGTCTAATGAAATAATATTTCGCTTTTCGAATTTAGTAATTGGTTCAACAATATTTACAAAATTGGTTTGGATATGTGTCAAATTACTTTTTAATAACGTTTTTTAATACATCCACACATTTTTTATAGCACCTGAGTTATCTACATCTAAACTACAAATGACGTCTCTAATTCTCTCAAAATGATCGGTTATGAAATTTAAAGAATTAAACCATGTTCTCAATCTAGTTATCATAGGTTCAGGTGGTGAAGTCACATTAGGTAAGTGATCTTTAGACCTATACCTGTACCTATTCGCATAAGAGCTTTTAAAATATTTTTTTATATTTGATACAAGGGTATTGGCCATTGGAGAGTCTGTCCTTACAGTTCTGCTATTCTATTTAAAGCGTGTGCTAAACAAGTAACAAATTTGAAAAAAATAATTTTAAATATTGTCCAATTTTAGTCATATATGGCTCAGCATCACTTAACAAATTTTTTCACTAACAAAATGTGACTGCATATTGTAGAGTCCCCTTCGTATCCTTTATTCGTCGTCTCCTTGCCTCATAAATTGCAGAAGGCAGAGATTACGGATGTCACCACAGAGTGGGTTAACTTTTCTGTTTGAGGTAAAAAAAGGCTGAAAATATGCAATTTTAATAAATGCATATGCACTTATAAAATTTATCCAAAATATGCAAATATGCACTTAATATGCATTTTGCATATTTCACGAGCTCTACTTATAAATTAAACTCCTTATTTGACCTTTTGACCCACCTACATTTAAAAAATCCTTTTCTAAACCCATTGAAAAATCTAAAGGTTTTCAATGTTTGTAAGATGCCTTTGGAATGTTAGTGTTCTATCAAGTATGGAGCATAGGTATTTGGAGTTTTTGTTATGTTTGATAGCTGTATCATTTCGAGTAATATTGAGAGTATCTCCAGCAAATTGGTTTCAAGAAGGTTTCAGTTTTGATTCTGTTATGGCATAAGCGCCACTTCTTAAAGTAGGAAACAGTAGTACTTTTATCTTGGAAACCAATGGCTAGATTGTCAGCCTAAGCGAATTTTCTCGATTTTGTTTAAGTTATGTCTGCCATATAAAGGTTAAATTTTAATGGAGCTAGGAGCCTTAAGGTAAACAGTTGAAGTAAAACTTTGTCTGCCTGACAAGTTTTAAGGCAGAACAAGGTCTATGGATGTTATCGTACATTTTTCACGTCTTTTGAAGGCAGTTTCGATAAATGTAGTTAGGTGAAGTATTTGGTCACAGCAGCTTCGTCCTCTTCTAAAACCGGCTTGCTCAATTGATAGAGCAACCTCAATAGTGTTACTTATTCTGTTATATTAGAATCGTTCCAGCAATTATAACACCAACTGAGGAAAGCAATAGGTCGATAACTTTCAGGCAGCTTGCTGTATTTGCCAGGCTTCTGAATTGCTGTAATTTTTATTCTTTTGAATTATAGAGGCAGCACAGCTATATTCATAATGTCGCTAAATAATTTCTTGAGCCACTACCCTATTCTTGTACCGGTGTAGACTATAAATTCAGGATAAATTCCATCGAAGCCAGTTGATTTTCCCGTTTTTATTTTGTTAAGTACTTCGTTTATTTCATCCAATTCAAGAAGGCACGTGAGTATTTTGATATTGCTGGAGTATTTACTTTAAGTTGTTTAAGAATTCTTTTTCCTGATGATGTATGCGGTTTCTCAGATGGAGCTCGGGAGTTGATCGCAAGAACAATTCTGTTGGCATCTTATTTGGCCAATTTTTTATTTACTCGAGTGTTTTGGTCTGCTTGATTAACCCAGTTTGCGGATCAGCCCCCATACCTTCTAACTAGAATGGAGGAAATCAATACGTTGTATGGTAGACTTCCATCTATTAAGTGTAGTTGAGAGCAGTGACTTCGTAATAGAGGTTTTTACGTTCCTCGGTCCAGTCTGGGATGTACTCTTTTCGGAAATCTCGGAAATATCTTTTAAGGCAACAGGGATAACCAGTCCTAGAATACGGTGGTAATTGTTGGACTTTACGTCATTGAAGTGAGTGCAGGAGTCCAGCTCTTTGATGTATTCGGGCTAGTTTGCTTTGTTAAAATTCCAACGTTGTCTTGGCGTGAATTCAACCATAGAAGTTTGTATGCCTATTTTAATTGGGACAGGTTGATGTTTGCTGTGAGGGTAACTAGGAACAACGGTTCTGGAGCAGCTTGAGAATGTTTGCATCTGTGAGTTACTCGAAACACAGCAAAGAGCAGGGTTGTATTCCCTACCCACACCATCTTCTGGAAAATAAGGTGGTTTTATCTTTTAAACTATGGATAAGGTATAATATTGTTCTCTTCTCTTCGGTCCACTCTAGGAGTTTTCTCCTTCGTCGTTTGTTGTTTTTACATTCCCATTTGTTATGGTGATTGTTAAGGTCTCCAATGTAAACTGTAGGTTTGTTGTACAGAGTTTTGTTTACATTTATTGGCCATTTAGTTATTGGTAGTTTCTGGATGTTCTTTACGGTTATGCCATTTACTTCTGTAGAGATTATTCACTAATTATTTTCACAGCTCCAGTCCGTTATCTTGGCAATTTATATACTGTTACGCACATAAGTTGCAGTGCCGTAAACATTGCTGTAAGTAGCTCTTCTTCTTCTTAAAGTTCCATCTCTTATCGGAGGTTGGATATCATAATGGCTATGGTCACTTTGTTGGCTGCTGCTCTGAACAGTTGTAATGAACTACAGTTAAACCATTCTCTAAGGTTCCTCAGCCAGGAGATGCGTCTTCTTCCTACGCTTCTTCTTCCTTGGATCCTTCCTGGCTTAATAACTCTCAGCATGTCATATTTTTGTCCTCTGGTAATGTGACCCAAATATTCCAGTTTTCTTTTTTTTATACTGTTCATAATTTCTAACTCCTTATTAAAACGTCGTAGCACTTCAACATTGGTAATCCTTTGAACCCACTGAATTTTAAATATTCTTCTTTAACACCAAATTTCGACCGCTTCTAGTTTTCTAATGTGTTGTCTCTTGAATGTCCAAGCTTCCATTCCGTATAGTAATACAGAAAATATGTAGCATCCTAGAGCCCTCAATCTGAGAGGCAACTGAAGGTCTTTGTTTGTAAGCGGTGTCTTCATTTTTATAAATGCTTGCCTTGCAGTTTTAATTCGGATTTTAATTTCTTTGCTTTGGTCATTTTTGTCATCAACCCAGGTTCCGAGATATTTATATGTCTTTACTTTTTTTATTTGGGTTTGCTCTAGTATTAACCTTTCATTTACATGTTGTGTTTTTGAAACAATCATGAATTTTGTTTTTTTCTTGTTTATTTTGAGTCCATATCGAATGCAATAATCGTTAATTATATTTAGCAATGCTTGGAGCAATTCCAAGGTGTCTGCCATTATAACGGGTCATCAGCGAATCTTATGTTATTTACTATTCTTCCGTTTATAGAGATTCCATCACTTAGTTCCGCTATCGCTTCCTGAAATATGACTTCACTGTACACGTAGCTCTAATCATGTTATATCCCGGAATTTAACTCCTACTAAGAAGCTTGGTTTTTAATGGTGCCTCTGTTTCTTAAATGGCTATGACATCAATGTTATTTTCGAATAGTAGTTTTGAAATAAATTAAGATTTTGATCTACTAATACCCTCTGGGTTTATTTTTTATATGCGGAGGGTTGGTCTGATATGCCTCGTCAAATGGCGTAAATAAAAATCTTTTTAAAGTTTAGCGGCTAGTTTGGCATCCAAATTTAATAGATCGATCATTTAGCATTACTCAAGGTGCACCAAGAGGATCTTGGGTAATGCGATCTATCATTACAACCGATCTAGCATTATGCTCCATTGTGGTGAAATATGTTCTGTATACTGTAGCATCAGATGATTAGAAAGAAGAAGAGCTCGACACGTTGGGTACCATTTTTGTATAACACCATGTTATTAACACCAAAAAAAACTATTGTAGTTTACAAACTATTGTAGTTTAAGTGCGGTAAATTAAAAACTCATTAAGTGCTTAACTACTACTTGGACAGAAACTTCTTTTTGTGGACCACTCGATTCAGGTCGGTAAGTGGTTATTTTAAATAATATAATTTAATAATTACATTTATCGAAAATGTTGATTAAAGTTAAATTCAAAACAAATACAGGTTAACCGTGTTTGGATAAAGAATAAAATATAAATATGGCTGCAGGAGGAATGCAACCGACTACAATAAACGAAGCGTTTTTAATGCAACAAAATAATAATTTATTTCAAGAAAATTGTCAACGTTCCCAAAACGAAAAATTATTATATACAGAATGGGTAAAAGTCAGCAATGAAAAATATCAACTACATAGTATGATCACGCAAATGCAAACACATATAAGTATGCTAGAAAATCAAATCAAACAGATTTGCAATCAATCAAATAATAACGCTAAAAATACTGAGGCAACGCCTCCTCCCAGGCAAGAATACGAGACTGATGAAGAGGAACTGGCTAAAGAAACAGAATGGGTAAGGGTAAGAAACAGGCAAAAAAAAAGGAAAATAATGAATACCTCATTTTCTCCACCTACTCCTACAAAAAATGAAGAAATAACCAATAGGCTTGAACCAAAACAAAAAAAAGTCCAACCTCCACCACCAATAATAGTGGAAGGAATTAAAGAATATAATAAATTTATCGAACTGCTCACAAAGGAAATAGGTATAAATAAATTTATAATCCAAATGGTAAATAAAGAGAACTTCAAAATTAAAGCCAACGATGAGGATACGTATCGTGGCGTGACAAAAATACTACGAGAGCAAACACCACACAGTTGGTTCACATACGAAGATAAAAGAACCCGACCAATTAAGGTAATAGTCAAATATCTCCCGCATTCGTGCAAACCAGACAGCATAATTGAAGAATTGGTAAGGAGAGGTTTTAAAGCAGTGAATGCTATAAATAAAATTAAGTGGCGTACCAAGGAACCACTTGACATGTTCATAGTGACTTTTGACAATAGCGAAGATATAAATAAAATACATAGTATACAGCATATACTACAATGTAAAGTCGAAATCCAACCATTTAAATCCTCCAAATTAATATCTCAATGCAAAAATTGCCAGGCATATGGGCATACCCAAAAATTTTGCGCCAGACAAGCGAGATGTGTCAAATGCACAGGGAAGCATCATACTAAGGAGTGTACCAAATCAAAAGATGTCAAACCTAAATGCGTACACTGTGGACAAGAGCATCCAGCTAACTATCGTGGCTGTAAAGTGGCTATTGAATTACAAAACATGAGGAATAGAGCAATAGATAAAAAAGGGGGGTTAATAAACATCCTTCAGTAAGCAGGCAAGTTAACGAAAATCTAACATTTGCCAATGCAGTAAACAACGAAAAGGAAAGTGGCAAAAAGGAGGAACGAACTAATAATATCGAACAAAGTCTGCAACTCATATTAGCGAAGCTAGAAAATCAAGAACAAATCATAACAACACTGGATGAGAGGCTAAAAAGATTAGAATATAGTGCCAAAGGAGCAATACCTAAATCGAAACAATATTAATTCAATTAAGGTACTAGTGTGGAACGCAAACGGACTCCTGAACCACCAGCAGGAGCTTCAATTAGTTCTACAGACAGAAAATATAGATGTATGCCTCATCTCAGAGACACATTTTACTAAACACTCATTTATCAAATTTCACGGTTATAGAGTCTATCATGCGATTCATCCTGATAATAATGCAAAAGGAGGAAGTGCAGTGATAATTAAAGAAAATTTACAACATTACGAAGAAGCCAACTACGTAACAGAAAAAGTGCAGTTAACTGCAGTAACACTTAGAACTCTTAGATACCCACTGATAGTGGCAGCAATCTATAGTCCTCCGAAACATGCAATAAGTAAGGAGGAATATATTGATCTCTTTACCGAGCTGGGAAATAGATTTATAGTAGGAGGCGATTATAATGCTAAAAATACCCACTGGGGCTCAAGGTTAACCACAACAAAAGGCAGAGAACTTTTAAAAGCTGTGAATGAATACGGAGCCATAACCTTGTCAACAGGGAAGCCAACTTATTGGCCTACTGACCCCAACAAGATACCTGACCTAATTGATTTTTTCATAACCAAAAATATATCGCAAAACTACCTGAAAATAGATGAATGTCATAAGTTATGTTCTGACCATACAGCAATAACACTAACACTAAGCGAAAACATAATATATAAAGAAAATAACCCTTCGCTAACTAATAAGTACACCGACTGGATAAGCTTCAGACAAATGCTAGAAGAAACAATTAATTTAAACGTTTCTCTTAGAACCGTAAAAGACATTGAAAAAGAAG
Organism: Diabrotica virgifera virgifera; assembly: GCF_917563875.1. NCBI lineage: Eukaryota > Metazoa > Arthropoda > Insecta > Coleoptera > Chrysomelidae > Diabrotica > Diabrotica virgifera. Next base: position 220,569,888 of record NC_065447.1, read on the forward strand.
TTGACCAATTCAATAAAGACATCCAAAGAATATCTTGGGAATGTACTCCAGACATCAAAAGACGCCTAAAAGGATGCAACTACCCGGCAGAAATTAGAACGCTGGTATACGAAAAACGGAAAGCAAGACGAAAATGGTTCCAAAGTAGAGCTCCTCAAGATAAAACAATTGTAAATAATCTCACCCAACAACTAAAAAGAGAGATAAAAGAATTTAAAGAAGAATCCATTAGGACATACTTAAACAACCTAACGAATGAAAGATCCACAGAATACTCACTATGGAAGGCAACCAATGGATTAAAAAGACCAATGATGCAAATACCACCCATAAAAAAAGAAGACGGCACTTGGGCTAGAAGCAGCGAACAAAAAGCAGAATGCTTTGCTACACATCTAGAAAAAATATTTCAACCGCATCAACAACAACAAGAAGAAGAAGCATTACAGAGCAACCATTTGCAAGAAGAAGAGAACATAATGCCAGTAACTGTAGAAGAAGTAATAAAAGAAATCAAGTATAATTTAAACCCGAGAAAAGCTCCTGGCTTTGATTTAATAACAGGACAAATATTAAAACAGCTCCCAAGAAAAGCAATTGTCAAGTTGACCTATTTAATTAATGCTGCGATCAGATTAAAATATATTCCTTTATTGTGGAAAGTGGCGGAAATAGTAATGATACCAAAACCAGGCAAACCACCATATATAACCTCTTTCTATAGACCAATATCACTGCTACCCACAATGTCTAAATTATTTGAAAAACTTCTCCTCAGAAGATTGCAACCAATTATAGTAAACAAAAAATTAATTCCAAATCACCAGTTTGGTTTTAGGCAAAAACACTCAACTATAGACCAACTCCACAGAGTCACCGATATTATAGAAAATGCACTAGAGGAAAGAAAAGTTTGTTCAGCTTTATTCTTAGATGTTGCCCAGGCATTTGACAGAGTTTGGCATGAAGGACTATTTCATAAATTAGAGACTATTCTGCCAAAATCATACACAGACATAATTAAATCGTACTTAACTGATAGATATTTCAGAATCAAGCAAGATGATGCTTATTCTGAACTTAAAGAAATAAAAGCCGGAGTCCCCCAGGGTAGCGTATTGGGCCCGGTCCTATATCTCCTTTATACATGTGATCTACCAGAATTCGATAACTACTGTTTAGCTACCTTTGCCGACGACACCGCCATATTAGCAGTAGGTAAAGATAACGTAGAAACAGCCAATAAACTACAAAATGCGATAAGCAAATTCCAAAAATGGACTAAGACGTGGAAGATTACATTGAATGAAAGCAAATCAGTACATGTTGATTTCACTAATAAAAAAATTCTGTACGCACCAATAAAAATTAATGGACAAGACATTCCGTATGCCAACACAGCCAAATACCTGGGCTTAACCCTAGACACGAAGCTTCGCTGGAAAGCCCATGTAAAGAAAAAGAAGGAAGAATTAAATATTAAATATAAAAATTGTACTGGCTACTGGGAAGATACTCAGGGTTGTCAACGTATAACAAGATGCTAATCTACAAACAAGTTATAAAACCAGTATGGACGTATGGTATCCAACTGTGGGGATGTACAAAAAAGACAAACTTGAAAATAATACAAACTTTCCAAAACAAAGTATTAAGGGGCATAGTTAACGCACCCTGGTACATCCGTAATGACGATATCCACAAGGATCTACGAATGGAGCCCGTCGACAAAGAAATCCGAAAACACGCAGAAAGTCATGAAAAAAGACTTCTTCTCCACGAAAATATTGAGGCCATCCAGCTCCTGGACAACTCAAACCAGAAAAGAAGACTGAAGAGGACCAAACCTCACGAGTTGGTGTAGTGTGCGACAAAGCTAATAGCGGAGCATTGCGCGACTAGTGTGCAAGCAACGTTGGTGTAGTGCGTGATAAAGTGAAAAGCAGAGCTTTGTGTGATAGTGCGCAATCAAAAAGTGCGCCAGTAATAATAAAGACAACTAAGAAGACATCAAAGGGTGACTCTTAGATATTAAGTAGTTAGTAAGATAGGATAGATAAAAAGTTACTCATTGGTCAAAGACCAGATTGTAGCACTTAGCAAATAAAAAAAAAAAAAATGTTATTAACACGTTAAATGCCAAATTAAACAAAATATAAAAATATACTTGGTGCTACTTAACTTTATGATGTACATACCTCGGTAGCTCTAAGCCTTCAGAGATCTAGTGGTGTGGATTCATAAGAGATGTTAAATAAAATTGAAACTCAATTGCTCGGGGGGGGGGGGGGGGGGAACGCCATAATTAAAAAAGAAAATATAATATATGCTTATTTATAAAAAAAATATAAAACTAAGAATGCCGGTTACTTGAAATATCTGTACTTACCGTAGGCTACTTTCATGCGTGATTACTTTGTACGAAGGATAGAGATTGGTAAAGAAAATCTAATAATTAAACACAATTCTTACTTTATTGAAACAAATTAAAATTTAGCAAGGTTGTTACAAAAAGGCTTTATTCATTTTACTAATTGGCGTGAAAACGTAAGAGTTCAACAATTAAAAGTAGCGCAAGTACCTTATTGTGTTCTTTATCTGTGGGTGATCCATAGTCCATCCATGCGACAGTTAGGGTGTTAAACATTATTCTGATGTTACAGCACATATTTGTTGTCACGGCACATAACGACACTCATTTTGACAGATAAAGTACAGCTATTAATTATATTAGAGATGAAATTCCATTGTTCGTTTATTATATGCAACACTTGGATACTATTATTATTATTATTATTGTTATTAATTAAACTTAATTAAAAGAAACAAAGAACTTTTAGACAAAAGAAAACCAATGGATCAGTTTAATCAATCACTAGAAACATAAAATGTGGCCGAGAATTTACACTCTACATTCTACAACAACAGCAGCCACTTAAGCCTACTTCCGCTCTGGAACAAAAACTGAACTGAACTAAATACAAACAACTATCTCCATTGAACTATTATTAACAATTTTCTCCATCAGCAAGGCAAAGAGCCTGCTGACGGAAAGGCACCAGCTTCTTACTCTAGACTACCAGAACTGATCTCGAATATCCTTAAAACTCTCTCACAAATAGGATTCAACCAAACTAAATTCTGATAGCTATATCTCAGCTCAATATTCTTCCAGGCTTTTTCGCAACGTTTGCAATACTGCACATGGCTAACTTGTTGTATTACATAAACACACTCAGAGCCCTTATCTCTGCAAAGGAATTCACAACAAAAACAAAGCAGCTCCAAGACATCATATTCCAGTTTCACAGTTGCCAAAAATATATTAGTACAAGATTTACGAGTCCCGATTCTAAATTTTAAAGAACCTCTTGGATTGACATGAAATTTGGCATACACATAGCTAACAAGTCAAAGAAAAAAAGTGATATTGTGCCGATATGTGCTTTTGCCCCGGGGGTGGTTTTCACCCGCTTGTGGGGTGAAAAAATATTCGTCCAAAATAAGTCCGGAAATGGATAAACTGACTATATTTTAAGAAACTTTTGTTCTATAGAGTTTTTTTCACTAAGTCAATATTTTGCGAGTTATTTGCCAGTGAATATGTTCATTTTTTCAACAAAATAACCACGCTTATAGACGGTTTTTTGCAAATAAATTTTGTAAATATTTTGTCGAAAAAAGATTCTTAACAAAAATATCGCCTGTAAAATATTTAAAAAAAATGGTGTATCTATCTCGTCTGTATACCTAGTAGAAGCAGAGTTATAGCTAATTAAAAATAGGTTCATATTCGTAAAATTTAAAATGGAATACTTTAACGTAAAATAACCAAAAATGAAGCACATTTCGGGGAAAACTAATTACAACTTATTTAAAGTGTTTAAAGAAAGCTTCATTTTTGTTTTATAAAAAAAATTTCTAGCATCAAAAGTAAACAAGTTACGCTCAAAATAAAGTTAGTCCCTTTTTTGGTAAAAAAAAAACGGGAAAATCACCCCCTAATTAGTATCTCAAATGAACTTAATCGTTACGACTTCACAAGTTTCTTGACTCGCGTATGTATTGTTTATACGATCTGTAAGTTTCATCGGTTCAAAGGCCTTATTTTTAAAAGGGTTGTAGTTAAAAGGGGTTGAACGAGTTACTGATCACGAATGTATGCAAATTTAGAAACACCAAATCTTAATCAATTTTTGTGTAAGAGAAAAACAAAAAAATACATGATATTCAGAGAAGCAATGCTGACTTTTTTTTGTTTTTCGAGACTTTTGGTATCTCTAACAATTTGTAAGTTATTTTGAAAAAAAAATCATATTTTTCAAAATTAAATTTTTTAAAAATTTCACTTTAAAACCAAATTTTTTCAAAAATAAGCACTTTGAATCGATGAAACTTACCGATCATATAAACACAACATAAGTAAAATAATTTATGGAGCGGTAACAATTTATTTCATTTAAGTTGCTAATTAGGGGGTAGTTTTCCCGATTTTTTTTTGCCAAAACAAAAGGAACTAACTTTATTTTGAGAGTAACTTGCTTAAATTTAATGATAAAAACGTTTTATGACAACAGAAATAAAGCTCTTTTTAAACACTTTAAAAAGTTATAATGGATTCTCCACAAAAAGTGCTTAATTTTTTGGATATTTCACTTCAAAGTATTCTATTTGAAATTTGGTGAATATGAATCTATTTTTGATTGGCTCTGAGCTTCGCTGGTGTCGCTCCTAGCGGTTACTAATTCAACTTTTACCGGTAATTTTTAAATTTATTATTTAATTGTTATCGCTTAATATTTACAACGCAAAAAAGTAATTAAATTGTAATCGATTTTTTAAAGATTTTTCTAATCATTTTGACGTTCTATTGATAAAATATCAATTTCTTACTTCGGATACTTTGACAATAATCGTGTAGATGGCGCTAAGATTATAATAGATTATTTATAATTAGATATTACGGAACATTAAAAAAACTTTAATTCAGTATTTAAAACGTAAGTATATTTAAGGTAAAAATATATACCACAGCTTTGACCAACTAATATTGTTTATAATTAATGTTTTTAATTTTAATTTTAAATTAATCACTTTGACATTTATGTCAAATTTCCAGTAAACGTTTACAAACTTGTCACTACTGGCGTTCGCGAATTTGTAAATATCCCCTCTACGTACGAGCTCACAGCGTATAACCCTGGTTTTACGAGGTCCAGAGACCTAACGCGTACATCATTTTTTTTTACTTTTTTACAGGCCATATTTTTGCTAAGAACGTTTTTTTCGACAAAGTACTTACTTTTTGAGTTATTTGCGAAAAACCGTCTAAAAATGTAGTTATTTTGTTGAAAAAATGAACATATTCTCTCGCAAATAACAAGTGCTGACTTGGCAAAAAAGTTCTATAGAACAAAAGTTACTTAAAATTAGTCAGTTTATCAATTTCCGGACCCTTTTTGGACTTATACCTTTTCACCCACAAAAGGAGGTGAAAGTCACCCCCAGGGCAAAATCACACATCGGCACAATATCACTTTTTTTCTTTGACATGTAAGCTATGCGTATGCCAAATTTCATGTCAATCCAAGCGGTTCTTTAAAATTTAGAGCAAAAACCGTGAAAGAATGTACTATTAGTCACATGGACTACAACTTGTGCGTGAGGGTTAAATTTTGATTATAAAACATTAATTTATCTTAAAGTTTACAAAAAGGTATTAAATAGTTTGTTTTGCTCATCTGTCTTCAAATTTGGGCTCCTCTTTTCGGACTACGAATTTTGTTTATCGGACCTACGAAAATCTCTAATAAAATTCAACAAAGGATTGCCAAAAACTTCAGATGGGATTCTTCTGGCGGGACTTCGTTTTATATGAGAATTATCATGACTTTTAAGGTGTTTTATTCATTTTTACAGTAATTTTCTCAATTTAAACATTTAAAAGTGACATTTGATATAAATCATATTTGACATTTTATAACATATTAGATATTTATGTCTATATTTTTTATTGATACATATGTTGGTTTATGCTTATATTTCATATTATGGGTACCTATTCTATATTTGGTTATTCATTTGGAATTTTGTTTTTTTTTGTTCGATTTTATTTTGTTAATTAACATATGTAGAAGGCTTTTAATTACTACATAAAAATGTATGACATATTTGTCATAACATTAAAATGTTTTAATTTCTATAAAGATATTTTTCATATTTCCAAAACAAAATGGTATTCCATAATTGGCGACTTTCCTCAAATATTAACAAAATAGCAGGACTTATAACATGTATACCATAATAGTACAGTTTTCGACGCAGGTTCTTTAAATCATTTTGATGTCTACATAAACCAAAGTCTTCAATACCAACATGTTTATTTTTATCAATCCACCCATCGTTTAACCGGGTTCTCACACACCGAACGGATTCTATATTGGGATCAGATTTACTGAGCAATGCTCAATTTTAAATAATTCTTAAATGGACTGAAGAATTTGCTTATCGTTATTTTATTGATCGTAACTGGACGATTTATCGCCGAAGATCAAAGCAAAGAAAACTTTTGCTTTGATAAGATGGTTACTTTACATTCGATTGTGCCTGGAATTTTCAATGGATGCCTTTTAGAGGTAATGTAGTCGGAAAAAATGGTTAAAAATCTTATGTTAGCTGTTGATTTGAGATTATAAATGAATTGAAAATAAATAGATACGATTATAAGTACTTGCAATGAAATAAAATCCTTATTTCTGTAAAAGTAGTGACTATAAAAATATTTTTTTGTACAATAAAAATTGTTGGGGAAAATAAGATTTTATTTACTACAATAAGGTTAACATAATAGTAAACGAAAAAACTTACAGCAAAGCAAATATAAGATTTGTCAAAAACTTAAAAAAGGTTTGTTTGTTGTACAGGGTGTTTCATTAAGAATTGTCCATATAGTAACTGGTGAAATCTTGGCACAAAATATGAAGAATTAACCTAAAACAATTAAATATTGAGGACCGGTCCTGGCAAGAAGGTAACAAACACGGTGTGATAGCAGCTCCTGACAAAAGATAGTATTTAATAATACAACTAAAAATTTTAAACTTGGAAACATTTTAATAGTGAAATCATAAGTGCAGTGCATCAGTGGACTAAAAAAAGGCAGTAAAAACTGTAAGTCATTTGCATGCCTATTCTTATTATATTATAAATTACTAAAATCTAAAGCTAAACAAAGCTTGACTATCATCATTTTCCATAAACTTTTTGTTAATTAAATTAGGAGATAAGGAACTAGAAACAGATATTTAACAGAGCTCTTGGTAATTGAACAATTAAAACTTAATTATACGAGACAGAGGCGGCATCAGAAAATTTTAAAGAAAATAAAAACAAATATTTTCACTAAAGATAAGGAAATTTCCTAAACGAAGGGAGTAGATTAACGGGTATATAGAAGGGCAGCTTAGATAACTGGTCGGGGGGTGGACTGAGTAGCTTCTCGGCGGGTTCTCTGAGACGCCCAATAATTGCCCAAGATCTGCAAGGAATTTCTCGAGAAAACCATGAGCTCAAACGACTATACATATGAACAGAACAATAAAAGACCGGCTGAAAACTTCGAGATATTTCAAAACAGTAAGAAAACGCATCGAACATCCACCATTACAAGTGATGAAAAACTCGAGAAAATATTATATCTGATGCAAGAGATGAAAACAGAAACAAAAGATGAGATGAAATTAGTAAGAGAAGACCAACAATCATATGCAATGGAAATGAAAAAGTTAAAAGAAGAGAACGAGGAACTCAGAAAAGAAAATAAAGATATAAAAGCAGAATTAACACAAATAAAACAGAATATGGAATGGATCGATAAAGAAAAAAGGAAAAATAATATTGTCATTACCGGCCTGAATATTGATACAAGAAACCAAGCAGACCTCAAAATAGCCATGCAGAACTTTTTAAAAACCAATCTACAGCTAGAAATAAACGTCAAAACTGTAATAAAAATAGGAGAATCTCACTATCTCATCCAATTATATAATGGTGAAGACAAGCGAACAGTCATGGAAAAGAAATATAAACTAAAAAACATAAGAAATCAAAAATCTTCCTAAACAATGACATGACGAAACAAGAGAGGAAAATACAAAAACAGCTCCGAGAATTTGCTAAAGACGGAAAAGAAAAGGGAAAAGAAGTAAAAATAGGATACAATAAAGTTACAATAAACGGGGAGGAGTGGAGATGGAATAGAGTAAACGAAAAAATTGAAAAATCTGCTCCAAAAAACTAAGGAAACAACAAACGAGGGGTAGTAAAGACGATGACGACAACGCAAAGACAACGGAATGGAATTCGGATAAAGAAAAAAAAGAAAAACATACAGAAGGAGCGGATAATCAACAAGAAAATGGACAAAAGAAAAAGGTCATTGAAAAAACAGCTAGCATGATTGATGTGGAAATGAAACAAGACACAAAAACTAGTGCAAGAAATGCAAGAATTTAAAATGCAAATAATAGGTATTAGCGAAACAAAGAAATGTGGAGGAGGAAAAGAAAAAATATCAGAAAATTACACCATATATTACTCCGGGGTAGACAAAGAACTTAGAGCGAAAGAAGGAGTAGGCATATTAGTCACAGAGACAATAGAAAAAAGAATATCAGATTTCAAACCTATATCCTCGAGAATCATGTATATAAAAATAGAAATGGAAGAGGAATGGTACATAGTGCAAATATATGCACCAACAGAAGGAACGGAAGAAGAAAAAATGGAAGATTTCTACAATGAACTACAGAATACCCTAGATGAGATACGAGAAAAATGTGAAAGAATAGTGTTAATGGGAGATTGGAATGCAAGGATAGGAAAAGATGAAAACAAAGGACTTGGGTGCATGGGAAGACATGGTGAAGAGATCCTAAACAGAAATGGAATTAAAATGATCAGATTCTGCCAGACAAACGACCTATTAATAGGAAACTCGTTTACACAGCAATTACTACAAGATAAATATACATTTGTAGCAGAAGGCAGAGATGCAAAAAGCATAATAGATTACGTAGTCTACACCCAAGAAATGAAACAAAATATAAAACAAGTCTGGACAGAACAGAGAGCAGAGATCGGAACTGATCACAGACTGGTAATGGCAGAGATGACATGGCGAAAACCGGTACAACAAGAACAGATAGAATACAGCAGAATAGCAATAAAAAAGCTAAAAGATGAACAAAAGAAAAGGAGATACCAAGAAGAAACTGATAAGGAGTTCAAAATGGAGGAGAGAAAGAAAATAGAAATGGATATGGAGGAAAAATGGGAAAAATTTAAACAAGTAATAATAAATAAGGCAGAAGAGATATGCGGAACTCTAACAGTCGGAAAGTTAAAGAAAAAGACGGAATGGTGGAATGCAGATATACAGGAAGGAGTGAGGAAAAAGAAAAAGGCATGGAAAAAATACAATCGCACAAGAGAGGATCAAGATAAAAAAGAATACTAAAAACACAGAAACATAGTGAAAGAACTAATAAGAAAGGGAAAAAAAGAGAGTTGGAAGAAGCTTGGTGAATCCCTAAACCAAAATTACAGAGACAACAACAGATGCTTCTGGAATAAAGTAAGGAGTCTAAGAGGAAAGAAAAGAAAAGAACTCAGAGGTGTAAAAGACAAACACAACAAACTAAAGACAAATACAACAGAAGTACTAGAGGTGTGGAGAGAATATTATGAAGAGAAATATATGGGCGAGGAAAGTGAAGAAATAGAGACAGAGGGAACCATAGAACAGACAGCAGAGGACGAAAACCAAATGGAAGAAATAAGTACAGAAGAATTGGAAGAAGCGATAAGTAGAATAAAAATAGGAAAAGCGAACGGAGCAGATAAAATTGATCCCGAAATGATAAAATGGATAGGGAAAGAAGGAAAGAAGTGGTTGCTGGAAATAATGAGAGAAGCATGGAGAACAAACAAAATGCCGAAAGAGTGGGAAGAAAACTTACTGATCCCAATTCACAAGAAAGGAGAAGAATCCAACTGTGGAAACTATAGAGATATATGCCTCTCATCAGCAGTGTTCAAGCTATATACGAGAATAATAGAAAGCAGATTAAGAACAAAGGTAGAAGAAAAACTTGAAGACGAACAAACAGCATTCAGACCCCAAAGACAAACAGTTGACAACATAAGCATACTACGAAACATAATAGAAAAAAATAATGATCGGGGAACAAACATATATATAACCTTCATAGACCTTAAAGCAGCGTTCGACTCAGTAGACCGGAAAGTATTGTGGAATACTATGGAGGAGCTGGGAATACCGAGGAAACTATTAGAGATAATTAAAAGTACGTACAGTAGAGTGGTGGGAAAAGTACAAATGGGAGGTAGCAGATCACTAGAATTTAGGATGAACAAGGGAATAAAACAGGGAGATAGCCTAAGCCCACTCCTATTCGTCATAATTATGGATCAATTATTTAAAAATGTGAAAATAAGGACTAATCAATTAAAAACAATAATAGGCTACACACACCTAACACCAGTTATGATAGAAGGATTACTGTATGCGGACGACGTCGTTCTCATAGCAGACAACCCGAGAAAGATGCAACGACTAATTGATGTATGGACTGAGGAAATAGAGAAAATGAAATTAGAAATAAACATCAGCAAATGCAAGACGATGAAAATAGGTCAGCAGGAGCACGAGATTGGAGGTGAAACACGAGTGTTCTGTAGAGGACAAGAATTGGAGAGGGTGACGGCCTACGAGTACCTGGGAACGATAATATCAAATGACGGAAAGCTAGACCTAGAAATTGCAAATAGGACAAAGAAAGCTACGAAAATATACTATGCGATTAATAATACGATACTGGGAAAACGGGAAATCAGCCAGGAAACAAAAATACATGTATATAATACAATCACAGCACCAACTCTTCTATATGCAAGCGAGACATAGGTCACAAATAAGAGACATGAAAGTGCCATAAATGCAGCAGAAATGAAGCATCTGAGAAAAATAGCTGGAAAGACGAAGATGGACAGGGAAAGGAACGAAAACATCAGAAACGTGCTAAGCCAGGAACCAATAGAAAAAAAAATTGAAAAAAGAAAACTGAATTGGTTTGGACATATAACTAGGATGAACGAGAACAGACTAGTAAAGAAGGTGACAGATGCCAAAAGACAGGGGAAAAGAAGAAGGGGCAGACCTAGAAAGGGGTGGATGGAGTAAATCGAGGAAATCTGGACAAAGAGAGGGAAAACAGTGCAACAGATGAAGGAAATGGCAGGAGACCGGAAGGCGTGGAAGAAATGGGTAAAAGATGGATAGGTGCTACCAAAGTCCGACGCTCTTATAGGGCATAAGGACACGAGAAGAAGAAGAAGACAATTAAATATTCCTCCTACCGAGATACAGATTGTTTTATTACAAATATTCTAAAATTATTTTAGCTTATTGTTTTAACACCTTTCAATATTTTTTGTTCAAACTTGACAAACAGTTTATACGTATTTGGATACTTTAACTAGTGTTAAAAGATAGTTTTCTGCTGTTACCAGGGGCGTGATGTAGGGATATATACTTCCTTTTCGCCCAATTTCCCCCTCACAATTTACGCCACTATCGTAATAATCCTTTCCGCATATTTTTTTAATTCCTTGTTACTTTTTACACAAATATCATCCTTTTGTCTCATTGCGATAGAGTAAGTAGTTTTCAAGTTATTTGCGTGTAAAGATAATGGATTCAATAAGATTATGGATTATTATATTCAATAATATTATGTGTTTAAAATACATAATCTTATTGAATCCATCAAATTTAAACGCAAATAACTTGAAAACTACTTACTCTATCGCATTGAGACAAAATGATGATATTTATGTAAAAATAACGAAGAAAAAAAACATGCTGAAATGATTATTACGACAGTGGCGTAGATTCTGCTTCTCAAGTTTGAACAAAAAATAGTAAAAGGTGTTAAAACAATGAGCTAAAATCATTTTAGAACATTTATAATAAAACACTCTCTATCTCGGTAAGGAGGAATATTTTATTTAAGTGTTTTAGTTTAGATCTTCGTATTTTGTGCTAAGGTTTCTCCAATTACGATATGGACAATTCGTAATAAAACACCCTGTATAGTGAGATAAAGTCTTATAGTAGGGGAGGAAAGTATGCTAAATTTGCAGTTACTCGAGAGTTATGGGGACCTATTGGGTTGTGAAAAGTAGGTCCTAAAATCAAAAAAAGTTAAGTTAAGTTTAAGTTAAGTTTTCCATAAAGTGGGGGACTTTCCATTTTTTAATTTAACTTTTCATTTTCAACAATCGTTTTTTCCGATCATAGTGCCATCTATCCATAATTCGAAAAATCGTCTCGAATAAAAGTTACTTACATATTTTTACGCGAGGAATCCAAATCTGCAATAAAAAAATGGGAGTTCCTGTTTCAGATTTTTAAAGTAAACCCCTACCCCACCTCCGCCCATATAGCACACAACGTCCGATGTACGTCCATATAACGTACATTTAAAGTCCAAACGTCCATGGAACAAAACTGGACGTACTATGTACGTACATTACGGGACGTCCATTGGACGTTGGATTTCAACGTACATTGGACATCCATTTGTGGTCCATGGATATTTTACACAAAACGCGACTATTATATTAAGTCCCAATACAAACTAAATGAGAATCTTCTTGACAACGTTGTCGCTCTTCGCGCTATCGGTCGTGAAAGTTAGTATTAGGCAGGTACTTTTAGGTGATTATCGCTGTTAATTGTTGTGGAATACTGAAGGATGGTTTATTTATGATAATTCACAGAATGGCAAACGCGCTTGTAATATACAACAACGGTACTGACTCTAAAAATAGTTTGGAACAGAAACAGAACAGAGATTAAACCTCTTTTAATGTGCATGCTTCCTAGGGCGTCATTATCTGAATCTCGTTTTTATGAAAATACATCCTGTGATATATTTGTGTTTTCTGTTTATCGTGCAAGTGCAGTCGTGCATTAATGAAGTTCCTAGTTCCTATAATAAAGTATATATTATAATGAAGTTATAGTAAAGAGAAATAAAAAGGTCTTTTGTGTAATATTTTTAAGTATAAGTTTAGTATTATAAGGAACTATTTCCTATAAAGGCTTTTTGCTATGTATTCACAAAATTATAGATACTAGATTTCTTTCTGAAAAGTGCCCTACAAATGTCCATAAGACGTACATTGAATGTACATAAGGTGTACACTGAAAGCTTCAATACAACGTACAATGTAAGTTTGTAGCGGACGTTCTATGGACGTCCAATTTTGTGAACTCTGGACATTCGTTGGACGTCCATCGGATGTCCATTGTACCTTAGCGGGACGTCCATTGGACGTTCCAATGTACACAGATGTACGTCCATTGTATGTCCATAAAACGTACTTGTGCTATCTGGGCGTGGGGTGTCGTGTTTGGTGTCATTCGATAGATTTTTCAAAAATATTCAATACGTGTATTCGGCAATTTTCGATCTGATGTTCATTTCGCGAAATATCGCGGGGTTCGTATTTAAAATTTTAAATTTACTCCCACATCTGTCCGTGGGGGGTCGTGCTTGGATTTTTGAAAAATATTGAACTCGTATTTTTTAGTTTTTTGATTTGTCGTTCATTTCGCGAAATATTTGCTTTTTTTGTTAAACTGTGACTTACCCATTTCCTTACGCCCCGCTAAAATTGTCAGATTTTTGAAATATACACTGTTTTGCATGTACCTAACTTACATTATCTTAATCTGACAATTTCGAGTTTTTCTAAGGATAGAGTTTTTTTCGGACCCCCTTAACGAACTCCCCTGTGTTAAGAGCCAATATATGGTAGAGGTATATTTACAGCGTACAAGGTTTCTCCCCATGTGATAATCTGACGCGGTCGAGTAACTGCAAAAATCCCCGCGTGGGCTGCCCTACCATTACCCCTCTTTCAACTCGTTTATTTTAAATATTAAACAAAATCATTTCGATAAGACTTTTAAAAAATCTTTTTTAAAACTTAACAATGAGTGAGTGAAAAAAGAGGACTTAACCTCAACATAAATAAAACAAAATGCATGCTGGTGAGCAAAACTTATAAAGCCAACCGAAATACGATCTAGAGCTGAAAAGGCCAGAGCAACATTCAACAACATGAGAAGTTGCGAAATATTCACTAAAAATACGGCTGCTAAAATGCTATGTATTTTCAGTGTTGCTATATGAAGTAAAGGCCTGACCAATAACAAATATATTAATGAAAAAGCTAAAGGCATTGGAAATGTGGGTGTACTGACATATTACCAAAATATCCAACAACTCACACTACCAACGTAGAGGTATTGCGCCAAATGAAAAAAAAAGACCTTTTTTTGTTCATTTCTTAAAAGCTGTTTTAGTTTTACGATAGGTTTTTAATTATGACTGGAGATTTAGATGTAGAAAATTTTTGAGTTTCATTATATATAAAAACATATATAAAGTGATCAGTCATGTCAGTATCAAAAACGATAGGATTAATGTTAATTTACTGTTTTAAATTAGTTTGATTTTTTATAAATATATGATGATATATATTTAATGTTTATTAAAAACTTTTGATATACAATGTGTGTTTTTTATTGAGTGAAGGGGGGAGGGGGGCCGCATCCCAACTGGAACCAGGGCCCGCGGATCTATCAGTACGCTACTGCCCAGAGTAACAAAATTGAACTCATTTCCGCCGGACGAGTTCTGAATTTTTTTTTATTGTCTGTTTGAGATGCACTTTAAGAATGCATTTTTTGTATGCAGTTTTTCAATATTATATCATTGCTCGGGGTCACAAGGTTTCCTGGCGCATTCACGAATTGAATTCAAAAATAATTATTAAGATCCGTCTTGTCGTTTGTTTTTTTCGCAGGTAAGGCCGATTTTATTACTTTATTGCTTCGCCTATATAACTTTTTTCTATTCGTGGTTTCAGTCGTTTCATGAGGTATTTGGTTAAAAATCAAATAAATCTCATGTAGTCGTATATCGCGAACCTTAACTGTTCTGAAAGTCATATTTAATTACCAAAAAAATAGTGGGTACCACTATTCATTCGGCACATCTGATTTCATAAGTCTCAAAAGATCTAGTGTGTGTAAGGAGATCGGGGTCAAAGGACATGCGAGCTGTCGGGGCTATGCCGGTGGTCTTGCCAACTCCGGACAACAACCAGCCAGCCATAAGGCAGGAGCGCCAACATTATTCATCTACTTAGTTCATTCTCAAGTTCGAACATAAGAATGATATCGTGTGGCAGTGACGGGGATATGGTCAACAATAAGGGCTTGGGATAGTCATAATATAAAAATACTTTTATCCTTCTACTCAGATAGGCGTAAAACTAAAATAAGTAAAACTTCTTCAAGTAGAAATATCAAGATTCGATGGAATTTTACCTAGATGAATAGATGGGTTGTGGAATGGAATCTTAAATTCCCCTAGGCTGCTTTATTCATCGTTTGTTTGTATATATACACCGGTATTTTAGGCGTTAACGCCCTTCCGGTAGGGGAGTATCACCGAGAAGTATCTACGGGGAGTATCTACGGGGGAGTATCACCGAGCCGCAAGCCGTTATCTCTTGCCGTACTACTCCCTCATAGGCCGATCAGACGCCCTCATATTCCAGTCTAAGCGCCAGATTCATATTTAGAATTTTATACTGACGCGTTAGCCTTTTTGTTTTCCGATGACCTGGCTGGGCTCGAACTCACATACCTCACGGCGAAGTGAAGTGGCGGTCAGCCGCTATGTTTCCAGCGATAGAAATATTAGATTTTCGGATCTGCAGATTCTGAGTCACACAACAATATATTCTTAACACAGCTGTTAAATGTTTTGATTTTGGTTAATTTTGTCCCTTCACTATTCTTTTTTCTACATTCGATCTACTAGCGCCCTTTTTTCATCCTAGATATGTCAAACTATCTACCTCCTCCATTTGTCCTTCAAGATCCGAAGATCTTCGTAATCTTAGTATACTTAAAAAATCATCATCATCATCCAGCCTGCTGCATCCAAAGTTGAACATAGGCCTCCCCTAATTCCTTCCAGTTTTGTCGATCTTGAGCTTTCTGCAACCAATTTCTAGCAATCCTTTTGACGTCGTCTGTCCATCGTGTAGATGGTCTACCTCTACTTCTTCTGTTTTCTCTTGGTCTCCACACTGTAATTTTTTGGGTCCACCTCCCGTCCTTCATTCTGGCTACATGGCCCGCCCAATTCCACTTCAGCCATATTACTCGC
This sequence comes from Diabrotica virgifera virgifera, assembly GCF_917563875.1. NCBI lineage: Eukaryota > Metazoa > Arthropoda > Insecta > Coleoptera > Chrysomelidae > Diabrotica > Diabrotica virgifera. Next base: position 220,586,225 of record NC_065447.1, read on the forward strand.
CCTATGACATCTGTGACGCCTGTCCTTCTTCTGATTTCTTCGTTTCTGACCCTGTCTCTGAGAGTCAGTCCAAGTGGTGACCGTTCCATTCTTCTTTGGGCCACTCTAAGTTTCGTTGTTGTGGCCTGGGTTAACGATAATGTTTCGGCGCCGTAAGTCATGACTGGAAGCACACATTGGTTGAACGTATATATATAATGGATTTCTACGGCTGTCGCCGCCTCTCCACACCCAGTTTCCAATTTTTGCTATCGTAACACATATCTTCATCTAATTGCCTCGAATCCATTGCCTCCTGAATATTGTCCCTCCAGCTTCTCCGTGGTCGTCCTCTTTTTCTTCTCTCCGGTGGGATCCACTCTAATATTTTTCTCGGCCAGCGAGTCTCATTCATTCTTTTAACGTGACCGAACCATGTCAGCTGTCTCTTTTCAATATCGTCTATTATAGTTTTTTCAACCTTCATATGTTCTATAATTGTTTCATTTCTTACATGTTCTAATCTCGACACCTGACAACTTCTCCTCAAAAGGTCCATTTCTGTACTAAGTAGCTTCGTTTTATTTCTTGCACTTATGTCCCTTTTGAGACATAAGTTCATATGGTTGAACGTATTCCTTTTCAAATAATTTTGATCCTTCTCTGTAATTCGGCAGTTTGATTGTCCCTGGCAATTTGGATTCCATGCCCTAAATATTTATATTTATGGACCAATGCTATTTTGTTGACGTCTACTTTTGAATTTTCGCTTGGTACCAGGTTTGTCATGTATTGTGTGTTTCCAAAATTTATGTTTAAACCAACTTTTTTACAGGCGGCACCTAACTCAGTAAGCATAGTTCTAATCTCTTTTAAGTTGTCTGTTATAAGAACTATGTCGTCTGCGAATCGTAGGTGGGACAGCCTTTCACCGCCGACATTTATTCCTTTGGCGTCCCACTCCAATTGTTTGAAAGCATGTTCAAGTACTGCCGTAAAGAGTTTGGGAGATAACGTGTCTCTCTGTCTAATTCCTCTTTTGATTTTTATAGATTTGGTATCTTTGTGTATTTATTTTATTTAGCGTATGGCTTAAGTATATCACAGAATATAGTTAGATTTATGCATTATACAATGCATCACAAACAGATGTCCAATTTTTTTATATATTCGATTGACCCTTCGGTTGCCATTACAAAGTCTATAGGGTCGCCTGTGTATGCTCTGCGTGGGCAGTCCTGAACAATGTGACTGATCGTCTGTCTTGCAGCGCCGCAGTCACAAGAAGGCGAGGGGAGTTTACCCCATCTGTGGAGGGAGTCGGCGCATCTTCCACAGTTTGTTCGAATTCGATTAAGGGCTGCCCAAATCTTACGGGGACGTTCAAATTCGCCAGGTTTCCCTATGATGTCTGGTAGACTATGGTAATGCGGATCTGTCCTACTTTCCCAATCTTCTCTCCATCGGGTATTTAAGTCAAAGTTGGATTGCTGCAGCGCTTGAGCAGATTGTAGAGGGGGTAACCTGGATCGGAGACGGTTTCCAAGAATATCGGGGATGTCGTTGTGGACTAGAAGCTGGCGACTGTCCATTATTTTGTTATATTCTTTAACCAATGCATGTTCGCGGCGTAGGTTGGGTGGTGCTATATTACTAAGGGTAGGTAGCCACATTGTAGGGGTGGGCTTAATTGTGCCTGTTATCATACGCATAGTACGGTTTAGTTGGGTGTCGACCAGGTGGGTATGCCTGCTATTTAGCCACACTGGAGCACAGTATTCTGCCACCGGATATATCAGGCCAAGAGCAGAGGATCTTAATGTTGATGCTGTGGACCCCCATGTAGTGCCGCAGAGTTTCTGTATTATATTGTTGCGTGTTTTCAATTTTGCTGCTGTTTTCGTCAGGTGTTCTCTGAATGTGAGCGTTCTGTCTAGAGTAACCCCAAGGTATTTCGGGTATTTATTGTGTTTTAACAGCTTGCTATTAAAATACACTCGCAATTCTCTGTTTGCCAACTTGTTGTTTAGATGAAAAGCTGATACTTCAGTTTTTGTAGTACTTGGCTGTAGTCTCCATTTCTTAAGGTATTCGCTGAGGATGGATAAGTCATTCGTGAGAGTGATTTCTGTAGTTTCTAAAGATTGGTGGCTTGTTGCAAGGGTCCAGTCGTCAGCATATCCAAACTTCCGAGATTCGGTTTCAGGCATGTCAGCAATATAGAGGCTGAAAAGTAAAGGGGCAAGGACAGAACCCTGTGGAAGACCATTGTTAAGTTTCATCTGTCTACTCGTCTCCTTTCCCATTATAACCTGGAAGGCTCTGTTGGTCAGCATGTTGTCAATGAGGTTAATTATCTTTCTGCAGGGGATAATGCGGGCCAGTTTATATATTAATCCCTGTCTCCAAACAGTATCATATGCTGCTGTTAGATCTATAAATACTGTTGCTGTCTTTTGTTTCTTTCAATCTTTGTGTAGTCGGACGGCTATGGTTGCATTATTGGATATGTTCGCTATCAGTTTGGAAAAACAACTTAAAAAATATTTGTCAAAAATCAATGAAAAATCAATCAGATATAAAAAATGAGTCCTTTAAAAATGACGTTACAGTGTTAAAAAACCGCAGTTCTAGTAGATACAGAACTGACTCTACTATTTGACATCAAGTTAAGAGTGAGTCAGGGAGACGCACTACCAACAATGCTGTTCAAAGTAGTTCTTGAGGCAGTTATCAGAAAAATCAATGTCACTGGCCATATAAATACCAAAGCAGTACAAATTACTGCATATGCGGACCATATCAAGTAACGACTAAATCAAGCATTCACGGAAATTGATCCTGGAGCACGAGAAAGAGTACTTAAAATAAAAGAAACAAAAACGAAGTACATGACCGTCAAGTCAAGAGAACACCAGACAATGAAAATTTTATCGCAATAGACAACTATACTATTGATCTGTGAATGCCTTCACATATCTGGGCACAGAAATCAATCATAAGAATTCCGTAAGTAGCGAAATTAATGCACGAATTTGCAGTGGGAATCGAACATACTATGCTAATAAAAAATTGATGACATCCAAATGATTAGATAAAAGTTCCAAAATGACTATCTACGGAACATTGATTGGACCCAGTAACCTATGGTTATGAAATCTGGGTGGTGACAAAAAATATGAAGCCCAACTCAGGACATTCGAGAGAATGATACCGAGAAAAGTATATATGACCCGGTGCAAGAGAAAGACAGCATATTATGGAGAATCAGGAGAAATGACGAGGTTAACGAATTGAATGAATGGTATGATATTGCAAGATTTATGGAAGGTCAAAGACTGTCATTCTGAAGAAATCTTTAGGGAAGCTTTGGATGACAGGCAAGAGGGAGTAAGGCTAGGCGGAGAAGTAATCAACAATATTAGATACGCTGACGATACAGCCATTCTTGCTGAAAATTTACAAGATCTTCAGACACTACTAAATCTAGTCAGTGAAGCAAGTTATCGGAGAGCGGCCTTAAAATCAACATTTCAAAAACAAAGTGGATGGCAGTTGGAAAAAATATTAATATAGATCAAGGTCAGCTTTCTCTTGATGGAGAGGAGTTAGAACGGGTAAATCATTTCAAGTACCTTGGCAGCTGGTTAAATGTAAATTGTGACTCTGATGAAGAGATAATAATTAGGATCGAAATATCACGGAAGGCTTTTATGACCTGGAAACCAGTTTAATGCAACAGAAACCTGTCGATGAATATTCGAAAGAAGGTGCTGAAATGTTATGTGTGGTCTATCCTATTGTATGATTGTGAGACACGGACGTTAAAACCCACAATGCTAAACAAAATATAAGCATTCGAATTGTGGTGCTATCGACGAATCCTAAAGATATCGTGGGTTTCGCACACTTCCAATGAAGATGTTCTTCAAATGCTGAATTCAGAACGTCTGCTCGTAAGCATCATACAGAGGAGAAAAACAGAATACTTCGGCCATATAATTAGAGGACCTAAATACCATCTGCTTCGCCTTATAGTACAAGGAAAAGTGGAGGGAAAGAGATGGATTGGTCGAAAGAAACTTTCATGGCTACGTAATATTAGACAATGGTGTGGCTGCACAGTAGAAGAATTATTTCGCGCAGCAGCCGATAGAGAGAGATTTCAGGAAATTGTAAACATGATGACGGCCAACGTCTGAATACAGACACGACACCTAAAGAAGAAGAGAAAGACTGTCATAGCTGGGACATGTCCAAAGATAAGAAGATGCACAAACTACAAAGAAAATATTACAATCGAAAACGATAGGAAGGCGAAAAAAAGGAAGACCCAGAAGGACATGATCGCATGACGTGGAAGACGACTTAAAAACCATGAACATAAGACAGTGGAGGAGAAGAGCACAAATGAAAGGAGATAGCCAGATAGGCAAACACTTATCCAGAGCTATGATGCTAAAATAAGAAGAGGAAGAAGAAAAATATGATTTGTAATGTAACTTAAATATGCGTTTATACCAATAAATCAAAACACGCAATTATGTTGATCATTAAGAGTAGGGCACTATACCGCATATCAGATATGCGATTCAGTGTACGGAGAATAGGGCCACTGCAAACTAAGTGAGAACTTTGTTGACAACGTTGCCGCTCTCAACGGCAGCGGTTGTGAAAAGTAGTATTAGGCAGGTACTTGCAGAGGATTATCGCTGTTAACTACTCATCATCATCACGTAGCGCTACAACCCTGGGTGGGTCCTGACTGACTGTATAACTTTCTTCCAATTTGTTCGGTCTTCCATCAACGTGGGGTCAAATGGGATGTTCATTTTTCGGAGATATGCTTGGATGTTATCTCTCCATCGCATTCTCGGACGTCCGAGTAGTCTTTTGTCTGTAGGAATCTCCTCTCATACCAGTCTTACAAGTCTCTCGTTATGAAGTCTGTGCACGTGGCCTGCCCATCTTAGTCGCTGTTATTTAATTTCTTGGACAATATCGGTGTCATTGTAGAGTTCTTTTAATTCGAAGTTGGTTTTGATCCTATACTGGTTTGTGTTAATGTCGTGGTGAGGTCCGAAAATTTTTCTAAGTATTTTTCATTCAAAACGTCTGAGCTTTTCTTCGTTTGATTTGGTCATGGTCCACGTTTCTTAACCATATGTTAGTACAGGTCTGACGATGGATTTATAGATTTTGATCTTGGAAATTCTTGTAAGATTTTTTGATTTTATAAGCTTATCCAGTGCGAATAGACAGCGATTTGCTGATTGAATTCTGTCTTTTATTTCTTCAGTAACATCGTTGTCAGCTGTGATTACGGCCCCCAGATACTTAAAACGTTGTACTCTTTCGAAATTGAAGGTGTTGACCGTCACATTTTGTCCTATCCTGTCTCTTCGTGTCGTTCTATTTATACACATATATTTCGTCTTCTCTTCATTAATCCTCAGCCCTACTTCACTTGTTGCTCCTTTCCACCTTGCTGAAAATGGCTTTTGTAGATAGGATGGAGTCTCTAACGAGATCAGTGTCATCTGCGTATGCTAGTAATAACTTGGGACCTTGAATCGATAGCAGTTCTGTTTTTATTTCGGCCGACCTCATGGATTTCTCTCATACAAGTTTAAAAAGTAATGGAGATAACGCATCACCCTGTTTTAGTCCACTGTTGATTTCGTCAGACAGTTTATTATTTACACGTACTTTTGATATTCCACCCTCCATACAGACTTTAGTCATCCGAATGAGTTTCTTTGGTATTGAGAACTCCGCCATGGCATTCCATACTTGGCTTCTTTTTACGCTGTCATATGCCTGTCGAAAGTCTATGAAGAGATTGTGTATGGGTCTGTTATACTCCGATCCCTTTTCTAGAAGCTGTCTCAGCGTGAATAGTTGATCTATTGTGGATCTGTTTGCCCTAAAACCGGCTGTTAACTACTGTGAAATACTAAAGGAGGATTTAGTTATGATAATTCACAGAATGACAATCCAGCTTGCAATATACAACCATACTGATTCTAACGTTCGAAACGGAGATAAGAATAGAGGGTTAAATTTTGGATTTATAAAAACAGTCAATATATTAATATTTGATTAAAAATGCTAATCAACATCACCTTGAAAAGTATTTTATAACATGTATACCTACGTAAGACGTTGCTAGTATTTATTAGCCAAGAAATTATATCCTTGAAAAAAATTGTCAGTTACGCTGATGCTATTATATAGTCATAAAGCAATAAAGAGGACCTTCTTTGGATTAAATGTTGATAAATATAATATGTGCAAAGCTAAGAGTACCAATAAAGGAATCTGCCAAGAATATAAATTGATTTAATTTAGAGCCATTAATTTCGCAATTAAAGAGATGAGTCTCGAGGTTAAGGTGCAGGAAAGTTGATTAAGACTTTTCTCTTCTTTGCTCTAGGGGTTAGCCGTCGACTTACACGTTGCTTGCGCTTTGTCAGGATTACCAGTTGGCGTATAAGTGTGTTGATGTATTGTAACCTACATACTTAAATTTCCAATAGTCTTGAAAATTTTTATATCGGATAAAATTATTAATATTATTATTATTATCCCGGTTATTTATAGCGTTCTGCGCCTTCGCCAAAAAACTGTAGATACCGAAATTTTATTTTTTGAAACACAAACCAAATTCTCTTCCTATAATATTTTTAAGACCAATACAAACCGAGATACGGCATGTTAAAGGTTAGCTTTTTTCGTCAAATGCATAATTTGAAATATTCAAAGCCAAATAATGGGAAAATTTGCATTTTTCGAGGAAAACTTAAATAATTTTTTTTCATGTATACAATTACACCTTTCAAAAAAATAATAAAAGTTTCTAGCATGAAAATTAAGCGACTTATAATCAAAAAAATGTCGGTATCTGCTTTTCTCTACGAAAAAATCAGTGAAAACAACCCCCTAACTACCTTCCTAATTCAAAATTTGTCTTCACCTTTCTGTAGTTCCTTTTATATTTATATTATAAATACACTCAAGGAGTTTGACCTATTTCAAATGCATAATTTTGGAAAAATTGTAGTTTAAAGAAAAATTGATTTTTTGCAATTTGGTATTTTTCACTTTTTACTTAAAAAAAATATCTCCGAAAACACTGAAGATCCGAAAAAAATTATAAACTGATAAATTGTAGCTTTTTTAATGACTAAAATTACGCTGTGCATAGATTTTCATCCCAGTAAATAGTTAGCCAGATATAGCTGTTTAAAGCCTCTATTTACCAGCAAAATTCCTCTTATTCGAGCCCTTTAAACCCGCCCCAATTAAAAACTAAGGGATCTTACGGAATTTAATTTACACAGTCTTATAGCTCTTTAAAAATCCTACAAAACCATTTTTGAAGGAACTTTTTATCGCCAAAAATATATAGAATATTTTTCGAGGTATTCTCAAAAACCCTCTAAAAAAGTCGATTTTTTCGTCGAAAAACTGTTATTTTCAAGCGCGAATAACTCGAAAAATATTAGTTTTACGAAGATAATGTAAAAAAACATTTTTTTCTTAGAATCACTTTTTCCATCGAATTACATGGTTAAAATGTAATAAAAAATTCCCACCCCCGAGATGGGATAGCAACCACTCCCAAGGTTTTAGCGTTTGATAGAGGCATGATATAGAAAATGATCTTTGGACTATTCCCTACCTTCTGTGAAAATTTCAAGTAAATGCATGCTGGACGAAAAAATGGCGAGCCAAAATGCTTCATTTCCTCAATCGACTATTGGGGCCGACCGACCGGCTCTGTCCCGTCATACAGCTGACCGACTATAATAACTTTTATTTATATTTAATTTTGAATATGTGTACTGACTTTCAGCCTTAGTAAACGGAAATAATAACCTTCGTAGGAAAGCAACTTTGATACCCTCTCAGTAACCCCTGTTCTACGTTTCGCTTGACCGACTGCAGTATGTTTCTCTACACACTCACAGTAATCAGCTGTGAAAAATCTAGCTTTAGTAAATTTAAGAGATTTTTCAAAGCTGCCTCTCCGTCTAATATAGTTTTGTGATGTCTCTTGCGGTGCTTCATATACGCAGATGATGTAAACTTGATGGGAAATCGGATGCTTAACTAATTATATATTACATGGTGTGAGCTGTGATTTAATATAAAACTGTAGAGCACACAAATAAAAATGTCACCCAGGAATAGCTTCCGAATTATTTAAAACAGACGGTAACGGTATCGGATATGGCTAAACATAATTTTCAAGAGTAAGAACAAATATGTTGAAGAATCGTAACCGCAGAAGCAGTTATCAGCAATGATCGTCATAGAGGTTCACTCACCCGGCGGCGGCGCATTGTTTTCTGTGTATTTACTGATGCCGTTCGCCGATTTACGACTAGATCTTTGTCTGACGGGCCCATCTCTCCTCTTCTCTTCTCTTCGCATTACAGTTGGAACGATAATCAACCCTAGTTTATTAATGGCCTATCGGCGGCTATCTACACTGGTACGAACGCTCTAGGCCAGTTACAATAATCAATTCTGACCAAAACCTACATTAGAGATTTGCCAAAATACTAAGGGCCGGTTGTTGGAATAATCAAAAATGGAATCAACTGATCATTATCAAATACAGTCGAACCCGCTTATTGGAGTAGCCTTCGTGACAAGCAAAAATATTCCTATACCCGGGATATTCTAATAACCGATCATTGGTAGCTAGTAGAAAAGTTTCGGGACCTCAAAATTTTATTCCTTAAACCGGGATATTCCTTTAACCGGTATTCTAATAAGCGGGTTCGACTGTATTTAATTACTGTCACCAACTGTCAATTGTGTCAATGTCAACTTTGTTTGGGTTGCTGAAAACATAATTGATTACAATTATGACATTTATTATTCAATTATATTAATTAATAATTAATAATTAATAATCAATAATTAATAATTAATAATTAATAATTAATAATTAATAATTAATAATTAATAATTAATAATTAATAATTAATAATTAATAATTAATAATTAATAATTAATAATTAATAATTAATAATTAATAATTAATAATTAATAATTAATAATTAATAATTAATAATTAATAATTAATAATTAATAATTAATAATTAATAATTAATAATTAATAATTAATAATTAATAATTAATAATTAATAATTAATAATTAATAATTAATAATTAATAATTAATAATTAATAATTAATAATTAATAATTAATAATTAATAATTAATAATTAATAATTAATAATTAATAATTAATAATTAATAATTAATAATTAATAATTAATAATTAATAATTAATAATTAATAATTATTAATTAATAATTAATAAGGGAGCGTTCAAATATTACGTAATGCAGGTGGGGAGGGGGTCAAAAATCTTCAAAAATTGCGTTACACAATAGTTAAACGCCCATTACAGTGCGTCAAGTAGGGAAGGAGGGGGGTCAAAAATCTTCAAAACACGCGTTACGTAATAATTGAACGCTCCCTAATTAATAATTAATAATTAATTAATAAATCAATTATATTAATGATCACAATGATAATTAACATAATTGATTACAATCAATTGATTGACGTACGAATGGAGGCTGTTGTTATTTGATTGTTGTTAAGGGTCCTAATTATAATCCACTTCTTAATTAGCGTTCGAACAAACAGCCCTAAGGGCCAGTTGTTCGAACGCTAATCAAAAATGGGATCTACTGATCATTATCAAATATTTAATTACTGTCACTAACTGTCACTGTCAACTTTGTTTGGGTTGCTGGAAACATAATTGATTACAATTATGATATTTATTAATCAATTATGTTAATAATTGTTATGATAATTATTAATTAATTAATTATCATATTAATTAATTAATTATCATAATGATAATTAACTTAATTGATTACAATCAACTGATTGACGTACGAATGAGGAGTTGTTATTTGATGGTTGTTAAGGGGACTTAATTATAATTAACTTCTTGAGTGAAAATAATTGATTGGTAATTGGAATAGAAAATTGATTTTAAACTTACTCATAAAATAGGAGGAACTTGGGATGGCAAGAATGAGAGGGAGACACGATAAAATAGGAGGTAGTCAGGGAAGATTAGGAGGAGACGAGATAAAATAGGAGGGAGTTAGGAAAACTTAGAGGGAGATACTATAAAATAGGAAAATTAGAGGGTGACACGATAGGATAAATTGGACTCAGATGATATAGAGGTAATCACAAAAATTGAAAGCAGTCGTTAAAAAATTAAGTGAAGTGACTGTAGATGGCAATTAATTGAAACTCCCTCCACATGTGGACGGGAAAATTTACTAGTCATCAATAACTCCTCATATTAGCAAGCTACAGACCGACATAGCGTCGAAAACGTCGTCATAAAGGTTCAGTCACACGTCGCCGGCGGTGGCGCATTGTTTTTCGTGTATAATATTATATAGTGTAACATGTACGGGGGTTGTGCGCCACTGGCGAGAACTGATGTTCTCCGGGATGCGAATTTACAAAAGCTATACTAATTCTGTCATGAAGGCGACTGATTTCGAGTAAGTTTTGTATGCAGAATATTAGTTATATATTCTATAGTCTATACTATTACGGTCCACAAATTAACTGTATTGGTGTAGGATTTGTAAGCGAAATTTTTGATTATTGTTGAGTAAATGTCTATACTGTTTCAATCATGGACGTATACATTTACAAGATTTATACGTTTATATAAAGACTAAGATATAATCATTAGATATCAAATTTTATTAATAGTACTAGTCAAAAAATATGATTTTCTCTCAAGAGTAAAGCCTCATTATATTCCACAATATGTATTGAAAATTGTTATTATCGAAAGTTCTTTGGAATTAAAAACTATGTTCTAATGAGCAACTACATTCTTCTAATTGAAAAAAAAAAATTTTTTTGGCGATACAAAACATCATTTTTATTTAAGTATGATAACTCCGAAATTATTAATTTTAACAAAAAAGTTATTCTTAATAAAAAGTTTTTCACGTTCTGCAAAGTAAGCGTCAATCATAATATTTCATATTTTATCAATTTTATACGTGGTATGTCAAAAAATGAATTTCACTCAAGAGTAAAGTACCTTTATTTTGCACAATATTGAACAATTTTATTATAAAAAGTTGTTCAGAATTAAAAAAGATGTATAAGTATACAATTACATCTTTTAAATTGAAATATTTTGAACTATAAAGGTACTTTACTCTTGAACGAAATTCATATTTTTTGACAAACCTCGTATAAAATTGATAAAATTTGATAAATTATGGTTGTATCTTAGTTTTCAGGCCATACAAAACTTTTTATAAAGAATAACTTTATTTTCGTAAAACTAATAACAAAGAATATAGAGCTTATAGAAGGGTACTGCCCAGTAACGTTTCAGCATAGGATTTTGTGCACCAACTGAGTTGGTGCATGTGGCCTGACAAAAACTACGGTATTTTCATGGGACAAATAAACGTGATCATCTGTTTCATTCAAACTCTTCTTCTAGGAGAGTATAATATATTCTTTGCTAATAATATCGGAGTTATCATAAATAAAAATGATGTTGGGTATCAGTAATTTGAAAAAAAAATTTTAAATTTTTATTTTAATTAGAAGAATGTAATTACATATTAGAACATTATTTTTAAGTCCAAACAAATTTTCGTAATAACAATTTTCAATCTTGTGAAATATATAAAGGTACTTTACTCTTGAGATAAATTCATATTTTTTGACATTCCTCGTACCCTACTGATAAAACTTGATATCATATGATTGCATCTTAGGTTTTAGACCACGCAGAACTTGTTATGAAGAATAACTTTTTTTTCGTAAAATCAAAAATAAAAAACTTTAGAAATGGTTCCCACTTACAGGGATATAGTGTATATACTCGTACATTAGTAGTTATTCATTTGTTTTTAATTTTTAATCATACCAAAATATATCTTATTCATTTTAATTTTCAAAATATATCTAAATTATATGATATAATAATAAATCCACTTAAGTAAATGCTTTATTAGTTTTACTTACATGACTGAAACAGTATAGACATTTACTCAATAATAATCAAAAATTTCGCTTATAAATCCTAGACCAATACAGTTAATTTGTGGACCGTAATAGTATAGAGTATGTAACTAATATTCTGTATACAAAACCTACTCGAATTCAGTTGCCCGCACGACTGAATTAGTATAGCTTTTGTAAATTCGCCTCCGGCGAAGAACCAATTCTCAAAGCAAATCAATTAATTCTGAACCATTAATTTGGATTTCAAGCGAAACATGTCCCCATTGAGTAAGTCTACCGAGATAAAAACATATATAAATCCTTTGAAGATCAACAATAGTGCTCTGCTATATGTTTAGATATCGTACAAGCCTTCGAAAAATTGGGCATGATGGACTGTTATACAAAATCAGGAAAAGCTTACCAAAAAACATTCTTCTTATCCTCAAATTTCAGAGGAGTATACTTGGTCCGATCCTCTGTAATGTCTATAACATTTACACAGCTGATGTTCTCACTAGCAAAAATATAAACATCGCAACCTATACAGATAATACCGCTTTTATAGCATCTCACAAAAATCCTGCCTTTGTTTCTCAAATTCTTCAAATCACTTGGATTATATTTCCTCTTGTTTAAAAATCTGTTCAATGAAAAATAAATCTATACACGTCACCTACAACCTACGAAGAAGTAGCTGTTCAACTGTGTTTTTTGAAATGATCAGCCCTTGTAACAAATAGAGATCCAAAATATCTGGAAATCGATCTAGACCGACGATTAACTTGAAGTACACATATTTGCTAATAGAAAGCAACTGGGCTTAAATCTTAGCAATTTGTACTGGATGTTAGGTCGCAAATCGCAACCAACAGTTACCAATAGATTGCTAATTTACAAAGTTGTCCTAAAACCGATATGGAGCGACAGAATTCAATTGTGGGGACAAATCTCTCTTCAACCCTGACCCACCGGAGGGAGTGTAGTGGTCGAAGTGATGTCGTGTATTGTCCGTCTCCAAAAGATCTCTGTCTCTGGCCATTTCTTTTAACTCATGCATTGGTCTTTTTCATATTCCTGTAATTTGGGGGACAGCACCCCACTCAAATATCGAAATGCTACAAAGATTTCATTCAAAGTAGTTACTAAGGATTATCGTAAACACTTCATGGTATGGAACTAGCAGTGTTATTACTCATGATTTTAAAATAAAATCTGCGAAAGACGAAGATCTCTTCCACGTGATCTGCTTGTCAGATTTTTCGAACCTAGGTACTCCTTTATAGTGTAGTTTTGTGTAGTAGTTAAGTTTCCATATCCAACCTTAGATATGTAAAAGGGAGCTATCACTGGACAGTTTTCCTAAAGGCTTTGTTACTGTCATTCATAACGTTCTACGACGTCTTCCGATTCTCAATCGCCATTGCTATCGATCGTAGCACATGTCTTAGTTCAAGCCTCTTTCTCTGATTTCCCTATGGATTCCTTCTCCTTCTATCCAGCTTTTCCTAGGTCTTCCTCTTTTCCGCCGTCCTTTTGGTGCCCATCGTAGTACTTGCTTGGTTCATCTGTCGTCTTCTATACGTTGTACGTGGCCAAACCATTTTAGTAGCTTTGTTTTTATATCGTCCATTATTGTATGCTTTACATCCATTATCTCCAATATTCTTGTATTTCTGATATTTTGTATTCTTGATATACCAGCATATCTTCTCCAGAAGTCCATTTCAGTTGTTCTGAGCATATTTTCGGATTTTTCTTAAAGTGGCCAAACTTCGCTGCTGTATGTTATAATGCCCTTAACAATGCTGTTATAGATGTTATGTTTATTTTCTTTGGAGATACTTTGGTCCCATAGGATTTTGTTCAATAGTGCGATAACTTTCCTTCCTTGTGTGCACCTTTCTTGGATATTCTTGTCTAATGTTCCATATTGTGTAATTTTAAGACCCAAGTATCTATATTCCTGACAGTGATTAATAGTTATTTCATTTTCCAACGCTAGATCCTGCTGTATACCTCCAACGCACATATATTCTGTTTTCTTGGTATTCACTTCTAAACCCCAGTCCCGGTACTCTTCTATGATTTTTCGGGTCATATATTTAATATCGTGATAATCCTGGGCCATAAGAATCTGATCATCCGCAAAACATCGAGTGTATAGCATGTTATCATCATTTAGCGGTATACCCATATTCTTACATTTCCTTTTCCAGGATTTCAAAACTTTCTCTAAATATATTTTAAATAGTGTCGGTGATAGACAGCAGCCCTGTTTAAGACCCTTATTCACTTCAAATCCTGACGAGATTTCCTTGCCTAGCTTAACTTTTGCTATATTATGGTGTTTACAGCTTTAATGAGGTTCAGACTGATGTTAGTTTTTTCGACGGCTTCCCAAAGTTTACTTTGTGTGTGGTACAGTATCGTATGCTTTTTTAAGTCTATGTACATACACTAAATTCAGTTCTTGATTGTGGGCTATTTGTTTGTCTATCAACTGTGTTACACAATATAGGTGGTCAGTGGTGGATCTGCCAGTGCGGAAACCGGCTTGCTCTTCGACCTCTAAGTCCTTGTATTCTTCTTCTGTTTTTTTTACTGTCATTATCATTTGCCTATTGTAAATTAAATGGGATGTTTATATAAAAAAGTATGTCTGTGTAAAAATTATCCTAGGAGCTTTATTTCTAAGTTACGCTGTATATATAAAAGCTTTTAAAACAAGCTCAATCGAGGGATATAAAATATCAATTGTACTGGCCTAAGTGGCGAAACCTCAGCAGCAACGAGTGCAAGTAGCGAAAGAGTGCAGGAAGCCAACTAAGAACCAACAATTACCGGAGCATCGCATCCGACAAATTAATTGTTGACTGGTTCGTCACAATTCGATCGTAAATCTCGAGGTTCGGTCCGGCTTCAACGTTGGATGCAACTTTCATTCAATGCAGATTTGTCCCCCTGAGGCTCATGCCATAACTGATAACTGATATACTTCTTTGCCTTACCGGGATTATTGTATTGTAATGTATTAACCAGAAGTGCAGTTACGTGTGACTGGCAAAAAATTTAACAGTAATATCGGCTTGTACTGATTTTAGCGGTGCGTATTTATTCCAAGTAGATTAAAAATATTTCATGAAAATTCAATTCAAGTATACACAGGTCTGTATGCATTCAAGTGTGCATACAGGGGGCTGGAAGGTTCCTTTACACAGTACTTATTACAGTAATTAAAGTTTTATTACAGCGCCAATGTTTGTTGGCGTTCTGGCTATTTTGCTATTTTGCTCTCGCTAGCCGTAAACGCCTGAACCAGTGGATTGGAGGACGTTCTCCAAATATTCTGCACCAATGTTTAAACATTTTTAATTCATTTACTCTTTTGTAGGAGTATGAAGG
This sequence comes from Diabrotica virgifera virgifera, assembly GCF_917563875.1. Taxonomy (NCBI): domain Eukaryota; kingdom Metazoa; phylum Arthropoda; class Insecta; order Coleoptera; family Chrysomelidae; genus Diabrotica; species Diabrotica virgifera. Next base: position 220,601,648 of record NC_065447.1, read on the forward strand.
AATCTTTCTTGTTGGAACTTACCACGCTGAGCAGATGAGTTGTGGATTATTTAAAATTCTCTCATCTTAATTTCCTCAGCATCCTGCTTGATTTATAAATTTTGAAAATCTCAGGAGGTGCAACCAAAAAAGTATTCCACCTGTTGTCAATCTGGTGGTATGGAGACCATATTTATTGTCGTTTTCTGTGCTACTTCGATTGATAACTTAGTTTGTTTTTCGGTAGATGGCTCTAGTTCATCCGTGACATTTCTATCTTTGCAATTCGGAAAGGCCCAAAGTATGATGCGTGGAGAAATCGGAGAGAAGAGGATATGGGACTACTGATGAGGGAGAAAAGACCTCCGAAACCGGTATAGACTCTTCCTGTACTCTCCGATTTAACCAGAGTATTATGCAGCTGCTGAATTTTCGTGTTACAAAGAAATTGAAAATGTTTATACATTTTTAATTCATTTACTCTTTTGTAGGAGTATTAAGGAATCTTTCTTGTTGGAACTTACCACGCTGAGCAGATGAGTTGTGAATTATTTAAAATTCTCTCATCTTAATTTACTCGGCATCCTGTACGATTTATAATTTTTGAAAATCTCAGGAGGTTGTAACCAAAGAAAGTATTCCACCTGTTGTCAATCTGGTGGTATGGGAACGATATTTATTGTCGTTTTCTGTGCTACTTCGATTGATAACTTACTTTGTTTTTCGGTAGATTAGACCCGTGTTGAGCTGCCCCCCCCCCACTTGTAAAAACTAAAAAACAAATAGCCCTGATTTATGAGCTATTTATGAGCTTTCATATTCCGCAAACTAAAAATTTTGAGCTCGTTCCACTGAGCAGGAATTTAATACTTTAGTGGGGGGGCTGAGTCAGCCCCCCCACTACTTAAAAATAGGAATATTGAATCGGTTTTTGCGGCAGAATTACGAGCTATTTATGAGCTCATGAAATTATATAGTTTCGATTTTTGAGTTCATCCCCTTCACCCCCAAACAACCCTTTAATTGATTTAACTTAAGAGAAAAATGCTGAGAAAACTTAAAATATATTGTATTGCGGATATAATTCCTATAGCTTATATACTCTAAGAATAAACTATTAAATCACGTGCATTTCGATTATTGAGCCACAACTCCTTCGCAAGAAAACCACCCTATCTTCCCGGCTTAAGAGAAAGTTGTACTTAAAATGCATTAAATTAATTATTTGGCGACTACATATCATTTAATAATTTATAAGCTCTCAAATTACGTGCATTTAGATCAGTAATTTGCAATTTATTTTGTATAGTGCAGTCACTGAAGGTAAAAATCAACGATTACCTTCAATTTCGGTGAACCTTCATCGATTTTGACGAAAATTGGTCAGTGGCTAGAGGATACCTTAAGAAACAAAGGTGACATGGTACCACCTTGCGCCTTTACCCTGAGGGTGGCTACCGCCCCTTCTCGGGGGTGAAAATTATTTTATAAAAAATAACTGCAAAAATCTATAAAAGAACAAATTATAAGCAAAATTTATTATATAAAGTTATTAAAATAAGTCAATACTTTTTAAGTTATTAAACAAAAATGCATGTTTTGAAGCGGTTTTTCGTAAATCACTGAAAAACTAAGTTTTTACAAAAAAGTTAATAGTAGGTTAATTCGTATAGCTTATATTTTAAGAATAAACTCTTAAATCACGCGCCTTTTGATTGTTGAGCTACAACCCCTTCGCAAGAAAACCATCCCATATTCGCGGCTTAAGAGAGAGTTGTACTTAAAATAATTTAAATTAATTATTTGGCGACTAGATATCATTTAATAATTTATGAGCTCGCAAAATATACGCATCTCAATTATTGAATTGCCATTTTCTTTCTATAGTGCAGTCACTGAAGGTAAAAATCAACTATGACCTTCGATTTCGGTAAATCTCCATTCATTTTCACGAAAATTGGTGAGTGGATAGAGGATACGTCAAGAAAGAAAATTAACCATAACAACTTAGCCGGGGTATATGTCACCCCTTCTCGGGGGTGAAAATTACTTTATTAAAAATAACCCCAAAAATCAAGAGAGCGACAAATTCTAAGCAAAATTTGTTATATAATGTTATTAAAATAAATCAATACTGTTTGAGTTATTTTTTTAAAGATCAAATATTTTAATTTTTGTGAAAGAAAATGCATGCTTTGAAGCGATTTTTCATAAATAACTTAAAAACTGTAAGTTTTTACAAAAAAGTTTTCATCACTAAAATTGAAGCTAATAAAAATATAATAAATTGCTGACTTGAAAAACCCTTTATTGTAAATTTAAAGTAAGTTATAGGTAATTAAATGTATAGTTTTTTCTGCGACTATTCAAATCTAAGGATTCAAGCTTAAATAACGGGAAAGAGATGCATTTTATAACGCTTACTAAATACTTGTCAAAGTACTTAGAAATACCTATCAAATGAGCTCCAGAAAAAGTTGATAGCATCAAAATTTATACTCCAAAAATTTTTACAAAAAAATGAATTTTTTTTTGAATCACTCTGTTAATTTTTATGATATCAGGTACATCCAACTATTTGAAAGGTAATTTCAAGAGCTATAAAACTGTATTACATTTAGGCCCGATACTTTATGTCTCGATTTACAGCCGGTTAGTTCACCGGGGTTTAATCGTGACCTTTTTAGGGTCTCTTGCGTTGTAATAAATGCAATTATAAGTATTATTATTATTCTTATTTATAATCATAATAATACTTGTAATTGCATTTATTACAACGCAAGAGACCCTAAAGAGGTCCCGATTAAACTCCGGTTAACTAACCGGCTGTCAACCGAGATATAAAGTACCGGCTTAATCTTTCAAATACTTTATTTTTTAGGATAATAGGTTAAAGGGCTCCAGTTACATTGTTCTCGTAGTAAAATTTAGGCTTAAACTTTTCTATCTTCGTTATTTTGATTCATACATAAATCAAAAGACAAGTAAAATCTTTGCTAATAAAAAAAAACTCAAATTTCGTTATCTATAATTTTTTACGTAAATCGAGTATTGTTGGAGTTATTATTTTAAATATGATCTAAAAAATTAAAGTATTTGAAAGATTAAATATTTTACAGTTTTATAGCTGTATACTTTATAAATATAAATTTTGATGCTATCAACTTTTTCTGGAGCTTATTTTTGATAGGTACTTATTTCTAAGTACTTTGACAATAGCCCAATAAATGACCGTTTTGGAGTGTAATTTCCAGGGGCAACTCCGAATTGCATGAAAATTTGCATTAAGGTTCTACTTATCCTCCACTTCAAAGTTGAATTTGTGCCGTTGGTTGCTTTTACTTGGGGGGTGATATTTACCCCTTCTCGGGGGGTGAAAAACACGTGTTTAAAATGAGGCCGGAAATGGATAAATTGACTTATTTTAAGCACCTTTTATTCTATAAAGTTTTTTACGTAAGTCAATACTTTTCGAGTTATTCGCGATTTAAAATGTTGATTTCTCGGCAAAAAACTACGTTTTCAGACGGTTTTTCCCAAATAACTGAAAAAGTAAATATTTTATCGAAAAAAATATTTTTACCAAAAGTGTAGCCTATAAGAAAACGAAAAAAATGATGTACGAGTAAAGTCTACATATTGAGTAGAAGCAAAGTTGTTGTAACTCATGAAAAATACGTTCTTATTCGTCTAATTCCAAATCGAATAATTCAACGCCAAATTACCGACGAAAGAAGAATTTTTCGGGAAAACCTTATTAACATTTTAAAAGTATCGAAAAAAAGCTTATTATTTGTTTTTTACAAAAGTTTACAGCATTAAAAATAAACGAGTTACACTGAAAAAAAAAAAATTTGGCCCCTTTTTTTGGTAAAAAAATCGTGAAATCCTCCCTCTATTTAGCACCCTAAATGAAATTAATCGTTTGGCTTTACCATATATTTTAACTGTATGTGTATTGTTTATATGATCTGTAAGGTTGATTGGTTTGAAGTGCTTATTTTCGAAAACATTTGGTTTTATAGTAATAAAAAATTTTTTGAAAAATTTCATTTTTTCAAAATAATTTAAAAAATATTAGTGATAAGAAAAATCTTAAAGAATAAAAAATGTAGGTTTTGCTATTATAAATATGATAGTTTATTTTGTTTCTCCAGAAGACTAAAACTGGTTAATATATGGCTGTTCAAAATTTGCATACACTCATGTTTAGTGACCCATTCAAGCTGTGACGTTCCATCACTTATCTAAGTAATTATTAATGGGAACACCTTATTTAATTATGGTTAAAATTATTTTTCTCGTAATTAAAACAAGCCGTTCGCACAAAATCCTCTGGATGACGTCATACCTAGGTACTGTGGCATCACTGATAGATTTTTGAAGTTGGCATTGACGCCGGTCGCCAGCTGTCATCAAGTCGAACGGAGCAAGGAGGGTGATTGTTCTCGTGATTGTTCTCTGCGAAGTGCCAAGAAGGGCGGTGTAATCTCTTACAATAAGTGATTGAGAAAATTATATTTTAGCCGCATGGTTCAATTATTACTGTATTGCCAGTTATTTTATTAAGTTTGTGTTTGAATCAAAGTGACGAAATATAATGAAACTGTAAGAAGAAGGATTTTGCACCGGTATGTTTTTTATGTGTACTAGTTTTTCATTATGGCGTCCTAGTTTTGGCCATTGTAATATTATTTTCATTATGGATTGAATTTAAATCAAGTCATCGATTGGCTTTGATGTAGAATATTGCAGTGTCTATAATGTATCCAGAAAATATCTCTAAGAATATACTTAATATGTGGTTATGTTCATCAAAATTTTCCAGTTCTGAAAACCTATTGAAAATTATGTCATGACTTCCTGAAACTTATTAAATCTTACTTTATAGACTTCATAATTCTTTTCCCATATCTAGTATGTTCATATATTTCCACAGTACCTATTTCTTTATACAATACATATACAACTACTTTTGAAAAAAAAAAACATATTATTTGTTAAAATAACAAAAATATCACATCCAACATTTAAATTGTAAGTTTTCTTGTCTATTCTAATCAAGGCCATATGTGTTAAAACTCTTATCACAACCTATGGTTAAAATGTCAAGGTAGATAGGTTTTTTGGGGTCAATGAAAGGTCGAGTTTTTGTAGTCTTCTCTTCTAAAAACCTTTCCTCGTCAACTTCTCTCTTTTACTTCTTTTTATAACAGGTTTTATTGGAAATAAACTGGGAATGTTTTTGGTTTTAGCCCTTCGGGAGAAATCTCAAACGACGTATGAACTTATAAAGACCCAACAACACCACGAGTAGGCACTTCCAGGGTTCAATCGACAAGGGACAGGTCTGGAGGATATACAGCCTCCCATTTGATCTTGTTTATTTTGGTTCTTCTTCCTGCAACCCTCAGAGGGGCAGTTTCAGTAACGGTTGGACCGTTACACCACATTGGTGTTAGCTTCGTACCACGGACTTGGGTATTAGACATCAAGGAACATAGGAACCTGTGAAAAGGGGTTTGTTTTGGGGACATTTATTTGTAACGGTTAAAGACATACTGTTTTTTTTAATTTTTCAGGACATTTAGCATACTTATACCTTCATAATTTAATTACATATATTTTTTCTTTCCTCCAAAAACATAAGTATACTGTAATTTATCAGAGCCATACCTAAAGTTGATAGTGTTCCCCAAATTTACATAATTCCTTGGTAGAAGTTTCGAGCTCGAATATTCTTCCCACATATATGTTCTTTACCCTTGGTTTGTATTAATTTTAGACTTGTTCCCATGTAAATTAAATATATAATTGTCTTAATTCTCTAACTTTAAAATCATTTAACTTGCTTTCATACTTTATCAATTTTTATTAGTTTTTGCAAATATTATTTAACGTTAACGTATCAATCATTTCCTTTTTATATTAACTTTGAATCAATCCCTAGTACCTAGCCCCTCAGGACGGTACTAGTTTTACTTGTTATTATTATTAAGAACCACTAGTCATAAAAGGGTTTTTGTATCCAGTACTACGTTGGTTCATTTAGGGACTTGTTACCCGTCAACTCATTGAGAGTTATATAAAAATATTATTTATATTAGGTATTTTTATTATTATATTATCAGGTAGTATTCAATTAGGCTGTACGTATTTTATTCGTACTATTATTTGGGGAAGGGTTGTCATTTAACCTAGATGTAAGTTGAGGGTATGCTTCCTAGGAAAGCTACTCCAATAATAATTTAATAGGTAGTTATATTTATATCACAATAGGTAATTATTTCTCATTGTCATTTTAGAGTTACATAGTTACACTTGTCATAACTTAGAGGTTGTCAATAATCTAGATAGTTATATATAATAAATATGTATTTGTTTTGTATACCAATTTTTTTTTTTCTTCCCAGTTTTGAATTTAATAATTTAATATATTGAATATTTTACAGCAGTGTAAGATACCTGGAAGTTTGGTCCATTCCAACTTCTGGCGCCCATAATTCAGTCTATTTTATTTATCTTCTATATTCTTCTATTTTATTATATTATTATATTTATTTAATTTATTTTCTGAACATATATTTTTATCTGAAGATTTCCCTTTTCTAGTCATCATCTCTCTTTAGGTTGAGCTACTGTTCTTTGACAGGCATGCAAACGAGCCGTATCCATCCTTGAGTGTCAAGTTGTTCTCTTGCAGCTCTTGCTAGCCAACTCTATTCAGTTTGCCTCTGTCTCTCCATACTTCCATTATCAGTTCATCACCCTTCCTTCATTCATTTCATCTTATCATTTTAGTTCAACAAATACTACTGCAAAGTGGTAAATTTTTGTTACAAAGCTTTCTCAATTATAACCCTTTCAAAAATAAACACTCTAAACCGGTGAGACTGACAGATCATATAAAAAATAGATTGTTAAGTAAATTTTTTGTAAATCGGTAGCGATTAATTTTATTTGGGGAGCTAAACACGGCGAGATTTTCATGATTTTTTACAAAAAAAGAGGGCCAACTTATATTTTGAGCGTAACTCGCATATTTTTAATGCTAAAACTTTTGTTAACAATTAAAACAAAGCTTTTTATAAACACTTTAAAAAAGTTTAAATGGGTTTTTCCCAAAAGTGCTTAATATTTCGGCGATTTCACCTTGAAATATTCGATTTGGAATTAGACGAATAAGAAAGTATTTTTCATGAGCTACAACTTTGTTTTTATTTGATTGATAGACTTTACTGATACACCATTTTTTTGGGTTTTTTATAAGCTACACTTTTGCTAGGGATTTTTTTCGATAAAATATTTACTTTTTGAGTTATTTGCGAAAAACCGTCTGAAAACGTAGTTTTTTTGTCGAAAAATCAACATTTTCAATGGCAAATAACTCGAAAAGTATTGACTTACGTAAAAAACTCTATAGAACAAAAGTTGCTTAAAATCAGTCAGTTTATGCATTTCCGGTCTTATCTTGAACGTATGTTTTTTCACCCCCGAGAAGGGGTGACTGTCACCTCCCAAGTAAAAGCAACCAACGGCACAATTTCAACTTTGAAGTGGAGGGTAAGTAGAACCTAAATCCAAATTTTCATGCAATTCGGAGTTGCCCCTGAAAATTACACGGTATCGCCGAATTTCCCGTTCATTTACTGGGCTACAAGTATTTAGTACCTTAGTGTTATAAAATGCATGTCTTTCCGTTATTTAAGCTTGAATCCTTAGATTTGAACAGTCGCAGAAAAAAATATACATTTAATTACCAATAACTTACTTTAAATTAACATTAAAGGGTTTTATTTATATTATTCCTTTCTGATATCTTTTTATACATTCTGTTCTGATTTATTTTGTTTTTAATTACTTATTAATACTTAACAGGTATACTGTCACTGCTGGATCTATTAATTAGTTGAGATTTTGAAACCTCTTTTATAGGTTGTCATACAGCTTACATTCTAGGTTGAATTTGAAACGAAGTATAAGTAACTAACATATATATTATATAATATTATTATTGCAAATTTTACTCCTTCAGCCAGTGGTGTATTTGTATGTACAGTTGATCGTTAATACTTACATATTTTTTTTTGGGTACAAGTATAATAGCTAAAATTTTTTTTTTCCAATATTTAGGTACTATATTTACTTGATTATACCTTATTTACTGTATTTATTTGATATATATTTTGCTGGCCATTTTTGATTTTGTTGGTGTGTTGCTAATATTTTCTCCGTACCTATATATTTTGCATACAAACTTAAGTATATTTCGTATTTCTGACTTTTGGATTGCTTGTCAATAATTTTTGCTTTCATCATGTGTGCTTTTAAAGTTGAACATCTTCTGGTGGACGAATTGGACTATGAGTTGAAAATTAGGGACGTAGTACCAGAGGAGTCAGCAACCGTCGATAGAAAACGCAATCTTCTGCGGGGTGCTTTGAAGCAAGAAGCAGGCAATAGGAGTTTCACCCAACTTTCGGCTGTACATATCCCTTTTGAGGACCAACGGAAAGGAATATCCGAAACGTTGGATAGCTTGTCGAAGAAAATAGAGAAGTTTAGGGGAACTGTACAGGACAATGAATATGTTAGATTAATATCTCGTCTAGCTCATATTTCTGGCCGGGTACACTTGTTACAGTGTACTACAGAAGAGCAGGAACCTTTTAAAAAGTCTGTTTCTCTTAAAATCCTTACATTGGAGGGTGAGCTTGATTCTAAGGTTAACCCCATAGCCACATCTACTCCTAATGCTCCAGTCAGTGTCGTTCCTAGTTTCACATACTCCAAACCCGTGCAAGTACACAAATGGGGTGTTTCATTTTCCGGTGAAAAACAGCACAATGATGTGATTACATTTTTAGAAAAGGTCGAATGTCTTCGTGTATCTACAGGTGTCTCTGAAGAAAATTTGTTTGCTGCTTCAGCTGAATTGTTTACTGGTCCTGCTTTTACCTGGTTCATGAATAATAGAGGTAATTTATCTTGTTGGTCTGATCTGGTTCGCAAGTTGAAGTCAGATTTTCTTCCTTACTCATACCAGGATGATCTCTTGGATGAAATCAAAAACCATAAGCAGAAACCAGGGGAGTCTGTCACTATGTTCATTAACACTATTTTAGGCATGTGTAGCCGTTTAGACACTCCTTTATCTGATTTGTCCAAAATAAAAATCATCTTAAAATGTTTATTACCTTTTTACCATCAACAGTTAGCTCTTATGGACATCCAGAGTATTGATGATCTCACTGTAAAGTGCAAACGTTTGGAGGAAACGTTATCCTGGTCTTCTCAGCCTCCATCTTCATCTCGACCCTCTTCTACCTCTTCTTCTCAACCAACTTCCTTTAGACAACGTTCTTGGCAAAATAAGGGCCCTGAACATAATGTTTCTGTTTTCAGTTCCGTTGTTTGCTGGAATTGTCACCAGTCTAATCATAAGTTCAATGATTGTGGTATCCCTCAAACTCGTATTTTCTGCCACGGTTGTGGTAGGGAAAATACCCTCAAAAGAAATTGTTTCAAGTGTTCGGGAAACGAAATGTCGGAGGTCCGTCCCCTGAGCGTTTCTCCGTCCAACACCCAATCAGGGAATCAAACCCCATCAGAAAACGAGACAGCTGGCCCAAGCACACCAAGCAACTCAAACCCATCTTCCAATCGGAAAGGGAAGAAGGCATCGTTCAGGAAACAAGCACACACCACAAATCAAAATCAGTCCAGAAATTAAGTTTTAGTCATGATACGTTGAACGCACATGATTCACAGGGTTGCAAAGCCACAAATTCTTCTTTAATTGGTAGTGTTAAGTATAATAATAATTTTGATGGTGAAGTAGTTCCATATAATGGTTGTATCCAACCAAATATTTTAGATTTAGATATTAACTCTTTATTAGTTAGGAAACAAAATGATAATAGGCCATATCTACCCATTCAAATTTTAGGACAATCGTGTTTAGCTTTATTAGATAGTGGCTCTAATATTTCATTGATAGGAGCACATTCATTAAATTTATTGAAAAATGCTAATATTCCCATTATGCCCATTTCATCTTTGCATGTATCTACTGCAGATGGTACAGTCCAATCTATTACAGGCAAACTCCAAATTGAAATCACAGTGGCAAATTTATGTAGGAAAATTACATTTTATGTTATTCCTTCTGTACAGAATTCTATAATTTTAGGTATGGACTTCTTCAATGCTTTTAATAGCACCTTAAGTTGTTCTGATTTTTCTTTTTCCATATCTGAATTTAATCTGTCTACCCTTAGTGCTATTCATGATTTTTCCAGTTTATCTAGTTCTGAACAAAGGCAATTGGAGAATATGATCTCTCAGTTTACTACTATTTCTTCAAATGACAAACTAGGTCGTACTTCATTAATATCTCACACTATTGAGGTGGGAAATCCTACTCCTTTCAGATTATATCAGTATCCCATACCTCAAGCCTGGCAGGCAGATTTAGAAAAAGAAGTAGATTCGATGCTTGCTTTAAATATCATAGAACATTCAACGTCGTCCTATTGTTCCCCACTCTGGTTAACAAAGAAGAAGGATGGATCCTTCAGGATCTGCTTTGATGGTCGAAAACTAAACAGTATTACCACTAACAGGGATGCTTATCCAATTCCCCGAATTGATGTGATTTTGAGCAAACTTCAGAATGCCAAATACATCTCTTCGATAGATTTGTCTAAGGCCTTCTTACAGATCCCACTGAGTGAAGAGAGCAAGAAGTATACTGCTTTTGCTGTCAGTGGTAAAGGATTATTCCAGTTTGTCACCATGCCTTTTGGTCTTGTTTCTGCTCCTCAGACAATGTGTCGTCTGATGGATTTAGTCATTGGTCCACAGTTAGAGCCCTATGTTTTCTATTATTTGGACGATATTTTGGTTGTCACTCCTGATTTTTCCCTTCATATGGAAATTTTAGATAAGTTATTCTTACGTCTTAAGGAAGCTAATCTAACGATTAATTTGGATAAGTGTCAGTTCTGTCGTCCTAGTCTTAAGTTTCTGGGTTATGTTGTGGATAACCAGGGTCTAAGGACTGATCCGGAGAAAATAGTTGCTATTAAGAATTTTCCTATACCTAAGACCACCACCCAAGTCCGTAGGATATTGGGAATGTGTGGATATTATCGCCGGTTTGTACCTTCGTACTCTACCTTGTTGTCACCTCTTACTGATCTTTTGAAGAACAGGAAAAAAGGGCAGACCATTACTTGGACTCCTGAGGCCGATGAAGCTTTTAGGCGCGTTAAAGAGGCTTTAACTAGCGCACCGGTTATGATGTCACCTAATTTTAACGAGCATTTTTATTTGATGACTGATTGCTCTAATACTGCTTCTGGTGGCGTGTTGTTTCAGTTGAAAGATGGCTCTGAACATCCCATAGCCTACACGAGTAAGAAATTAAATAAGGCCCAGAAAAACTATTCCACCACGGAGAAAGAACTCTTAGCTATCATACATGGGTTGGAAGCATTCCGTTATTATTTAGAGGGTCGTAATTTCACTATAATTACGGACCATAGTTCCTTGGTATGGCTTCATAGTATGAAAAACCCATCTCAGAGACTTTCCCGATGGATATGCAAACTGGCTGCCTATTCATATAAAATTGTTCATCGAAAGGCCAACGGTGTAGTGGTTGCTGATGCTCTTTCCCGTGTCCATGACCTTAATTATTCGATTTGTCCACATTAACTCCTGATGAGTGGTATCAGAATATGATTGATAGGGTTACTCAAGACCCACAAAATTATCCCGATTTTAAGGTAGAGAACAATATACTCTACAAACATATCTTAAGTCCTATAGAGGCCTTATCCAATATGTCAGATTGGAAAATAGTTGTACCTACGCCAAATAGGGAAAACATATTACGTATGTCTCATGATGAAGTTACTGCTGGACATTTTGGTTTTTATAAAACTTTTCATCGTATTGCTGAGTTATATTATTGGCCTGGCATGCGGAAGTCTATTAAAAAGTACATTTCTAAATGCATGGTTTGTGCTACTTGTAAACCAAGTAATTTACCACAAGCTGGACTTATGGGGTCCTTCAGGAACATTAATTTTCCTTGGCAGATGATCTCAATGGATCTCATTGGACCGTATCCTCGGAGCTACAAGGGTAATACCTATTGCTTGGTAGTTGTGGATTATTTCACCAAATTTCCTTTAGTTTGTCCTCTTCGTCAGGCCACAACTCCAGCAATTTTGAAATATTTGGAAGAACAAGTCTTTTTGGTGTATGGTGTTCCCCAAATTGTGTCATGTGACAACGGTCCTCAGTTTGTATCAAAGGCCTTTAAAGATCTTTTAGCTAAATATAAGGTTCAGAAGACCTTTTATAATGCTGCCTACCATCCTCAAGCCAATCATACTGAGAGAGTGAATCGCAGTATCGTCACAGCCCTTAGGTCTTATACATTCCCAGATCACAGAGCTTGGGATCAATATATCCATTCCATCGCTCAAGCCATAAGGACCTCTGTCCATGAGGTGACCCAATGTTCTCCGGCATATCTCAATTTTGGTAGAAATGTTGCTTTATCTGGTGACTATTTTGGTGCAATCTCAGACACTTCCACAAATCTCCCTCAGATATCCGATAACCTTCATCGCTTAGACGATCTCCAGACTCTACCTCAAATTTTTTCTGACATTAGGAAGAAGTTAAAAACTTCCTATTTAAGGAACCAGCGGCAGTATAATTTGAGGAAAAGAGATCTGCGATTCTTCGTTGGAGATAGAGTGTTGAAGCGAAACTTTGTAAAGTCTAATAAGGGTGATGCTATTTCGGCAAAATTTTGCCAGAAATATATTCCCTGTACGGTTGTGAAAGTAATATCTCCGTTAGTATATGAATTGAAGGACAATTCGACTAACAGACGAATTGGACAATTTCACCTAAAGGATTTACTGCCTGATAACACCATGGATGAGGTTGATTCGTCATCTTCGGAAGAAGATTAACTTTATAGGGTTGTTTGAGCTAACTTCTTCCTCTATTTGTCTTTAGCTCGATCCTTATTAAGATTCAGTATTTTAGTTTAATGTTTTATTCACCAGATAGAGCAGGTACATAGCTCCATTTTTATCTTTTGGCATGGTTATTAGATGACTTCCAATTTATGAATCATTAGGTTAATTATTTATGTAGTACTCTTATGTATGAGCTTATCATTTTTTTTTCATTATTAATGTTGCACTTTAATTATTATGAATCAACATTATTAATTACTAATGCTGTTAGTAGGATTATCCAGTTAGTAAGAACCTACTTGTACCTTATAGAGTGTACACCTCACCCCTTAGTATAGAAGGGTTGTTGATTATTATATATTTATATATTTGAATATGGGCTCATACAAGTATGTTGGTTTAATATTGATATTTGGTATGGAACTATGGAACTAACAATATTATACACTACTTCTCTCAGGTTGTATGTTGTATTTTTGATATTTGATTACCTACTTTTTTTTTATAGATGTATCTTTTATTATCTTGTTATTAGATTTGCCATATTGGAAAGATGTGGTGGTTCTTAACTTGATATTGGTTTACTTTATCAACATTTGTCACAGATATCTTAAATACTTTGTAATAATTTATGTCCTTATGCCCTACACAGTATGATTCTGGAATTAGTTGGAATTCTGATGTATGTATGGATTTCTTCTTAAGAACTAGTCAGCCAATACTCTGTTAATGTGGGTTCCTAGGTAACCTAGTGAATGCGTGGGTTCGAAATTCAGCAACTGATCACTGCTATCCGATTTCGTCACCTATGTTTTCATAGCAGAGTACGCTGATGTTTATCCATCAAATTATTTCTGGTCGGGAAATGTCTGCAGCATTTCCTAACCATCCTTGTGTAATTAGTCCAATTATTCCAGTTACATGTTTACCATTTGTTAGGGAAGTACTTAGTTTATATTATGTCTCGTACTTCATAGTATGGTTGTTGTTGACTACCCATATACATAGTAGGTTCCTTAGTTTAGTATTTGAGGTGTTTGAACAAATCAATTGTTTATTTTTAGTAGATTCCCACTTCTTTCCTTAGACATTAGTTTGTTTAGTTTAGTATTAGTGAGAATTGGTCCATAAATCTTCCTGATCGTTCTTCTTTGGATATGCTCTTATAAATCTGGTATCCATTGATAGTCCGATTTTGAATTAAGTGTCCGATTCCTCACTTATTTTGTTTATTTGGTTGTATAGGCTCGTACTACCGGATGTGGGTGTACGTATACCTAATTTATTTATGTGATTTAATATTGGTGTGAATTGGTCCATAAATCTTCCTGGTCGTCCTTCTGTGGATATGCTTTATGAATCTGGTGTCCATTGATAGTCCGACTTTGGATTAAGTGTCCGATTCCACATTTATTTTGATTAATGAGTTTTTGGATGACTTTGATATGTTTACTATTAGTATTATTTGGCACTGGTGAGAATTGTTCCATAAATCTTCCTGATTGTTCTTCTCTGGATATGCTATTACGAATCTGGTGTCCATTGTTAGTTCAAATTTGGATTAAGTGTTCGATTCTTCACTTATTGTAGTTATTGATTTCTTTGGTCTTACTTCAGTATATTTATTTGCGTTATTGTACGAACAGGCTCACACCTTTGCCTGGTTGTTCGTCCTTGGATATACATTTTATAAATCTGATGTCCCTGGATAGTTCAATTTTGGATTTCGGGCCCATTCGACATTTATTTTTTATTATGAACTTTAGTAAATTATTTAGTTTATCTTTGGCTTTAGACAATGCCGAGGATATTTTAATATGACTTCGAGTCATCTGTTGTAAGTCATGATATCTGTTGCAGGGACTCTCCTGCTTTCCTCTATTCCTTGGTTTGTGGTTACTTTGTAATCTGGCGAATCAACGCGAAATAATACACTACTACTACTTTAGTTTAATATTTAGAGTATAAATAAATAAAAAAAAAATTTAATAAATTTTTTTTTCTCCCAGTAGGAGAGGAATGTGACGTTCCATCACTTATCTAAGTAATTATTAATGGGAACACCTTATTTAATTATGGTTAAAATTATTTTTCTCGTAATTAAAACAAGCCGTTCGCACAAAATCCTCTGGATGACGTCATACCTAGGTACTGTGGCATCACTGATAGATTTTTGAAGTTGGCATTGACGCCGGTCGCCAGCTGTCATCAAGTCGAACGGAGCAAGGAGGGTGATTGTTCTCTGCGAAGTGCCAAGAAGGGCGGTGTAATCTCTTACAATAAGTGATTGAGAAAATTATATTTTAGCCGCATGGTTCAATTATTACTGTATTGCCAGTTATTTTATTAAGTTTGTGTTTGAATCAAAGTGACGAAATATAATGAAACTGTAAGAAGAAGGATTTTGCACCGGTATGTTTTTTATGTGTACTAGTTTTTCATTATGGCGTCCTAGTTTTGGCCATTGTAATATTATTTTCATTATGGATTGAATTTAAATCAAGTCATCGATTGGCTTTGATGTAGAATATTGCAGTGTCTATAATGTATCCAGAAAATATCTCTAAGAATATACTTAATATATGGTTATGTTCATCAAAATTTTCCAGTTCTGAAAACCTATTGAAAATTATGTCATGACTTCCTGAAACTTATTAAATCTTACTTTATAGACTTCATAATTCTTTTCCCATATCTAGTATGTTCATATATTTCCACAGTACCTATTTCTTTATACAATACATATACAACTACTTTTGAAAAAAAAAAAACATATTATTTGTTAAAATAACAAAAATATCACATCCAACATTTAAATTGTAAGTTTTCTTGTCTATTCTAATCAAGGCCATATGTGTTAAAACTCTTATCACAACCTATGGTTAAAATGTCAAGGTAGATAGGTTTTTTGGGGTCAATGAAAGGTCGAGTTTTTGTAGTCTTCTCTTCTAAAAACCTTTCCTCGTCAACTTCTCTCTTTTACTTCTTTTTATAACAGGTTTTATTGGAAATAAACTGGGAATGTTTTTGGTTTTAGCCCTTCGGGAGAAATCTCAAACGACGTATGAACTTATAAAGACCCAACAACACCACGAGTAGGCACTTCCAGGGTTCAATCGACAAGGGACAGGTCTGGAGGATATACAGCCTCCCATTTGATCTTGTTTATTTTGGTTCTTCTTCCTGCAACCCTCAGAGGGGCAGTTTCAGTAACGGTTGGACCGTTACACCACATTGGTGTTAGCTTCGTACCACGGACTTGGGTATTAGACATCAAGGAACATAGGAACCTGTGAAAAGGGGTTTGTTTTGGGGACATTTATTTGTAACGGTTAAAGACATACTGTTTTTTTTAATTTTTCAGGACATTTAGCATACTTATACCTTCATAATTTAATTACATATATTTTTTCTTTCCTCCAAAAACATAAGTATACTGTAATTTATCAGAGCCATACCTAAAGTTGATAGTGTTCCCCAAATTTACATAATTCCTTGGTAGAAGTTTCGAGCTCGAATATTCTTCCCACATATATGTTCTTTACCCTTGGTTTGTATTAATTTTAGACTTGTTCCCATGTAAATTAAATATATAATTGTCTTAATTCTCTAACTTTAAAATCATTTAACTTGCTTTCATACTTTATCAATTTTTATTAGTTTTTGCAAATATTATTTAACGTTAACGTATCAATCATTTCCTTTTTATATTAACTTTGAATCAATCCCTAGTACCTAGCCCCTCAGGACGGTACTAGTTTTACTTGTTATTATTATTAAGAACCACTAGTCATAAAAGGGTTTTTGTATCCAGTACTACGTTGGTTCATTTAGGGACTTGTTACCCGTCAACTCATTGAGAGTTATATAAAAATATTATTTATATTAGGTATTTTTATTATTATATTATCAGGTAGTATTCAATTAGGCTGTACGTATTTTATTCGTACTATTATTTGGGGAAGGGTTGTCATTTAACCTAGATGTAAGTTGAGGGTATGCTTCCTAGGAAAGCTACTCCAATAATAATTTAATAGGTAGTTATATTTATATCACAATAGGTAATTATTTCTCATTGTCATTTTAGAGTTACATAGTTACACTTGTCATAACTTAGAGGTTGTCAATAATCTAGATAGTTATATATAATAAATATGTATTTGTTTTGTATACCAATTTTTTTTTTCTTCCCAGTTTTGAATTTAATAATTTAATATATTGAATATTTTACAGCAGTGTAAGATACCTGGAAGTTTGGTCCATTCCAACTTCTGGCGCCCATAATTCAGTCTATTTTATTTATCTTCTATATTCTTCTATTTTATTATATTATTATATTTATTTAATTTATTTTCTGAACATATATTTTTATCTGAAGATTTCCCTTTTCTAGTCATCATCTCTCTTTAGGTTGAGCTACTGTTCTTTGACAGGCATGCAAACGAGCCGTATCCATCCTTGAGTGTCAAGTTGTTCTCTTGCAGCTCTTGCTAGCCAACTCTATTCAGTTTGCCTCTGTCTCTCCATACTTCCATTATCAGTTCATCACCCTTCCTTCATTCATTTCATCTTATCATTTTAGTTCAACAAATACTACTGCAAAGTGGTAAATTTTTGTTACAAAGCTTTCTCAATTATAACCCTTTCAAAAATAAACACTCTAAACCGGTGAGACTGACAGATCATATAAAAAATAGATTGTTAAGTAAATTTTTTGTAAATCGGTAGCGATTAATTTTATTTGGGGAGCTAAACACGGCGAGATTTTCATGATTTTTTACAAAAAAAGAGGGCCAACTTATATTTTGAGCGTAACTCGCATATTTTTAATGCTAAAACTTTTGTTAACAATTAAAACAAAGCTTTTTATAAACACTTTAAAAAAGTTTAAATGGGTTTTTCCCAAAAGTGCTTAATATTTCGGCGATTTCACCTTGAAATATTCGATTTGGAATTAGACGAATAAGAAAGTATTTTTCATGAGCTACAACTTTGTTTTTATTTGATTGATAGACTTTACTGATACACCATTTTTTTGGGTTTTTTATAAGCTACACTTTTGCTAGGGATTTTTTTCGATAAAATATTTACTTTTTGAGTTATTTGCGAAAAACCGTCTGAAAACGTAGTTTTTTTGTCGAAAAATCAACATTTTCAATGGCAAATAACTCGAAAAGTATTGACTTACGTAAAAAACTCTATAGAACAAAAGTTGCTTAAAATCAGTCAGTTTATGCATTTCCGGTCTTATCTTGAACGTATGTTTTTTCACCCCCGAGAAGGGGTGACTGTCACCTCCCAAGTAAAAGCAACCAACGGCACAATTTCAACTTTGAAGTGGAGGGTAAGTAGAACCTAAATCCAAATTTTCATGCAATTCGGAGTTGCCCCTGAAAATTACACGGTATCGCCGAATTTCCCGTTCATTTACTGGGCTACAAGTATTTAGTACCTTAGTGTTATAAAATGCATGTCTTTCCGTTATTTAAGCTTGAATCCTTAGATTTGAACAGTCGCAGAAAAAAATATACATTTAATTACCAATAACTTACTTTAAATTAACATTAAAGGGTTTTTCAAGTAAGCAATTTATTATATTTTTTATTAGGTTTAATTTTAGTGATGAAAACTTTTTTGTAAAAACTTACAGTTTGTGAGTTATTTATGAAAAATCGCTTTAAAGCATGCATTTTCTTTCACAAAAATTAAAATATTTGATCTTTAATAACTCAAAAATTATTGATTTATTTTAATAACATTATATAACAAATTTTGCTTAGAATTTGTCCCTCTCTTGATTTGTAGGGTTATTTTTAATAAAGTAATTTTCATCCCCGAGAAGGGGTAACATACACCCCAGGCTAAAACCGCAAGTTGTTATTGTCAATTCGTGAAAATGAATGGAGATTTACCGAAATCGAAGGTCATATTTGATTTTTACCTTCAGTGACTGCACTATAGAAAGAAAATGGCAATTCAATAATTGAGATGGGTATATTTTGCGAGCTCATAAATTATTAAACGATATGTAGTCGCCAAATAATTAATTTAAATTATTTTAAGTACAACTCTCTCTTAAGCCGGGAATATGGGATGGTTTTCTTGCGAAGGGGTTGTAGCTGTATAATCGAACGGTGCGTGATTTAAGAGTTTATTCTTAGAATATAAGCTATACGAATTAAACTACTATTAACTTTTTTGTAAAAACTTACAGTTTTTCAGTGATTTACGAAAAATCGCTTCAAAACATGCATTTTTTTCACGAATAATTAAAATCTTTGATCTTTAATAATTTAAAAAGTATTGACTTATTTTAATAACTTTATATAATAAATTTTGCTTTTAATTTGTTCTTTTATTGATTTGTGCAGTTATTTTTTATAAAATAATTTTCACCCCGAGAAGGTGCGGTATCCACTCTCAGGGTAAAGGCGCAAAGTGGTACCATGTCACCTTTGTTTCTTGACTTATCCTTTAACCACTGACCAGTTTTCGTTAAAATCGATGAAGGTTCACCCAAATTGAAGGTAATCGTTGATTTTTACCTTCAATGACTGCACTATACAAAATAAATTGCAATTTACTGATCTAAATGCGCGTAATTTGGAAGCTTATAAATTATTAAATGATAATATGTAGTCGCTAAATAATTAATTTAATGCATTTTAAGTACAACTTTCTCTTAAGCAGGGAAGATAGGGTGGTTTACTTGCGAAGGGGTTGTAGCTCAATAATCGAAAGGCACGTGCTTTAATAGTTTATTCTTAGAGTATATGAGCTATAGGAATTATATCCGCAATACGATATATTTTAAGTTTTCTTAGCATTTTTCTCTTAAGTTAAATCAATTAAAGGGTTGTTTGGGGGTGAAGGGGATGAGCTCAAAAATTGAAACTATATAATTTCAAGAGCTCATAAATAGCTCGTAATTCTGCCGCAAAAACCGATTCAATATTCCTAATTTTAAGTAGTGGGGGGGGGGGCTGACTCAGCCCCCCCACTAAAGTATTAAATTCCTGCTCAGTGGAACGAGCTCAAAATTTTTAGTTTGCGGAATATGTAAGCTCATAATTAGCTCACAAATCAGGGCTATGTGTTTTTTGATTTTTGCAAGTGGGGGGGGGGGGCAGCTCAACACGGGTGTAAATTAGTTCATCCGTGACATTTCTTTCTTTGCAATTCAGGAAAGGCCCAAAGTATGATGCGTGGAGAAATCGGAGAGAAGAGGATATGGGACTACTGATGAGGGAGAAAAGACCTCCGAAACCGGTATAGACTCTTCCTGCACTCTCCGATTTAACCAGAGTATCATGCAGCTGCTGAATTTTCGTGTTGCGAAGAGATTGAAAATGCTTATACATTTTTATATAATATAGTAGTTATTTTTGAAGTCTACTCCTGAGAATAATTTATTGGAGTTATTAAATTCGGGATTGTAGTTCATTTGGGTACACGAAATCAAGCACCTTATATACTCTATTCGTGCAAATGATGATAGTATGCGATTTGCCTTTTTCTCTTTATCAAGCTATCACATTTTCTCTTCTTCTTCATCGTAAACTATCATTCGAGGTTAGTTAGCGGTTAGCGGATAGTAAATCATGAAAGGCAATTGATCAGACTAAAACTACTGATTTCACTGCTGAGCTGTGTCTATAAGCTGCTGGAATGCTTAATCTACAATAGAATTAGTGGTTGGAAATTTAAATTTATATCTACTGAGCCGTCAGGGTTCAGACATAACCTTAGTTGAACAGATCAGATGCTATACAACACATATTGCAATAGGTTTTCAAAGTAAACTAAAAATACCCGTTACTTTCATTGACCTATCAGCTGCATACGATACCGTCTGGAGACATAGATTAATCTGCAAACTAAGTCGTTAACTAACTCATTGATACCACGCTCATCGACAGGCACTTTCAAGGAGACATTTTAAAAATGTCCAAATGAAGGTCAGGAATGGACTGCCATAGGGATCTGTTACGGCACCCTTAGTGTTTAACTCATATATCTCGGGCCTGTCTATGACTTAAAACTTCTCAGAAATTTGACTACGCCGAAGACTGGGTCATTGCAGCAAGACATAGTAACATGAAAGTTACAGAAACAACATTAACGAAGGACCTTGTCATTATGAAGCTAGGACAAATAATCCCCGGACAAACAATCCCGGACAAAAAAACCTCATAATGTATCCCCGGACAAAAAATCCCCGGACAAAAATCCCCACAAAAAATCCCGGACGGATAATACCCACAAATTTTTTTGAACAAAATATCCCCACAAAAAATCCCGGACAAAAAATTCCCAAGAAATATTTGCTGCCGAAACTCACACTCTTTTGTCATGTAAATTTTTAAGTTTTCAGCATGGAATTGGAATTCGAAATTTTGTAAAATTTCGGGAAAACTTTTAGAGAACTATTCGGCAGCAAATATTTCTTGGGGATTTCTTGTCCGGGATTTTTTATGGGGATATTTTGTCCAAAAAAATTTATGGGGATTATTTGTCCGGGATTTTTTGTGGGGATTTTTTCTCCGGGGATTATTTGTCCGGGGATTTTTGGTCCGGGGATTTTTTGTCCGGGGATAATTTGTGGGGATTTATTGTCCGGGATTATTTGTCCGGGGATTATTTGTCCGGACCCCAAATAATGCCAAAGTCAACAAAAAACTCTCCGTTCTCTGTAAAAATTGACTGCTGAGTCATAACTTAACACCACAATTGTTCAACAACCACCACAATTGCACCATGATTGTTCTACATATGTTTCGAGTTATTCAACTCGCATTAGAAATACTTGTGCTAGTTTAAACTGAAATGAAATGCAACATATTTTTAGCAGTTATAATAACATAACAGGCCTGAGAATGCTAGCAGCGACCTCTAAACCCAGCAACAAGAAGTCAGGAAAGTTCTCTTCGATAGCAAATTAGGTGAATTTAAAAATAATTGGCAAACTTGTTAAAAAACATTAAAAATGAAACATGCCAACTGATTTCAATTGTTCAAAACGTTTTCGGCCCTATCAGACCATCATTAGTGAAAATTTGAAAACTTGCATAACAGCGTGTCTTGAAATAGTCAGAAATTGTTTAAATTACATTTAAAAGGTGAAAAAGATTCAAACTGAAAAGATACAATGTGAAAGTTATTAAATTTAACTGAAAGGGAAAACATGGAGCCTTACTCGAAACACTGCCCACGTATGGATCTTGCAGAAGTCACCAACGAATTTAAATATAATTTGAGAAAGGGCCTAGCCGGGTAAGATGATGAAAACTGCCCCAACTCGATTCGAATTCCATATAGGTCACCGTTTAGCATATATAGTAAAACTCACTTTCTGAAATTTTTAGCCCCCTAGGTGGTCATGTGACCCACCTAGAGCCTAATTAGGGTTTTCAAGTTTTTATTTTTATCTCAGCGGCATCGAAAACTAGCGAAAAACTTTAAATAAAAAAGTTGTAAGGTTTAAAAAGCTCTGTCCAATTTTTTTTTAATTTTTGGCGGGAAATTTAAATTTTAGAACGATTTTAAAATTTTAAATGAGGATAAAAAAATAACTAAGACATTGGTTTTCACGAAAAAATATATAACGTGTATTTTTGCATATTGTTTCACCCTGAATTTTTTCAAATTTTTAAAATTGGTGAAACGCACCTTTAAAAATAAAAACCGCAATTTTATACATATTTTCCAAAAAAGGTAACACCGTCACTAGAATAGGTAAAAAACTGAAAAATAATTGGGTTTTGCTTTATAAAAATTTTTGTAACGCTATCCATTTTCAAGATACAGGGCGTTGAAGAAAACAAAATTTTACACATTTTTTACGATTTTGCCGAAACTACTGGCAACATATTGTAACAAAACTTAGCGGGTTTTAAGAGGTAGTTATTGTTCATGTTTTGACATACAATTAAGGATTTGATATTCATCATTGGCGCGCATAGGGGTAATGGTCTGAAATTTTCAAAGAAAAAAAGATAGTACGCCACTGAAATATTTCAAATTAACAATCATTTTTGAATTCCTCGCTCAATTTGTGATAAAAAACTATCTTTTCATTTTTTCATACGACGCACCGTTTTGATGCAAAAAATAAAATATCATAACGCTTCCAAAGTATTCGAATTAGTTTTTATAATGGATGTACGAATTTATGTGGATGTAGAAACTACTAGAAGTTCGAATCCTTTGTAAGGGTTAAGATGTTTTATTTTTTGAATAAAAATGGCGCGTCGTATGAAAAAATAGGAAGATAGATTTTTTGTCACAAATTGAACGAGAAACTCAAAAACGATTGTTAATTTGAAATATATCAGTGGAGTACTATCTTTTTTCTTTAAAAATTCAGAATATTACCGCTATGCGCGCCAATGATAAATATAAAATTCTTAATTGTATGTCAAAAAATGTACAACAACTACCTCTTAAAACTCGGCAAATTTTATTACAATATTGCCAGTAGTTTCGGCAAAATCGTAAAAAATGTGTAAAATTTTGTTTTCTTCAACGCCCTGTATCTTGAAAATGGATGGCATTACAAAAAATTTTTATTAAGAACACCCCAATTATTATTCAGTTTTTTACCTATTCTAGTGACGGTGTTACCTTTTTTGAAAAATATGTATAAAATTGTATCAAAAAACTAAAAAAAAAACGGAAAAAATGCGGTTTTTTATTTTTAAAGGTACGTTTCACCAATTTTAAAAATTTGAAAAAATTCAGGGTGAAATATTATGATACACGTTATATATTTTTTTCGTGAACACGAATGTCTTAGTTATTTTTTTATACTCATTTAAAATAAATATTAAAATCGTTCTAAAATTTAAATTGCTCGCCAAAAATAAAAAAAAATCGGACAGAACTTTTTAAAGCTTACAACTTTTTAATTTAAAGTTTTTCGCTATTTCTCGATGCGGCTGAGATAAAAAATAAAAACATAAAAACCCTAATTAGGCTCTAGGTGGGTTATATGACCACCTAGGGGGCTAAAAATTTCAGAAAGTTAGTTTCACTATATATGCTAAACGGTGACCTATATGAAATTCGAAACGAGTTAGGGGCAGTTTTCATCATCTTACCCGGCTAGGCCCTTTCATAGAGTTTTGTGGAAGACTTTTATGCAAGTACTCAACTTTTCACTGATGATAGTCTGATAGGACTAAAAACGTTCTTAAAAATTATAATCCGTTTGGATATTTTCATTATTATAATGTCAAATATACCAACTAGGTACATTGGAAGATTTTTACTTCATTGTAAGATTCAGAAACCTTTATTAACATAGATTTTTTAAATCTTTTACGTTTTTAAAACTGTTCAAAATTGGCCGAAGTATATGTAAAGATAGAAAGAAAAAGGAGAATATCTTTTATAACCTTTTCTTTAACAAATTTATTAACAGTTCCTCTATACGGTTTCTAACTATATGACAACATCCCAAGTAGCACCGAACGGGTTTATTAAGTCTTTTAAGGATGCTTTAAAACTGTGGAGTAAAAATAAAATTAAAACCATTTGGTTTTTAAGTAAACCTTAAGGTTGCAATAAAACCACTTTCAGCATAAAAGGGCCCACTCTGAAAGAGGTCAATAAAACCAAAAATAAAAACCTTCTTAAAACTTTGTTTTCTTAAGCAACTGGTCTTAAAGCTGCTGTGAAGGTGCTTTTAAAACCATGTTAAAAGACACTTTAAGTGCAGGCAGTTTTATAGCGAACTTAAAAAGGTTTCTAAAATGGATACTTTCAATTTACTATATTAAATGATTCTTTAAACCCATATACTCCATGTAGGCCCAACAAATTTTTGCATATGGTATGATAGGTAGATACGTATTTGTAACCATAAAATAATAAAAAGAACTTGGTTATTTCGGCCTGTCAAGGTAGAAAAACACTTGCGCACCCAATTTACTGATAATGTTAACAAAAATAGGTCTAGATAACTCATGCGTCCTAAAATTTCTGACTTTTGGCGATTAAAAAATAAAAATAATAAAAAAATTTAAATCCGAAAAATATTAATTTGAAAGAAAAATAATTTTATCTACAATTTTAATGTTTTTATGTTTTTTTAAGTCGCTTATTTATAATTTTTATGTTAGCCTTATATTGTAATCTATCATGGCTTTCAGCATCTCCAGAAAGCAATATGGCCGAAATCCAAATAAAACTATTTATCTATCGACAGAGAATTGTTAAGATCAAATGGTTATATTTTATACCTTTCCAAGAGCATATTATATCCTACAGAAAAGCAAGGTTGCCTTGGAATTAAAACCGTTTAGTTTTAATGCTGCTGTCAATAATGCCATTCGGTTTTAATGTGAATCTAACCTAAAATCGAGGCGCCGTAGTGCTGTGTGTGTTGTATTTTTCTTTTAAAATGATCAGTTCGTTTATATTTTATGTACTTGCGACTTATTTCTTCCATACTAACTGTACTTTTTACAACACATTACACCACTGTTTAGCTCTAAAACAAATGGCCGACCATTTTAAACATGCAAGAAGAGGGAATGAGTTGAGTTTTATTGTTTATAACAAGAAGCATAGTTTAGTCTTTACGATAACCAAATTGATTCAGTTAAGAGCGTTTGGTTTTAATATAGCCTTCTAAAAGTAAAAAAATAGTTTTAAAGCATATGTTTTACTGACATAATAGTCTTGAGATCAAGTAGTTTTGATAATAGGTTTTATTAGTCATATTAAGAGAATCTTTAAAACTACAATAAAACTAAAAGGTAACAAACTAGAATCTACTAAAACCAAACAGTCCGGAAGTTCTTCATAAAACTAATTAGTTTTAAACTGAACTGAGAATAAACCATTTTAAAACTACAATAAAACAAATTATCTATTAAGATTAATTAGTCTTATTTGATACTCTTATTAACTTTAAAACTAGTGACAAATGCTTAACAGTTTTAAAGTTCTGGCAGTATATCTACAAGGTAACTTTAAAACCATTATCTTCTTATTTACCACAATAAAACCTTTATGAACCTTAAATAAAACTAAAATGTTTTTATTGTGCTACTTGGGATGTTATAATTTTTATGACTATGTTTTAAAGAACAATTCTGTAATGTACTTTATTGAACATGTCAATTGACTACAAATCCCATCCTCAAGAGTTCCTTTAAATTGTTGCAATTTATATATTCACCCATACATAAAAGCATTTCGTTCGAGAGCAATATTTTGCTTCTTCTTCCCACAATTTTTCAGACGAAGTATGAGTCTTTCTTGATTTATTGTATTCCTAGACAGCAACAAAATCATAAACGTCAGTCCGCGCATTGAAATATGCTACCATAATGCCAGAATATAAAATTGATCTATAAGGTACAGACAAAGTGTTTGAAGCAGATGGTTTAAAAATAATCAGATCCTGAAATGGAACAGACAGTGACGTGGCATTAACTCGTCGTAAATAGTATGTCGGATATTCGATTGTTTAGGTATTGTGCCCCATATTTCATTCAATTAATAGATGATTGACTACAGGTGTGTACTAACTACTAGTGCAGAGTTTTGGTCTACTACTAAATAAATAATAAACAACAAGTAGATATAGAGTATTTTAAACTTAATTATACAGATGAATTTTTGTAATCTGTAGTTATCATTTATAGTCGAGGAAATGAAGCTGAAAAAATGGCAAAACCTCGCAATTTTTTCGTCCAGCATAGATTTGTACAAAAATTTGGGATTAGGCTCATTACACCCTCTAGTTCATTTTCTATATTGAGCCGTTGTACGCTTTTGGTTTTGTAAGGGTAAAAACTACCCCTAGTTGTAAAATATTATAATATACCATTTTAAACTTTAATATTGTCAACATGTTGTTCTTATTAGTTACATAATGAGTCTATTGAATAAAAAGAAGTATTTGATTTTCACAAGTATTTACTTAATAGTAATTGAATAAAGTCATTTCTTTAATGCTTTATTTAATTACCATTAAGTAAATACTTAAATACGTGGAAGTAAAAGCAAATACTTCTTTTTATTCAATAGACCCATTGAATGTTTTATGCTTTAAGATTTACTATCATAATATTTCAACCCTTAAAACCACACTTGGAGCTATATATAAAAAATTACTTATCCGAAAAGAATAATTTCGGCTTGCATCGATTTACATAAAAATTTGGGATTAGGATCATCTCACCCTGTACTTTATATTCTATATCATGCTTAAGGGCGTTGATTATTTTTAGGGGTGTAAACAACCTCTTATTGTCAAAAAATATATAAAAAGATTGTATACTTTATGGGTACAATTTGGTTTTGATTGGTTAAATAATGATTGTTTCATACTTTAGGATATAATATTATAATATTTCAACCATTAAAAACCACCCTTAATAACATTACAGTTTTTATAAGTAGATATTTTAATAGGTCTATACAGAAAAAAAAAGTAGAATTAAAGAATTACAAAAACATTTATTTACACAAAAATACGAATTTACAAATATGTACAAATACAAATACAAATTGTTTTTTAGTCATCTTCTAGTATACGAACCGGTTCTGTGGTATTATACATACATTCAAAATTATCCATAAGACGACTATCCGAATTCTTCGAAAAAAAAATATTTTATAAACATAGCTCCTTCATTTTTGGCGGTGAAAAGATTTTTCAAAAATAACTTTGTAGGATTTTTGAAGAGTTATAAGACTGTGTAAACTAAATGCCGTAAGATCCTTCAGTTTTTAATTAGGGTGGGTTAAAAGGGCTCGAATAAGGGGGTGTTTGCTCGTAAATAGAGGATTTAAACAGCTATATCTCGCTAACTGTTCACTGTAATGAAAATCTATGCACAAGAGAATTTTAGTTATTAAAGAAGCTACAATTTGGTAGTTTATAATTTTTTTCGTGTCTCCAGTATTTTCGGAGATATTTTGAAGTAAATGGTAAAAAATGGGAAATTCCAAAAAATTTATTTTTCTTTAAACTCCAATTTTTCTAAAATTAGGCATTTTAAATAGGTCAACCTTCTTGGGTGTATTGATAATACAAACATAAAAGGAATTACAGAAAGGTGAAGACCAATTTTTAATCAGGAGGGTAGTTAGGGGTTTGTTTTCACTGATTTTTTCATTGAGAAAAGCAGGTATCTACCGACCTTTTTTTAATCATAAGTCGCTTACTTTTCAGACTAAAAACTTTTATTTTTTTGAAAGGCCTAACTGTATACTTCAAAAAAGATTATTTAAGTTTTCCTTGAAAAATGCAAAGGTTTTCCGTTATTATACTTTGGATATTTCAAATTATGCATTTGACGAAAAAAGCTAACTTTTAACATGCCGTATCTCGGTTTGTATTGGTCTTAGCGATATTACAGAAAAATAATTTGGTTTGTGTTACTAAAAGATACAATTTTGATATCTACAGTTTTTTTGATTAAATGCATATTTTTCGAGGTATTCTTAAACAACCCTCTTATCTTAAAAAGTCGATTTTTTCATCGAAAAACTGTTACTTTCAAGCGCGAATAACTCGAAAAATATTAGTTTTACGAAGAAAATGTAAAAAACATTTTTTTCTTATAATTACTTTTTACATCTATTTACATAGTTAAAATGTAATAAAAAATTCCCGCCCCCGAGATGGGGTGGCAACCACCCCCAAAGTTTTAGCGTACAGCGGCATGATATAGAAAATGATCCTTGGACTATTCCCTACCTTCTGTGAAAATTTCAAGTAAATCCATGCGGGACGAAAAAATTGCGAGCCAAAATGCTTCATTTCCTCGACTATTAATATTTTTTAATGAAACATGTTCTTATTCGGTTTGTCTTTAATATATAAATTTCCCAAATGGTTATGCATTTCTTAGCACCAAAAAAATATTTAATCTCTTACTCAATAAGTTTTTACTCTATTATTATTTAATTTTTTATTTCTCATTCACCAATAGGGAACTTGCATAAATTTTTAAATTCGAAAAAAATATTATAAATCACAACAGAACATAATTTAAAACATGTATCAAAGATAAAAAAGTTTTGTTTGTCTTTCGTTTGGCCCCTAAAGACGATTAAAAATTCAAACTAAAACAGGTGGTCCAAAACGCGTCGTGACGTCACTCAGTTTTACGTTTAGATTTTTCCAATAAAGTAAACAAAATTTTAAATTAGACGTTATAAACGTCAGTAGAAAATACATTTATGTGACGTTACAAGTGTTTTTGATCCTTTGAACTATTCATAGAAAATTTGTACTTTTACAAAATGGTTTTATTTTCAATAGTAAACCTTCGTTCCTTTTCTTCAAAAACAGTATAAAACTTCAATTTTAACAAACTGGTATATATTATTACAATGACATACGATATATGTCATTAGAATATAAATATTTTTGACTTATTCCACGACGATGAGCTGGCCAAATACCCAAGTAGGTGGAGGCCAATAAACTAAAGAAGGAGAAGAAGAATATACCTAAATATAAGGTTGTGTCTAGGTATACGCTAACGTGTACGCAAATAAAAAAGTTAGAGTGTCAGTGATTTCTTATTTTTTATTTGTTTAGTGTTTGTTTTTAAATTAACTATGGAGTGTGGACAATAATTATTTAGTCCTTTTAACGAGTTTAAGAATATTTTAAAACAGTACGAAAAAGATAAGAGACTATAAATTAATATATATTTTTTAGTTATAAATGAAATAGTATTACCGTCCAAGTTTAAAATAAAAGGAAGACCTAAAGCTTTCACAATAAAAATTAACTTGTTCTGAAGCTACTATCCTTGTGGCATTTTTGTAATCAACTATTCTAAATGGAAACTAAGCCACAATTTAACTAAAAAATTGATTTTATTAACGTTTCGACATCTAACCGGATGTCGTTTTCAAAATACAAAATATTATTAAATTAAACAAAAATGTTGTTGCTTAGTAAAACAATTTTTCTAATAATTTATTTAATCTGACTAATTTTTGTATTTTGACAATGACATCCGATTTGGACGTCGAAACGTTAATAAAATAATTTTTTTAGTTAAATTGTGGCTTATTTTGCATTTAGAACAATTGATTAAAATAATTCATTTACGTATAAAAATTATCTTAACAATATTTTGTACCTACATGTCATGTCAACTAAATACATATAATTATTTTGCTAACCTAAATATATACTTTTATATATGTATACATTGATTTATTACAATTAAGTTTGAAACATCTGAAAAGTTCTGCTTCCCTTCCCACAAATATTTTTCTATCAAACAAACACTAAATATATCAAAATAGCATGTACCAAAATATATAGTCACTGCGCAAGCTAAATAATGACGTCACTGGCTTGATGAAGTTTAATTCGCGTCTACCTAACTTTTTTATTTGCGTACACATTAGCGTCTACCTAGACACAGCGAAATATAACCATAATCAAAACTAATGCAAAACTATGTGACGTCACGGGCCGTTTGAACTATTTTATATCGCAGAAGACTTTAAATATGTATTTCTAAGTTATAACGAGTTTTTGAAGCGTGAAATTTTGGAAATCTCATTTTTAAACAAAATTGAACATTATTATCTAATAAAAAAAAATGTGCAAGTTTTCTATTGTATTCAAACTAGAGCCTTCTTTTTGGGAGCGGCATGTACAATCCACCTATTTATAGAAAATAAAATATAGTTCAAAGGAGTAGTGATGCGCAATATTGTTGCTCCCTGATAACACCTCTAGCCACTTCTACTCAATTCATATTTTCACCTCCAAGAAATGTTAATTGCACGTGTGAACCAAGGCAAATTTGAACAACTTTACCGGAGACTGGATAACCAACTACATTAGAAGACAGAGTCAGGACGAAAGGAGAAATGGTTCTTCTCATTAAAAGGGGATTGGGCGATGGGCCAACTACTCACCCCTGGAAAAATACTATAGTTACGGAACCAACAGATGAGCCTCGGGGTATAGGATGGATTTACCGGCGATGACTTAGACAAAGAAATATGAAATTCGAGATAGGACCGTGGAATGTCAGAACCTTGAATAAACCTGTTGCGCAGAAAATCACAATTGCTGCAATTCAAAAAATAAAATTGCTACGTAATGAAATCATAAACATATCACACTATATTCCACAAAGTGGTAAACCAACTGGCAGTAAAGAGCTGGGAGTGTGGACGAGAAAATAAAATGCAATATACTAAACTTACGGCTATTAAGAGTAAACACCTAGTGGATGTTTAGTGGAACTGGGAAGGGAAGGCGGCCAATAGGCAGATTCAGGAAAAGGTGAAAGGAAATGGAGGAAAGAAAGATATTAAAGAGGATATTAGGACCAATTTCATATAATGAAGCAAACACCAGTAGGGAGAAGGTCAAAGGGAAGACCCAAACTTAGATACATGGAACAAGTGGAACAAGATTTTAAAACACTTGAGATTACCCACTGGAAGAACAAAGCAAGGAACAGAACAGAATGGCGGAAAATCCTAGAACAAACCAGGACCCAAAAAGGTTGTCGAGCTACTGATAATGATGATTAGGACCAATTTACGGCATTGTGATAGGGAAAATAAGGTTCAACAACGACTTATTTGCAAGTTTCGTTCCACTCCTGTTTCCGTTTTGTCACCCATCCATTTTTGTTTTCTATATTGCATGATATTCTTATGCTTTTGCTTCTCTCCCTATCCAACTTTTCCCTGATATTCTTCGGAGTATTTTCATCTCTGTTGTTTCTAGTAGTCGTCTCGCTTTAGATATGTCAGGTCCTGTCTCCGCCGTGTATGTAAATATAGATCTAATTGCTGCTTTATAGATTCTTGCTTTTGTGTCTTGTCTTAGGTGTTTGTTCTTCCAGATTATGTCATTAAGAAATCCCGCCGCTTTACTTACTTTTAAGCTTTGTTGTCGTACCTCCTCTTCAACATCTCCGTAACTGGTTATATCTATTCCCAGATATCTAAACCTTGCTTCCTGCTTTATTATTTTCCCATCAATTTCGATTTTACATCGCAGTGGGTATTTAGATGTTGTCATACATTTGTTTTTTTCTGCTGATATTATCATATTGTATTTCTTGGCTGTTGTATTGAAGATGTGTGTTGATCTTTGGAGATCGTCTTCTGTCTCGGCGATTAATACGGCGTCGTCTGCTTAACATAATATTTGGATTTCTCTGTTCCCCATTCTGTAACCATGACCTTTACGTACTGTTTTTATTATTTCGTCCATTATTATATTAAAGAGCAGTGGGCTTAACAAGTCACCTTGTCTGGAGTCCTCTTTATACTGGTATAAACTGCGTTAGTTTTCCATTTACGTTTGCCTGTATTCGATTATGAACGTAGATGTTTTCGATGATTTGTATAGTATTCACTGGTGTGTTTCTTCTTTAGAAAGGTCTTGGACGAATCAGAAGATGGTATTGCAGTAAATGAACAACTTATAAATAATATTAGATATGCAGACGATTGCTGGCAGATAGTGCGCAGGGGCTCCAAAGGATAATGGATAATGTTGTAGAAGCATGTAACAAATACGGCCTAAAACTAAATTGTAAGACGACAAAAATAATGATCATTAGTAAAAACACCAACATAAACGCCCAAATTACCGTAAAAAATACCCGCCTGGAGAGAATACAGAAAATATGCTATCTAGGCTGCAACATTAAAGATACTTGGGATCATAGCTACAAAATAAAAACTCGTTTTGAAAAAGCCAGAAGCTCTTTTAACAGTCTTAGGAAAATTCTGTGCA
Source organism: Diabrotica virgifera virgifera (assembly GCF_917563875.1). NCBI lineage: Eukaryota > Metazoa > Arthropoda > Insecta > Coleoptera > Chrysomelidae > Diabrotica > Diabrotica virgifera. The sequence continues at coordinate 220,634,393 of NC_065447.1, forward strand.
ACTTGTCTTTAATTATATCAATATACGCATAAGAATTCTTAGATGTAACGTCTTTAGTGTATTCCTCTACGGAGTTGAAAGCTGGAGCCTGACAGAAGATGCCATAAATCGGTTAGAGGCGTTTGAAATGTGGTGCTACCGACGTATATTGAGGGTCTAATATATACACCACACAACTAATATAACTATTCTCCAGAGGCTAAGAAAAGAGAAAGAAATAATTAACACCATAAAGAACAGAAAATTGGCTTACTTCGGTCACATTGTGCGTAATGAAAAATACCGACTGCTACAGTTGATTCTACAAGGCAAGATTGAGGGCAGGAGAGGCCCTGGACGTAGACGTATATCCTGGCTGGCCAATCTTAGGAAGTGTACTAGTCTAACGTCAACTGATCTATTTCGAGCTACCGTAAATAGAATAAGATGGGTCAATGTGGTCGCCAACATCTCCAGAAGATAGGCAGTTTTAGAAGAAGAATGTTTCTTCTATACAGTAAATGTAAGACGTCTTCGACTTGGATGCGATCGAAAGCCTTTATCAGATCTATAAAACATAGATATGCTGGTTTATTGTACTCAATGGCCTTTTTTGTGATGTGTTTCAGTACAAATACGGCGTCTACGCAGGATCTTCCGGATCTGACTCCTTGTTGTTCATCTGATAAAGTTGTTAGTTTATTGATTTTGTTGGTTAGGACTTTTGTGGTTAGCTTAAATGCGGTGTTCAGTAGATTTATACCTCTATAATTGTTGGTGTCTCATTTCTTGAACATTGTTATCATTATGCTGTTTCTCCATGCGTCTGGTATCTTGCAGTGCAATATTAGTTTTTGTATAAGTTTTTCCATCTCTAGGGCTATACTTTCTCCTCTGTATTTTAGAAGCTCGTTGATAATTCCGTCTGGTCCTGGTGACTTTCTATTTTTGAGTGAATTTATGACTATCTGTACTTCCTGAAAACTGATTTATATTTCGTGTCTTAATTCAGGTAGGTTCATCATCATCATCAGTAGCTCGACAACCCTTTTTGGGCCCTGGCTTGTTCTAGGATTTTCCGCCATTCTGTTTTGTTCCTTGCTTTGTTCTTCCAGTGGGTAATCTCAAGTGTTTTCAGATCTTGTTACACTTGTTCCATGTATCTAAGTTTGGGTCTTCGCTTTGACCTTCTCCCTACTGGTGTTTGCCTCATTATATGAATTCAGGTAGGTTATTGTTTTGATTATTATTTTCCTTTCCTTTAAACAGTTCCATCAAGTATCTTTGCCGTTCGTTTACTGGTATGTTATTGTTATTGTCCTTCAATTCTGCCATGTCTTTCCGTTGGTTTCTTATGAACCTTCATATTTGGAGAATCTCCATATTTAAATTATTTATCGAAATTTATAATCTAAATAACCAGAAGGGTGTAAGTACCTCTCTGTGCGAATATTGCGACCGTTTGATAATTGAAACAATCCGAAGTCATTGTGATGTGCAGCGGCAGGCAGGATACATGAAGGTCTCGCGGACAATGGGAGCAGAATGGGCGTGATATGGAATTGGAGCATGAAGATGTCGCTCATGCTTCATTGTTTACGGTAATTGAAAAAATGAATCGGTATTATACGAATAGGAGCGGATATTTCGTCATTTTTGTGATCACCAAAAGGAAAATCGACCTATAATTGTTTGTTTATTCGTAGAGTAACAAAGACTACAATAAATGTGCGATTATTTTGGTCCTATTTTTTAAGTGACAGAATTATCAAAAATTGAATTTTTTTTCCATGAATTTTAACTTTTATACGTATAGACCAGGAAGAATCTGTTTTTAGGTGGATGTGAGAGGTGGCATTCGGATTTTTGCGGATAATGTTAGGTGATAACTTCGTTAATAATAATTGACTTATGCTCTTCCTCATATATGCCCGGAACATTAATAAAAAAAAATAAAATATTTAAAAATTTCAAAAAATTTCAAAAATTTTCGTTTTTTTCTATTTTCTTTGCTTACAAATTTAAAACGATTCATTTTGGAACAAAGTCGTATAAGAATAAAACAAAGACAATCAAATTTTCTATCAGATACGATTGGTTAAAATGGTCTTAATTTAACACCTTTGCTGCAAAATAGCAATACATATAAAATAAGGGGGCAAAACAAGCCTGCGTTTATTCAATGTTTTTCCATCACTTAGGTTACACTTGGAACCTTTCTAATTCGCTTAAAAAATTTTTGTAATGTGCTAAAACCGTCCGCCAAATTTCTTTAAAATTGACTTACTAGATTTTGCATAATAATTTTGCAACCTAAACTTTTTTAAACAATTTTTTAAAATCTTGCACAACAAAAACTAGAACATACAAAGATTTATAATTTTTTTTACATATATAAAGAAGTACTCCACCTATCTAATGCACTTTACAGAATTGAAATCGGATTATTTAAGCAGCCTCAGCAATATTTTAAAGTTATAAATAGTTTTTTGGCTTATAAACAAATTAGTGCTGTATCCAGGAGGGGGTGCTACGGGCTCCTTTATTTAGATGGATTTACCCAAGTTTTTTTTATGTATTTTGACCCGTAGAACACGAATTTTTTGGGTTCAGTTGTCGGATCAGTTGGATCAGTCGGAACAGTTGATCCGGATGTCGATAAGATTGTTATAAACAAAGAACTTGAGGAACTACATAACATCGATTTTTCGCAAAATAAAACATTTTTTGGTTTTTCTTGGGTAATTCTAAGCAAAAAATGTTCTTACAAGTTTTTTCGTAGGATGCATAGTTTTCGAGATAAACGCGGTGAATCTTTCAAAACATGGAAAAATTGCAATTTTTGAACGAGAATACCTTTTGATTAAAAAATTAAATAGCAATTCTGCTGACAGCATTTAAAAGTTTAAGTCAAATTGTACCGGTATTAATTAATTGTATTGCTAAAAATAATTTTTTTTATTATAAAACAAAGCTATCTCTTTATAAGCCAAAAAATTGTTTATAATTTTAAAACATTGCTGAGGCCCCTTAAATAATCCGACTTTAATTCTGTAAAGTGTATTAGATAGGTAGAGCACCTCTTTATATGTAAAAAAAATTAGCCAACTTCAAAATGGTCTACTTTTTGTTCAGCAAGCTTTTAAAAAATTTTAACTTTTTTAAAAACATTTATATTGCAAATTTATTATGCAAAATCTATGAGGTCGATTTTAATGAAATTTGGTAGACCGTTTAAGTAAGTTAATTATAAGAATTTTCTTAGCGAATTACTAAGATTCTAAGTGTCACCAAAGTGGTTAAGAAACATTGAATAACAACATATTTTGCCCCCTTATTTTGTATTTATTGCTATATTGCAGAAAAGGTAATACCTTAAGACATTTTTGACCAGTCGTGTATCATACAAAATTCAATTATATTTATTTTATTTCTGTACGACTTTGTTCCAAAACGAATCGTTTTAAAGTTATAAGCAAAGAAAACAGAAAAAAACGATGTTATTCGAAATTTTTAAATATTTTAATTTTTTTATTAATGTTGCGGGCATATTTGAGAAGGAGCAAAATTAATTATTATTACTAAAGGTGTCACCTAACTTTATCTGCAAAAATCCGAATGCCACCTCTCACATAAAAAATACACATTCTTTACACATTAGTACTGGTCTAATATGAGAAAAACGTTGAAAATATATATCAATATTAAAATTATAACCTGTTGGATGTCTTCATCTTTGCAACTTCAATTCTAGTAATATAAGTAAAATGCATTTATACTAAATAACTAAATATTATTTAAATCATCATCATGGCGTCTACACTCCTGGCGGAGTGATTGTCGCCCTTTTTGGAATCTTCCGATTCATTTGTCACGGGGAATCACTCCGAATTATTATTTTGATTTTACATTTGGTTGTGTAACTTGGCGTCTTCTACAATATTTCTCCATTCGTTCCTGTATTTGCTTATGCTTATTAATTATCTAACTCCCTTGTATGGTCCGTAAAATGGGTGTATTCACTCCCAAGGTTATATACAAAAATTTTACTTACTTATAATCACGAATTCAATCTTACATTTTGTTTTCATTACCATAGTACCATAATTTCGATCAAATTTAATTTTATAGTCAATTTTACAGTAATTGTTGTAATATTTAAAAAAGTAAATTTAAATTCTAACATTAAAATTAAAATTTCAACACAGACAAAAACTTAAATTTCCGTAATCACATTGGATCCTAACCTTGGTTAATACATTAAAAATTGCCCTTTCCTGGATGTCAATGTCACTGACATTTGAAGTATTTCTACTTCCTTAAATCATTGACAGACTAAACCTGGTTCAAGGAAGACCTAATCACTTAAAAACATCTGTTAATGTGATACAGTAGAGCATCATGCTGCTGGTATTAATCCATTGGCATCCAATTTAGCCAAATTCTTTTGCAACTTTTAATATGTAGTTGGAACATACATCTTAGCCAGTGTTTGGCATTGTGGCTATTTAGCAAGGACAGGGAGTAAGTAATCTTAACCACACTTTTCAATTTTTAACATTCAAAATTTCACCCTTTTCAATTTTATTAAGTGGGATTACTTACTTTTAGGTTCACTGATGATGGACTGATAAGTCCGAAAACGTTCTGAACGTAATCCTTTTGGATTTTTAAATTTTTTTAAAAGTTTTATTAAATATACCAACTACACCAGGGAGTTTTACTTCACGTTAAATTTTAGTTAAAGTAAAGTTAGATTCAGTGTAATTTAAGAGGCAACATCATCAGAGTTACTGTAAGTGTCTTAATTTTTCGCCAAATTTTTAAGAGCCTTACAGTGGTCGGCCGCACCAAAGTTTGGATACCTCTATATTTACGAAACGCCCCCTCCCGGAAATTTTCCGAAATAGAAAATTTTTACGACTCGACATGAATAACTGAATAAAAAAAGTCTCATCATCATCAATCAGCCCTCATTTGTCCACTGTTGAACATAGGCCTCCTCCAAATATTTCAATCTTCTTCTGTTTTGCGCCTTTGCTGTCCAATTGGTCACCATTATTTTGAGGTCGATGGTCCATCGCGTTGGGGTTTCCCCGGCTTCGCTTATATGCGCGTGGTCTCAACTCAAGCACTTTTATAAAGAATACATTTAGACTTGGGCAAATATACAAATAAAAAGTATGAAAAATACTCACAATATTATAAATACATAACATATACAATTATATATTTTAACATATAAATATTATTTTGAATTGTGGTAACAATATATTATCAAATGATGTTCAAAATTTTCCAATAAAAACTTATGGCTTCTATCTGAATACATATATTTGTAAATAGAAAAACTTTCGACATCAACTGATGTAACTGAAACATTTTTCAAATTTACTATAATAGATGGCTCTAAATTAAGTGGTTCGGAAAATGTCCCAGCTAGTACTTGAACCACTTCAGAAAGAACCTGGTAACCACTACTAAAAAACATTCCTCATTTCACCTTTAATTATAATAGAGCACAAATGTCAGTATTGACTCGTTTAAAATTGAACCATGCTCGCTTTCCATCTCACTTATTATATAAAATTGGAATACTTAATTCTTCTGTCTGTAGTTGTGACAATGTATCCATTGGTGATCTAAATCATATATTTTTAGAATGTTCTCTGAACTCTCAATCTTCTTCAATTCTGTATCAAGAACTAATTCATCACGAGTGTCCATTGCCACTAAATATTACAGCTCTCCTTTCTTCCTCAGATAAAGCGGTACTAAATTCGATCATTAATTTTATCAGAAATTCAAAAATAGCGGTATAGTTTAGAAATTAATAGACAATATGAAATCATTTAATTTAATTAAGAATTTACATGTTTTGTGGCAAATAGATTTTGTCTGATGCCAGGATCTCTCTCACACACACACACAACCACTACTATTTTCCATGGTTACTTTAAATTTTTGAAAAATTTCCTTTCCAATGGTACCTTTAACGTTTTGACACAATTACTCAAATTCTTTTATTAAAACTATACTCTCTAACAATGATAATTTGGAGGATTCTAATTGAGTTATAGTTTTTTGGACAAAACTATAATTTGATTTTATGAATGACAGTTGCTCTTGGAGGATATTATTTTGGAAGCAATAAAGATTGCCAACTATCATCCGTTAAAAGGTTAATTATTTTTTTTTTAAATCAACAAAATGATCAGCATAGATATTAGCTGCTTCTAACCATGTTTAGTCCAGGGCGCATCTGTTTTGAGATGGACGTTGAGAGGTGACTCAAATTTTTTTGCAGAAATTGCTTGAAAATAAATCAAATAATAATATTTGAGTTATCCTCCCTCTCAAAAAGGTCCGGAACGTTGTTTAAATAATCAAAATGTCAAAAATTGAAGGAAAAATTCGATTTTTTTCTTCGTTTATTGATTATAACTTTAAAAGTATTCATTTCCGAGAAAAGTTGTACTGACATAAAAGTTGCGTAATTAAATTTCCTACAATATAGAATTGGTCAAAAATTAAAAAAAAATAGTCACCCTAGTTGTAAAATAGCAATAATTACGAAAAAACCATACAAAAACAAGTATTTGCATTTTACGTTTTTCAACCATTTATGCTACACTTAGGACCTTCATATTTCACCCAGAAAAATTATATGATACAGGAAAACAATACTGTAAATTTCATTAAGATCGGTTCAATAGATTTTGCAAAATAAATTTTGCAATCCAGCTTTCGCAAAAAAAATTCATTTTTTCAAAATGTTACAGGATTGAAAATAAAACAGATAGCAAGTTGAAATTTTTTTGCTTATAGAAGTGTACTGTACCTTTCATTTGCAGTTTTCAAAATTAAATCGATTAATTACCAAGGCGTCAGAAAATTTTTGAAATAAACAATAATTTTTGGTGCTACGCGCAGGACAGCGGTGTTCGATTCACACAAGTTGATTTCCACCAAAATTTCTTCCAATCTTTATGTAATATATTATTTTCTTACTCTATATTTTGTTGTATTTTAATATTTTAATTCCACAAAAATCAAACTAATTTTATTATTTTTTGTGAAATATTGTTTAAACAATTGCATATATTGAAAAATAATAAACTTTTATTATTTAAGTTAAAATATATGAACACAGAAAGTTTTTGCTAATAAAAGTGTTATTTCAAAGGATAGAGTATGTGTTTTTATTTTGCAATAAACAAATTTATTTATTTATATCGAAATGTAATAAAAATTAAAATGTATCAATCATTATCAAAGGTTATTGGAATGCCCAATCAGAGCAAACTATCCGCTGTCCTGCGGGTAGCACCAATAATTAATGTTTATTTAAAAAATTCCTGACGCCGTGGTGTTAATCAACTTTAATTTTGCAAAATTGCAAATGAAAGGTACAGTACACTTCTACACGTAAAAAAATTTTCAACTTGCTATCTGCTTTATTTTCAGTCCTGTAACATTTTGAAAAAATGAATTTTTTTTAAGAAAGCTGGATTGCAAAATTTATTTTGCAAAATCGATTGAACCGATCTTAATGAAATTTACAATATTGTTTTACTGTATCATAAAGTTTTTCTGGGTGAAATATAAAGGTCCTAAGTGTAGCATAAATGGTTGAAAAACGTAAAATGCGAATACTTGTTCTTGTATGTTTTTTTCACAATTATTGCTATTTTGCAACAAGGGTGACTATTTTTTAAATTTTCAACCAATTCGATATTGTAGAAAATTTAATTACGCAACTTTTATGTCGGTACGACTTTTCTCTGAAATGAATACTTTTAAAGTTATAATCAAAAAACCAAGGAAAAAATCGAATTTTTCCTTAATTTTTTGACATTTTGATTATTTAAACAATGTTCCGGACCTTTTTGAGAGGGAGGATAACTCAAATATTATTATTTGATTTATTTTCAAGCAATTTCTGCAAAAAAATATGAGTCACCTCTCAACGTCCAAATGTACTAATATTTTTACAGATGCGCCCTGGTCTAGTTCTCCAACGTGTTAAAATGAGTTGCGGTGGCAGTGCGGAACAGCAGGAAGCATATCTCTGTAACATTTTATTCTTACAGGTGATTTCAGGAATAACTTTTTGACGCTCGCTATTAAACTGTTAACTAGTGGAACTTTTTTTCTTACTTCCTCCGCAATTCTGTTTATTCCATGCGCTAAACAAGTGACATATATTAAGTTTGGATAACATATTTTTAAATTTTGTCCTGCTTTCACCATATATGGTGCGTCATCAGATAAAATGAGCAATAATTTATCATTAGGCACATCAGCAGGAAGAAAAAAGTTTGCTAATGCTTCTTGTAGAAACCGTGATGTTGTTGGAGCGTTGGTTTTTCCCACTTGCTTACAGGAAATTAAATACGATTTTGGAAAGGTTTCATCGCTAAGTACACCAATCAATAAGTGCACAATGTATCTTTCTGACGAGTCAGTGGTCTCGTCCACACATCTGTAAAAGTAATTATTACCTATTTCGGCTTTTATATTGTGGATAATTGAGGAGTATAACAAATTGACATTATTTCTCTTTAGAGTTCGTTCACTGTGAATGTTTTGTTTGCAATATTTTTTTAAAAAAGAACTAAAGTTTTCATTAGATAATTTTGAAAGCGGTATATTAGAAGATACTAATGCACGACACAAGTCTTCGTGAAAAGTTTATTGTTCGGTTTGTTTTTTTTGGAACTTGACTGAAAGCACTTGGACACTGAAGATTGATATTTTTCACCGGATGTGGTTTTTACTTTTTAGCTAAATGTTTCGCGGTTCTGACATGCTAATTTATTTGAAATTTTTTTTCAGATAAAATCTAAAAAAGAATATAAATATTCTATAGTTGTACCCATTTTTAAAATCTAAGATTGTAGAAATAAACTAAAAATGAACCGTTTTTGCATAACAATTAAAATATTTAAATTAAAACAAATAAAAATCGGTGTAGTAATCTTGCAGGGGCGTCATTTGGGCGTCCAGGGGGGGGGCATTTGCCCCCCCCCCCCTGGCCCTGAAAATGACTGAAATTTACAGAAAATACATCAATATTCATCATAACATCATATATAATGTATTGTATATATAGTGCTTGCCCCCCCAAACAAAATTTCAAATGACGCTCCTGTAATCTTGAAAATGTCAAGGAATGACTGTGCAAGAAGGAAGAACCCCCAAATATTTACAAGAGGCTCTTGGTATTTTCTGTTTACAGCTAAAGCAAAAATACTGTGAGCATAAATTAAAAGCACTTAATTAATTAAGTCCAATATATGATATGTTTTTGTTTTTAGCAAAATTAAAGCAACCTATGCTATTGTTAAAAAAATAAATGTTAGCGACCTTTCAGTAGACTATTGAATGATTTGAATTTTAAGTAGGTATCCTATTTTTTATCGCAAGGAGTTTAAAAAAAATGCTTGAAAAAAGAAAAACTACATCGATTTATTGCGAACTATCCTTGTGTCGGTACTTTTATTAAACATAATCTCCAATTTTAAAATCTTTGTTTGTACCACCGTGTAAATTTTTAAAATAAAATAAAAAATAATACGTATGTACTTACGGTTTTGCCACAACATGAGCAATAAACTTTATCCATATCCATAGATAGTTCTTTGTAAGGTTTTATCCAAGTTGAAACATTACTTATTTTCGGCATTTTCAAAGCACAATAATTATTTATAATTAGAAGTACACGTTGTTTAAGCCTCATATTTTACAACAAAAGTATAACCAAGTGAAACTGACCGTCAAAATAAAAATTTTTTACCTAGAGACACAAACTGGCAAACACAAACCCTTAATTTCAGGACAAAACGTGACAAAACTATTATCCACTGTCTTTTATTAGTTACTATACCAAGAATTTGAATACCAAGTGATTATAAAACAAAATTAAATATTGGCATTTTCATGCTATCTGTAAGTTTGAATCTAAAAATATATAGTTAACACCAAATTTTCAAATTATATGCACTTTATGCGACCCATATTAAGCTGCACCCCCCACCACCGCGAATAAAGTTCGGACTAGGCAAAAAATTTAGTGCTATTTATGTGCTAATTAGTTGCTCTATTCCGAATTTTGTTGCTCAAACCGTTTACCAGGAAATCGCGTTGAAAGTGGGGGGGTGCAGGTTAATGTTAAGCTGCACCCACCCACACCGAAAAAAGCTCAAATTTCTTGATTTTTTTTGGTGATAAATTTAGTGCTATTTATGTGCTAATTAGTTGCTCTATTCCGAATTTTGTTGCTCAAACCGTTTACCAGGAAATCGCGTTGAAAGTGGGGGGGTGCAGGTTAATGTAAAGCTGCACCCACCCACACCGAAAAAAGCTCAAACTTCTTGATTTTTTTGGTGATAAATTTAGTGCTATTTATGTGCTAATTAGTTGCTCTATTCCGAAATTTGTTGCTCAAACCGTTTACCAGGAAATCGCGTTGAAAATGGGGGGGTGCAGGTTAATGGAAAGCTGCACCCACCCACACCGAAAAAAGCTCAAACTTCTTGATTTTTTTTGGTGATAAATTTAGTGCTATTTATGTGCTAATTAGTTGCTCTATTCCGAATTTTGTTGCTCAAACCGTTTACCAGGAAATCGCGTTGAAAGTGGGGGGGTGCAGGTTAATGTAAACCTGCACCCACCCACACCGAAAAAAGCTCAAACTTCTTGATTTTTTTTGGTGATAAATTTAGTGCTATTTATGTGCTAATTAGTTGCTCTATTCCGAAATTTGTTGCTCAAACCGTTTACCAGGAAATCGCGTTGAAAGTGGGGGGGGTGCAGGTTAATGGAAAACTGCACCCACCCACACCGAAAAAAGCTCAAACTTCTTGATTTTTTTTGGTGATAAATTTAGTGCTATTTATGTGCTAATTAGTTGCTCTATTCCGAATTTTGTTGCTCAAACCGTTTACCAGGAAATCGCGTTGAAAGTGGGGGTTCAAGTTAATGGTAAGTTGCACCCACACACACCGAAAAAAGCTCAAACTTCTTGATTTTTTTGGTGAAAAATTTAGTGCTATTTATGTGCTAATTAGTTGCTCTATTTCGAATTTTGTTGCTCAAACAGTTGACCAGGAAATCGCGTTCAAAGTGGGGGGGGGGGGGGGTCCAGCTTAATAGCAAGCTGCACCCGCTCACACCGAAAAAAGTTCAAACTTATTGATTTTTTTTGGTGATAAATTTAGTGCTATTTATGTGCTAATTAGTTGCTCTATTCCGAATTTTGTTGCTCAAACCGTTTACCAGGAAATCGCGTTGAAAGTGGGGGGTGCAGGTTAATGGAAAGCTGCACCCACCCACAACGAAAAAAGCTCAAACTTCTTGATTTTTTTGGTGATAAATTTAGTGCTATTTATGTGCTAATTAGTTGCTCTATTCCGAATTTTGTTGCTCAAACCGTTTACCAGGAAATCGCGTTGAAAGTGGGGGGGTGCAGG